>NW_019272044.1:3074595-3221197 GCF_002738345.1 Cucurbita maxima
AAAAAAAAAAAAAAAAAAAAAAAAAAAAAAAAAAAAAAAAAAAAAAAAAACCGAACCCAGTCCATGGTTTGGGCTGGATAGTCTAGATTGGTCGAGTTATCGAGTCATATGTATATGCCTATTGTGATGTCCCACGTTGGTTGGGGAGGAGAACAAATCATCATTTATAAGGGTGTGGAAACCTTCCCCTAGTAGACGTGTTTTAAAGTATTGAGGGCAAGCCCGAAGAAGAAAACCCAAAGAGAACAATATCTGCTAGCGGTGGATCTGGGTAGTTACACCTACAATAAAACCAGTACTCGCACCAGTGTGGTACTATACCCAAACACATTTTGAGTCATATGATTAGTTAGTTAGAATTAACAATGGATACATATTTGCAATCAAACTACATGTACTTAGTCGACTTTATTTGTCTCATGTGGTCACAAAACCCACATTTTTTTTCAACTTAAAATAAATTATTTTTTACGTTTAATAATAAATATTGTAATTAAACGATATAATTATTTATTTATTATGTCTTTTATTTATACAATGCATAAATCACGTATAAATTGACAATACCTTAAAGTCAAATTGAGACGTATCGAACATTTTTTATCCATTTTAAAATTTACGTGGTTTTCTATTTTACTAAATCCTATATTCCAAATGTCACGAGTCATGTATTAAATATAGTCATGACTCAATACGATGATTTGTAAGATCGGACCACCCACGTGAATTAAATTAAAATTAATTATTTAATAATTATAAATACCTAATAAAAATTAAATTTAACCAATAGAAAATTCATAATTTTCTCAAGAAAAAAAAATGTAATATTAATTAAATTAAATATAGAGTTTGACAATTAACAATTTTGTTTTTGTTTTTGTTTTTTTTTTTTTTTTAACGAAAATGAAGTATTTAACACCATCCCTCACCCCATGCCTGTTTTAGCCCTAAATTGGGTAACTGGTGGCCCACTTTACAGCCTGTAAATAAATTAATTTACCCATTTATTATTTATTATTTATATTAATTTTCCGGGAAAAAGGTTAAAATCGTAAATTGGTATTCACATGGAGGCCACTGCACTGCCCTTTCTTCTTCCTTGTCTGTAATGGTGGAGAGCTGTCACTGTGCTTCAACCAGATCTCTCTCTCTTTCTCTCTCCTCCGACAAACCACCACACCGAACCTGAAAAAGTGAACCAAACTCGGAGAGAGAGAACCAAAGAGATTTTTCCGAATTTCCACATGGAAGACGAAGAGGAATGAGAAGAAACACAATGCAATTTTCCGCAAAGCAATGCTTGACCTGTGACCTCTGAGTTGTGACCATTCATCGTCTCTCTCTGGTAATCAAACGAAAAATCTCTTGATTCTTCATCCATATATGGATTTTTCTCTCCATTTTTGATTCTGATATTGCTCTCAAGGTGTAGTAGTAGTAATGGCGGAGGAGTAGAGGTGTGAGAATTTATTGCTGTTTAATGTTTTGCGTTGTTTTCTTTGAATGCTTTTAATACTTTCTTGCAGATTGAAATGCAGTTTGTTTATCTTTTGAATGCTCTTTTTTCTGGTCAATTTATTACGTCGAAAAAGCGATACGATGAAAGGAAAAAGGATATACTAAAGAGGAAGGAATAAAGAGTAAAGAGTAAAGAAGAGTTCATCTTCTGATTTCTAGTACTGTGAGTGATGATGTCTTTGCGGATTCTTTTTTCTGATTTGTATGTTTCTTTTTTCTGTTGTAGTTGACATACGTTCTGGTGAGTTTGGGGGCGCCGACGTTGAAGATCTTGATCTTGGTCTTGTGATTCGGCTTTGTACTAGTACCGATTTTAAAGATCCATCACTGACTACGAACGCCTGAGGAACTACTCGTTCTCTTATAGCATCGTCGTAATCGGTGGCGGTGATCTGATATTTCGAATTGTCTGCCAGGGATTCCGAGCTTTGCTGATTTATATGGACTGAGTTGGAGATCATCGGGAAACTTTGTTTTTGAGCTTTTGAGTTTTTTTTGGGAAGTTCAAGTTTGATTAAGAGTTTTGAGAGGCAATTATGTCTTCGTGGGAAACGCTTGGGGATATAGCCAATGTGGCCCAGCTTACGGGCCTTGATGCAGTTCGCTTGATTTCCATGATAGTGAAATCTGCGAGCACTGCACGAATGCACAAAAAGAACTGCAGGCAATTTGCTCAGCACCTGAAGTTGATTGGAAACCTGCTCGAGCAGCTCAAGATCACGGAGCTTAAGAGGTATCCTGAGACTCGGGAGCCTCTGGAGCAGCTTGAAGATGCTTTAAGAAGGTCGTATATATTGGTCAACAGCTGCCAGGACCGCAGCTTTCTCTATCTGCTTGCAATGGGATGGAACATTGTGTACCAATTCCGGAAGGCCCAGAATGAAATTGACAGATATCTGCGCCTTGTTCCTCTGATTACCCTCGTTGACAATGCTCGAGTCAGGGTATTTGATTCTTTTTTTTTTTTCCTCTCACAAGTGTCATTATTCATTTGTTTATTAGCACAATAGGGTCTTGATAGACGCATTTCCACAGCATTTCCCCATGCATGTTGACTTTCTTGCTCTCAATGAAAATGATTTCCTTAATTGAAAAAAGGGGAACTTGAAAAGATCACGGCATAGGAATATATTCAAATTGGAAATAATTGCTAGATGGTTGTGAGTTTTGGGAAGTAAAGCCTGTCATTGAAGAATCACAATAGGGAAATCTACCTCTGCCGTATACTTACTAGTTGAATTTGAATAGTTCATCCAATTTACTGCCTCTTGAATTTGAAGTTTTGCTCGAGATACACATGGTCTTTGCTTATTTGATAACATAATCTTACTATTAACTTCAAATTCGCAGGAGAGACTGGAAGACATTGAAAAGGATCAGTGTGAATATACTTTGGATGATGATGACAAAAGGATTCAGGATGTAATTCTTAACCCGGAACCTTCGAAAGAAGAAGCAATGGTGTTGAAGAAAACTCTTTCTTGTTCTTATCCAAACTTGCCGTTTAACAAAGCACTACAAAAAGAAAGCGAAAAGCTTCAGGTAGAACTACAACGGTCTCAAGCTAATCTGAATGTGGGTGAATGTGAGGTTATCCAACGTTTGATAGATGTCACTGAATCTGTAGCTGCAACTTCTCTTCCTGAGAAGAATTCACCTGAAAAATCCCATAAAGTAGTGGAAAATACATATGTAGATGACAACAATGGACCTTCATCTGATGAAAGTTTCTATAAGAATACTGATGCTCGGACAACCTCAAGGTCTGCTATTTTCCGTTTTCAGCTTTTCAGTAACAAGGTTCTAAATCACAATCATGTAACTAATGATCTTCACGGAGTTACTCCTGCAGTTTTAAAACAAAAAAGCGAAGATACTAAATAATTGAGTGTTCTATAAAATTTCCATATCGCAAATAAATTTCTCTATCATATAATGTACAACCACTTCTGTAGGCATGTCATGAATTATCAAAAACTACATGGTGGCTCATCGAGCTTGATATTGCTGTTTTTTTATTTGTTGCAGAAAGAGTTCTGTTTCATCAGGACGTGATCTGCTCTCAACTAGAGGTTCTGATCGGTATGGTGAATGGCACACCGACTTACTCGATTGTTGTTCAGAGCCTTCTCTGTGTATGTTATCCTCCTCTCTTCTAATTTTTAAAGGTTCATTGATAATGGGTTCTAAAGGAAAGGGGCTGGTTCATTGGGCATAATTCATACATATTCAGTTGGTATTATGGATGACAGAATTGATGAATTTGACATAGAAAGGTTCAAGAGCTCGAATAGATTAGACTGATGGTACTTGAAAAATCTGTTCTCTTTAATCGCAATGTTTCAGTGCAAGTCACATCACTCATTTGTTTTCAGGTCTCAAGACTTTTTTCTACCCTTGTGGGACATTTTCAAGGATTGCTACTGTTGCAACTAATAGGCATACATGTAAGTTAACTTTGTGTCATCAGATTTTCATAAGCAATTAGAGGTGGAACAAAATGTTCTACCCGAATTTATATTCACAAGTATTACTTATTGTTTCTGCCTTTTCCTGAAATGTTTTATTTGAATGAACCACCAGCACCAGCAGAAGCATGTAATGATTTGATGGCATATACATTGATACTATCGTGCTGTTGCTATACTTGCTGTGTTAGAAGAAAGCTTCGCAAGATGCTAAACATCACGGTAGTTCCCTTTTCTGCCTGATTAATTAATCTTCTATTATATTGACAGTTTAGTTGCAGATTAGAGAGGTGTTTCTCTTGTTTTTATCCTTCTTCGATTCTATTATTTTACATTAGATTTTGGTTTACAGGCATCCAACTCCTAAAAACCTGAATGATTGCTTAACAGACATAGATTTAGGATTCTACCGACTTAACTAAGTTTAGGGCATAACTCTAATATCATGTTAGCATCACGTCCCTCCATAATGTTATGATATTGTCCACTTTGAGTATAAATTCTCGTGGCTTTGTTTTTTGTTTCCCCAAAATGTCTCGTTCCAATGGAGATAGTATTCCCTACTTATAAACCCATGATCGACCCTTTAATTAGTCGATGTGGGACTCCTCTCCCAACAATCCTCAACATAAACTCGACCCTTAACTCCTCTCCCAACAATCCTCAACATAAACTCGACCCTTAAATCATCACTTGATAAGATTATATGCATAAAGAACTGAATAGAAAAGACAAGGACTGAGATCTGTGTGGCTAATTGACAGGGGGGTTTCGTTGACGACTTTCTCTCTCATGTTATGTGCTGCTGCTGCGCCCTTGTCCAAGAATGGCGAGAAATCGAGATATGCGGAGTTTACGGTATGGTGAAAGACATTTTTCTCATTATATTCTTTCTGGATGTGGAAACTTTCTGTTAATCTTGGAGTCTTTAGTGTTTGATATAAGAAGGAAAACATGCAGGTCCTGAAAAGACTAAAACAAGCCCTCCACCCTCCCAATACATGGAATCCTAAAGTACAGTCAAGACGCATATTCAACGGTTCGTTCGTAGTCTCCGAATAGTTTCGATTCGTGATAGAGTTATGTAATGGATACAGGTAACTCTAGTTGGCATGTAACTGGAAGAGCATACATTGGCATGTTTTTTATGTTATTACTCATTATACACACCCCCTTACCTATTGTATAGATTTGTTCTTAAATCTTTTACAGTGTTTCTAGTTGATTGTGCTGAGTTCAGCAGTAGATTTTGACCAAAGTTCACAATTGCACATCAATGGCCTGCTAGTTCCCTTCAGCTTAGTGTTTTGGTCATTTCTCCTTCTCATGACCATGCTATTATTGATCATATTCTTTCTTCATTATCTTTTCAAGTTTCTTACTTATCGTGTGTGTTTTGACTTCTCTCTTTCTCGGTTGATTTAAAGATGAGGATTCAAACCTCTGACCTTTTGATCAATAACATATGTTTGTCTTAGTCTGTTAAATTATGCTTGACTTGCAAATTTAAAACTAAGTCAATCTTGAGTCCCGTCTCTCATCTACTGAAAAGAGGGTAGGGGGGTAGCACGTTCTTTTTTGGGATTTATGTGTAGGCAAGGGTAAACTCAGACTCAGGTAGGATAGAATTGGGACAGACTAGGACTAAGAAGTACCTTGATGTGCTTCACGTGAAATATGTTCTGTGTTAAGTATATGAACTAAATATGTGAATGGTAGAAGAAAAGTATAATAGTCATTTTAAAATAACTTTAATTTTTATAAAATTTAAAATATATAAGTTTTAATTTAGTAATTAAATTTTATTACATGGGAATAATAATAAGCGTGATGGGCTGATTTAACTTAAATATTTGTGAGTTTTCTATTTTCTATTTAATAAATATCTAACTTTCTAAAATATTTTTTAAAATAGGTAAATTAAATAGATATAAATTTAAATGTAGAGGACTTAAAGAACCTTATAATTAAAAATAAAAAAAGGAAAGTGAATTAAATAACCGCCGGGCAGCGGCTGGCCCTGTGGCAAGAATCTATATAAACCGGTTCTTGGAAACCCAAAGTTCTCCAACTTTTCTTCTTCGTCATCTTCTTCACAAAAATCACCATCAATTTTTCTGCTAATCCAAATCCAATTCCATGTCCTCCTCCAAGAAGATTACTCTCAAGAGCTCCGATGGCGAGTCTTTTGAAATCGACGAGGTCGTTGCTCTCGAGTCTCAGACCATCCGCCACATGATCGAGGACGATTGCGCCGATAACGGCATTCCTCTTCCCAACGTCACTAGCAAGATCCTCGCCAAGGTCATCGAGTACTGTCACAAGCACGTCGATGCGTCCTCCGCCGATCCCCGCGTGTCTGAAGAGGATCTCAAGGCCTGGGACCGCGACTTCGTTAATGTCGACCAAGCCACTCTTTTCGATCTCATTCTGGTAACCTTTTCTTCCTGCTTTAGATCGATCGACTCGATTGTCTAGGGTTTACCTGGTTCCTATGGTTTTTTTTCTTCAAGAATTTGACTCGGCAAACAATCGCTTTGATTTTCTTTGTCGCTGATTACTGTTTTTCTTTATCTGATATATCTGTATCGACGTTTGTAATTGTGCTAGGGCTTGTTATTGTTTGATGTTTTGGAAATGGAAAGTTCGTTCAAAGGAAAAGTTCTACTGGAAATTGTTTAGTATTGTTGATCAATTGGTATGGTGCCTAAGTAATGGATTAAGATTCAATAGGACGAGCATGATCTTTTCACTTTGATGATTGAAGACGGTGATGCAAAATGCTTTCGGCATCATTATCCTTTGTCCTTCATGTTGAGATTGGGGTTAATGGACATCTGTATTTGGCGTCATATTGAAATGATTGTTGCTTAGGTTAGTCTTCGTGGTTCTATATTTAAGCCGTGTTCTTGTTGCAGAGAATTCCAAGCTGCCTGGGGATTCATTCTTGACTATTATTATTCTTGATAATTTCTTGATTTGGCGCCATATAAAATTCTCTCCTATATTCTACTCTGCAGGCTGCAAATTATCTGAACATCAAGAGCTTGTTAGACCTGACATGCCAGACCGTAGCTGACATGATCAAGGGAAAGACCCCAGAGGAGATCCGAAAGACCTTTAACATCAAGAACGATTTCACACCTGAGGAAGAGGAGGAAGTTCGCAGGGAGAATCAGTGGGCTTTTGAATGATTTGAAGTCTCATAAGAGTGCTCAAGGATCTTGATCAATAAGGTCTGTACATGGTAGTAGTATTCGATCTCTGTTGTATTCACATAGTTTGTGAAAATGGTACTGTATGAACCTAATCATAATTGTATCATGATCATGTTTGTGTGAGGAATGCATTGACTACCTAATTGTCTCATACCATCATTATGTTAAATTTTGATAGTAGCCTATACTCAAGATATCTTGTCTCCCCATAATTGAAGCCTTGTGAGGGAAGGGAGGAAGCCATGTTGCCTAGACTCTCTTCTCAATTCTCATTTCTCTGCTTGACTTTGTTTCTGTTGGATGTTGTGTCGACTGTTTGTTCCACTTCCGTCGGACTTGTGTGCTCTGTGTTTGTCATTGGACTTCTTTGTTATGTGTTTGTTGTTGGACTTCTCTGCTCGACACTTAGTTGTTTCTCCGCTTTGTGTTTGTCATCTGACTTATTAGCTAGGTTCTTCTTGGGTTCAATGTTTGTTAGCTTTGGTAATTGGTTCTGCCTTTGTATTTGGTTCTCTGATTTTGTTCTCGATTTTGGAATAACTTGTACCCAACTCAAAAATAGAGTTGTGTTGGGTTGGGTTGTAAAAATTTTCAATCCAACTAACCCAAATTTTTGGGTTGGTCCACAAAAATCTCTCAACCCAACTCAACATAACATGGCCCATATATACCCCTAATTGTCTATTATTGCCCAGCAGTTTGAAAATTTATTGAACGAATTCATTCATCGTGTGTTTAACACAGTTAAGTATTACTTGTATGAAAATCCAATATCAAGGACTATTTGTGGGCTCATTCCCCTTTTCACAAGTCTAACCCCCAACAATTTCTACCTAAAAATTATTTGCATCAATTGTGCTAATTCACTAAGTTTCAACCAACCTTGTATCTTACTTAACCCCAACTAAGAACTTTGAAGTGAATGTATGATTTAGTGTGAAACCAAGCGGAATGGAATCTCATTGCTAGCAGCAGATATTGTCCTTGTAAAGAATGTGTGCTAGATAGCTTTCTACACCTTTATAAAAGATGCTTCGTTCCTCTCTCCAATCGACGTGAGATTTCACAATCCACTCCCCTTTGCGGCCTAGTGTCTTTTGTACCCCTCTCCAATTACTGTGAGATCTTATAATTCACCCCCTTCGAGGAAGGTCCTCGTTGACACTCTGTCCATTCTCCAATTGATGTAGGACCCCTTAATCCTCCCTCTTCTAGGGCCTAGAGTTTTTGCTAGCACACCTCCTCGTGTACACTCTCCTTCTGGGCTCAGCCTCTTCGTTGGCATATTGCTTGGTGTTTAGCTATGATACCATTTGTAACTGCCCAAATCCTTTTGGACTTCCCCTCAAGGTTTTTAAAATGCGTCTGCTAAGATTTTAAAACACGTCTGCTAAGAAAATGTTTTACACTCATGAAGAATGATTCATTCTCCTCTCTAACCGATTTATGAACAAAGAGAGAAAAAAAGAAGTTTTGAAGAAGGATGGAGCCCTTCTTCTTTGTAGTCTCATATTGCTCTTCAATGGCTTCTTTGATTTCTGTGAGATTGATCTCAAATAGTATAGTAAGGCTAAGGCAATCAAAGCAGTTTGGTGGTCAAGTTTCCTTGAAGTTTGGGTAATCAAAGAAAGTAGTGGAGATTGGTGGTTGATGCCAATGTTAAAGCTTACACTAAATGGACCTTAAAACCAACCAATAACACATAACCTTTATTATTAGAAAGCTCAAAAGTAACTCTCCTGTTTAGGTGGCAACCACTTTGTGTATGACCCTTTACAATCCTCCTCCTCCTCCTCCTTCACCAATCCAACCACTCCTAACCCACGCAACATGTATGAAACACACTTAAAAACACCAAGCTGATGCATTCCAATTCTCTTCATTGATGACACATGGTTTTCAACAACCTCTTCTTCTTCTTCTACAACATCCTCATTGGCTTCCGAACCAGCCCGACACTCAAGCAAGCAACCCCGCTTCCTTGTAGTGCCGATTCGAGCCTTCGACCTACGACACCTGGTGATTGTGTCGCAGCTCTTTCGAGCCCTGAGAAGGTGTTGGAAGGCGAGACATGTTGTGTATGCTTGTCGAGTATGGGGAACAAGGGCAAAGATGAGGGAATTGGCACGAGTGTTCTTCCTTGCTCGCATGAGTTTCATAAGATATGTGTCGATCGATGGTTTGAAGAGTGTCGGAGAACTTGTCCGATATGTCGATATTCGATGGAAGGAGGAGGGAATCATGAAGATGGGAGTAATGAAATGCTAACGGATGAGATGGTGATATGGTTTTCTTCTTTCCACACCTCTG
This sequence comes from Cucurbita maxima, assembly GCF_002738345.1. Classification (NCBI taxonomy): domain Eukaryota; kingdom Viridiplantae; phylum Streptophyta; class Magnoliopsida; order Cucurbitales; family Cucurbitaceae; genus Cucurbita; species Cucurbita maxima. The sequence continues at coordinate 3,084,110 of NW_019272044.1, forward strand.
GTTTTTGAGCTTCCCTTTTGAGATCCCAACAAGGTTTAAATCAATATGATTTGACCAATGTGAGTTGGATGGTTCTAACTTCACAATATCACTTAAAGTTTGTAATTTGTTCATAACTTAAAACAAGTGGAGCCATTCAAATACATGTCAAATCTGTTGGTGTTATGGGTGATGGGAGAATCATAATTTAGTGGCTATTATCAACTATTGTTATTTTTAGTTCTTAACTGGTAGAAGATGGAACAAAAATACAATTATTCAACCCTATAACATTTGATACTAAACAAATCGTAGAATTATATTCCATCTATTTTGTTCAAACATATTATAAAATGTTACTACCCGACCTTTACTGTGATTGCGACACGTGACCGTTTTTGTTAGTTTCTTTCAATTTATAAAATAAATTAGATTTCAACTTTCAAATTTGTTTTAAAAATTACTCTTTTACTTTGAAATTGATCTAAAAGTATTTTTTTCTTTAGCAACAAAGAATGAAAATTAGCCTAACAACGGATCACTACTACAATTTATTTCATTATTTCATTGGAATGACGTTGTAAATAATGTCATGTATATCCTTCATTTTGTAACAACTCAATCTTACGGTTAGCTGGTATTGTCTTCTTTGCACTTTCTCTTTCGTGCTTCCCTTCAAAGTTTTTGTTTTTAAAACGCGTATGTTACAGAGAGGGTTCTACATCTTTATAAAGAATGTTTCGTTCTTCTCTCCAATATGGGATCTCACCGTCATTTTTACACATTAGTCATATATTTTTTAAAACAATTTCATAGTTGAAGGGAATAATTGCATTATTTACCCATGAAATTAGAACGGTGACCGATGAGATTTGGTTCGACTAAGTTTAGTGGTTCGATTCTCACCGAAGCTAACCAACTAGGTTCGTGGTTTGTCATTGTTATTATTTCTGGCACTTATTGTGGAAACAAAGGGAATAGCATAGGAATTGCTTTCTCTGCAGCATGGCTTTACCTACGCCTGTGGCTGAGCATTTCAGCCTATGATTGACATGAGACTGCCTACTCTCTCTCTCTCTCTCCATTTTTATTGAGTGTTTTCCTCACTTCATAATATGTATTTATGGAAATTAAACCAACAATTATTAGACAAACGTTTTCAGCATCTTTAACGGGTCGAGAGTACTCGAGAACGTGCAAAAGGGATTCAAAAGAATGAATTTTAAAAACTCGTGTTTAGGATACGGAAGTTCGAAATTTAGAATTCGTCTTCGTGTAATGGGTCAAGAGTACTCGAGAACGTGCAAAAAGGGGTTTCGAAAGAATGAATTTTGAAAACTCATGTTTAGAATAGAGAAGTTCGGAATTTACAATTCGTTTTCGAATAACAAGTCGAGAGTACTCGAGAACGTGCAAAAAGAGTTTCGAAAGAAAGAATTTTGAAAACTCGTGTTTAGGATACGAAAGTTCGAAATTTAGAATTTGTTTTCACGTGCAAGGGTTTGCTTCAACATGATTAGTTTCACAAACAAGGTACGATCATGTCTATCTCTCGAATAAATTGTTTAGAAAACAAAGTAAAAAGGTTGTTTTTTTTAGGTTTGTAGAGGAGGGGGACAAGGCTTTTCAGCTTAGACATGAGAGGAAAAACAAAAAGAAATTAGAATAAAGAGAAGGACAATAATAGAACCACCTAACCTAATAGTGACATAACAAAAGTTAATAATGTAGGGATGACATACTAAATTATTTTCTTACATTTCTCTATCTCTATCCCCTTTTTTCTCGACAAAGGTACGATAAAAAATTTATACTTTATCTCGATTGAATTATTTTTCGACATTAAATTTATTCTTTTGTTCCCTTTTGGTGACGTGATACAAAGTTTCTTCACGAACAATGTTATGTGATATTCGAGATTGAAGATATGTAAGCATGAACGTTAAGAACGACTTAAAAAATAGAAAGTTATTACTTCTATGGTTATACCAATAAAGTACACTTTTTTTTTTCAATAGTTCAATGATAACAAGCTTCTCTCTTGCAAGCTGTTCGAGACAAATAAGATCACGTGACTAGGTCGTAGGGACGTAAAGAAATGCGCGAGCTATCAAGGGTCAATTTTGAACTTGAGACATGACATCGACGTAAGGAAAGATACCTAAGTACGAACATTAAGAACGACTTACAAGAATCAAAAGTTATTACTTACATGGTTACACCAAGAAGATACATTTTTTTTTTTTTTTGGATGACCACCTGAAATTTTTTTTCTTAGAAAATGTGAATGAGGACAAAACATGTTGAAATGAACTGTGCTTGGTTGATGGTAACAAACTTCTCTCTCTCAAGCTGTTCGAGACAAATAAGACCACGTATCCAGGTTGTGGGGATGTAAGGGAACGCTCGAGCTATCAAGGGTCAATGTTAGGTTATAACTTTGATCTAAATCTTGAACTTGAGACGTTGAACTAGAGATTGATTCCAATGAACCTGAAGCCTGAAAATTATCACGTGACTAGGTTGTAGGGATGTAAGAGAATGCCCAAGCTATCAAGGGTCGATTTTGGATTATAACTTCTAATCCAAATCTTGAACTTGAGACGTTGAGCCATCGATTCATTCCAATGAACCCAAAACCTAAAAATAAGACCACGTGACCAGGTTGTGGGGATGTAAGGGATTGCCCGGGATATCAATGGTCGATTTTGGATTATAACTTCTAATCCAAATCTTGAACTTGAGACGTTGAACTAGAGATTGATTCCAATGAACCTGAAACTTAAAAATAAGACCACGTGATCAGGTTGTGGAGATGTAAAGAAATGCCCGAGCTATCAAGAGTCGATTTTGGATTATAACTTGTTATCCAAATCTTGAACTTGAAACGTTTCATCTAAAATCAAGGTTGAAATTAGGGTAAGAAATAAAGTGGTGGGTCATAAATCACCCACTAGGGGTAAAAAAAGAAGGCTCAAAATCTTTAACCCACAAAGATCCAAATTGAATTGAGTCAAATCAAAGAGGGAAAGCACACCATTTGATGCCCTGCAGACATGTGTCTCACTTCTTTTCCCACCATGTAAAGTGCTCAATCCAATTCATTTCAACTACTAATTAGCCTCACCTTATCTCCACCAAGTGATTTCCTAAAAGCCTCTGTGTACATCATGTCATTTCTTCTGCTCCAAGTTCTTGTGTATTTGTTCATGTTGACCCCAATTTGGTTGTGTCTTCAAATATATTCCCTTCATTTCCCCATGAATCACATAAACAATGAAATAGTGTGAGAGGTAAATATGATATTGAAGTCTACAACTCTATATGCAAACAAGGACCAAATTATCAATGTTATAGGTTGAGTCGACGACCTAACTAGGGTAGTTCTGATTGCACAAGTTTATCGTCATCCTTCGACATTTATATGAGTAACCCTAAATGAGTTACAAGAAACACGAAGGATGTCTAGAACAAAACCCATGTGTTGAATTGTGAGATCACACATTGGTTGGAGAGGGGAACGAAATGTGGAAACCTCTCCCTAACAAATGCATTTTAAAACTTTGAGGGGAAGCCTAGAAGGGAAAGCCTAAAAAAACAATATCCGGTAGAAGTGAGTTTGGGCTGTTACAAATGATATCAGAGTCAGTCACTAGGTAGTGTGCCAGCAAAGACGTTGGGCTCTCAAGCGGGTAGATTGTGAGATCTCACATCGGTTGGAGAGAAGAACTTCCTTATAAGAGTGTGATTGTAAAATCCCACATCGGTTGAAGAGGGGAACGAAGCATTCCTTATAAGGGTGTGATTGTGAGATCCCGCCTCATCAGTTGGAGAGGGGAACGAAGCATTCCTTACAAGGGGAAACGAAGCATTCCTTACAAGGGTGTCCTCAGTTGGAGAGGGGAACGAAGCATTCCTTACAGGGTGTGATTGCGAGATCCCACATCATAAGGGTGTGGAAACCTCTAAAAAAAACCTACATGAACTGTGCTTACTTTTGAAGAACAACAGTTATAGCGAGAAGATAGGATAGAGTCGGTCTTTTCTCTTTTCTTCTTTTCAATCCTTTTTAGAGTATAAGGTGAGGAGTGAGGTAAGTCCTTTTGCTTTATGGAAGAAAAAGAAAGAGCATAGAAGAATATGATGTGTAAAATGAAATAATGAAGTGAAAGAAAGGTTTAGCTTAGTTTGCAAAGAAATGTGATAGTGGTGGATAAGATAAAAGGACAATATAACTCAATAACTCTTCAAAACAAGTAGAAAGTTATGCAGTTTTCCTTTTCTACCCACTAGATTCCCTTCCATATTTTCTATCTCTTCCATTTTCCCTGGTCCACCCATTTGTGCATTTTGATCCCCGAGATATTTCCTCCCTCCATTATTCGTCCTTCCTCACTAAACAATCGTCCACTTCACGATTCTCATCAACTTACCTTCCATCTCCCCATAACAACACTAAAACGTTCAAATTTTCATTTCTGTTATTTACGTTTCGTGTCGTTCAAAACGTGTACGAACAACAAAGCCGAGCCCTCGATGGGTTTCGTATGCTTCTCGATATTAGGGTTTTCTTCTATTTTGGCTCACTTTTAAGGTTAGCAATTGAAGGTATTATATGTTATGCCTCAACTATGAATGGCTTTCACAAATTAATTCATTAGTTATTAGATTACAAAATATATGAATCTTTGTTCTTTCTTCATGTGGGGTTTTCATGGTTTTGTATATTATTGCCCTTTTTGCTTTTTTCCCCTTTTAAATCCTCTAAATCAACATCACTCCCCAACATTCATATTTTTTTTTTTTAATTTTAGTCTATAATAGTGTCATATTGGAATTCAAAATCTTTAATTATGAACGGTTAAACCGTTTGAGCTACGAGCTAATTCACCACTCGTCGACTTTCGGTTTAAAACGTATCACTTACCAACTTAGTCGACGAATCAAACTAGCTAATGCATTGATAACGCTCGCAGTGGTATTCATTTCGAACAAAATTAAAAAAAACATTAAAGTCAAAAGAAAATTGACTTGTATGTAGCTATGAGCTTCATGAGGGTTGAAAATTAGTGTCTTTGTTAAATTTTTGTTCCTAAATAACAAAAGGGTTTTTCTGCAAACATCAGAAATTCCTTCCTTTTCTTCCCCACAAAATTAACTTCACATATTGATAATTCCCAAAAAACCCTCTGTTTCTAAAACGGCGCCGTTGAGGTCCTCTGCAGCCTGTGCTTCCTTGACGTTTGCGCCGTCGCAGCTGCTCGGAGCTGCCAGACACAACCGTCGTTTTAAGGTTTCTTGTTTTTTTGTAATAAAAATAAATATTAAAAAAAATTAATTTAATTTAATTCACCTCTTCGTGCTGTCTCCTTAATCTTGCATTTTCCTCCATTAAATGTGCCACTTCAAGCTCCAGCTCGTTTGTGTAAGCCTGTGGATTCAACCCAATAAAAAATTATTAAAATTAAGTTATTATAGAATATATATATATATTTTTTAAGTTGTGTATTTGTTTGACCTGTTTTCGAGCACGAGATCGGGCGGCGGATTCCCGATTTTTGATCATGCGTTTCTGCCGCCGGTCGCCGGAGTTATTCGAGTCGGAATCAGGGACCCTTTTCTTAGCGAAAGGCGGCGGGCCGAGGACTTGGTCAAAGGGGCTGTGGAAGGCGGCGGTGGCGGAGGAAGGGTTCGGGTGGCAGAAGTGGGCGGCAGCGGCGGCGGCGACGGCAGCGTTATCAGGGAAATGCAATTCGCGGGTGGAATTCAAGGATAAGACAGTGGGTGGAGGAGCAACGGCAGCAGCGGCGGCGGCGGAGGAGGAGTCGAGTTTTGAAGTGGAAGAAGAGAGGAAGTCTTGGAGGATGATATGACGGAAGTTGGCGGCGGAGTGGTGGTGGTGGAGGTGGAGGCTGATGGGAGTAGCGGCGGCGGAGGGGAAATCATGGTCGGAACGGGAGTGGAGAGAGGAGAGATTAATGTCTTTCCAAACCTCTTCCATCGGAGAACAAAAAGTTGAGAGCTTTGAAGTTAATGAAGGAAAGAAATGGTGGGTTTTTAATGGTGGCTCTCAAAATTGCATGAGGAGAGAGAAAGAGAGGAGAGGGAAAGCGAGGAGAGAGAAAGAAGTGAAAGTACTTAGATAAGTAAGACAAGTAAGTTTGTTTGGAACAGAGTACGATATGTTTTGGAAAGACATTATTTCATTCTTTCAACTCTTTCTCCTTCTTCCCCCCTCCCTTCCGTCTTATCTAGGCTTCTACTTCTTCCAACTAGGGTTAAGTGGAAGGGTTATTATGTTTCGAGTGTCGGTTTACGACCTTAAACCCTAAGTTTTTTAAACGAACTAGGTTGGAGTGTTGTGAAAATTCGCAAGTTTCAGCAACCAATTTTAGCATAGCTCAACTTAACAACCATAACCTTATGATTCAAAAGAGCTAGGTTGGAGTACGTTGAAAATTGCAAAGTTTGACGACCAATTTCAACTTAGCTCAATTTGTGAATCAGAACCCTAGTTTAAAGGAACTAGGTTGGAATAGAGTGAAAACTTGCAGGTTTCGACAACCAATTTCAACATAGCTCAACTCAGGAACTCTAAGTTTAAAGGAACTAGGTTGGAGTACAGTGAAAACTTGCAGGTTTCGACAACCAATTTCAACATAGCTCAACTCAGGAACCCTAAGTTTAAAGGAACTAGGTTGGAGTAGAGTGAAAACTTGCCGGTTTCGACAACCAATTTCAACATAGCTCAACTCAGGAACCCTAAGTTTAAAGGAACTAGGTTGTAGTATTGGGAAAACTCGCAAGTTTCGACAACCAATTTCAACGTCGCTCAACTAAGGAACTAAAACCCTAAATTTAAAAGAATTAGGTTGGATTAATATAGAAACTCGCAAGGTTTGATAACCAATTTTAACATAGTTCAACTGATTAAGATATGATGGTTAGATATTTGAATCTATCTATTCCATTTGTTGAACTAAACACAAGAACAAAAACCCGGATCAATAAGGATGAATGAATGACTATTTTGTTTGAGGGTAAGATTGTTGAGCTGTGTGTCACGGTCATGCTAGTCTAGGGTGTGTTGCATGTTACCGCATGCTCATGTCACGCCGAACCTTTTATTTAATTTAATGTTGTATTATCTTACTATTTCATTTTCTATTTGTACAATTATTTGGCGAAATCATGTCTAAGACATGCCAATCCTAAATTGCCTCAAAATGTATGTGTGACTAGTTGTTAACTTCTCCCCTTGATTTTGTATGACCATTTGGTGAAATTACGTTTAGGCCTACTAGACTTGAATCATCTCAAAATGTACTATAAGAAGATGCAACTAGTTGTCGAGTTCTCTCTACCGAGAAAGTTATATGCTATATTAAGCCATTGTGTTGCCTTTTAAATCTTCTCTCGTTCTTATTTTCAAACTTGCTTTCAAAAATCTCTCTGCTCTCGTTTTCTAAAACCCACTTCTCAAACAGGGTCAGAAGTTTGAGCATACATTGTCTGATCGTAGGTGACATGAATACAAATTGACTCGACTCACTTAGTGTTGGGAGTGAGTGTCGCACAATTGCAAAGTCTACTGCAATTGTGATGTACACACAAACTATTTATGTTAAAATGATGTTTAATAGATATCTAAAATTAAAAAATTAAAAAATTAAAAAATTAAAAATTAAAAAATTAAAAAATTAAAAATTAAAAATATTTTATTAGACCAAAAGGAAAGAATTTAATTAATTAGAAGTGATTTTGGACCAAATATGGGAAAGGGAAAATGAAATATATAAATATATATATATATTTGGATATAAAGACATATTTTCTTTGAAAGCTCAAAAAAGACGGATTCCAAAATGAGCGGACAAATTCCGTGGCTGTAATTGCAACACGTGGACAAGGCAGAGCTGCCACGTGAGAGAAGCAAAGGAAGAGGGAGAACGGCGTCGTTTAGTATTTGGGAGTGGGCGTTGCCACTGGTTGGCACTGGAGACTACATGTCGTACGAGACTGCAAAAACAGACGACGACAGTAACACCCAACAACATACGCTTGTCCAGTGGTTCACCACCTGTCGTCTCCCCCTCATATTACTACCAAATTACTTTTGTCTATTTTTCTTTTTTATTTATTCATCTTAAGAACTGCCATATCAATGGATTATATCTAGTTTAGTCGAAAATTTGTGTGTCTCTCTCTCTCTCTCTATATCTATATATATAATTATCTACGTTTATAACGTGCTTATGATTTAACTCCAGACAATCCATCTCGTTTGGGGTCAGCGTCCTCGCTGGCACTCGTTTCTCTCTCAAATGGATGTGAGATCTCACAAACCACCCCTTTTAGAGCCCAATGTCCGACTCTAATAACATTGTAACAAGTCAAGCCAAGTTCACCGCTAGCACATGTTGTCTTGGTTGGTCTTGCCTTTTTGAATTTTCCTTCAAAGCTTTAAAAACACGTCGGTTAGGGAGAGGTTTTCACACCCTTATAAAAAATGTTTTGTTCCACTCTCCAACTGATGTAAGATCTCATAATTCGCCCCCTTCGAGTCCAGCATCCTCACTAGCATTCGTTTCCCTTTTCAATCGATGTGCGATCTTACAAACCACCTCCCTTCGAAGTTCAACGTTCTCATTGACACACTGCTCGATGTCCAATACCATTGTAACAAGCCAAGCCAAGCCAAGCCCACCGCCAGCACATATTGTCTTGTTTGGTCTTTCCTTTTTAAATTTTTCCTCAAAATTTTTAAAATACGTCGGTTAAGGAGAGACTTCCACATTCTTATAAAGAATACTGAGAATAAAATATAAACATGATTCTGATTCGATTAAGCTAAATTAATAAATAACCCTCAACTTTTTATATTGTTATTATTTTATTTTTGTTTCAAAATTATGAATTAGAAAATAAAAAATATTATGCTTTCAGCTGGTTTCATAGACTGGACCACAAAAAAAGCACAACCATAAATCCGACAATAATGTCGTCAAATAATATGGAAAACAATATATATATATATATATATATCCAATTGAAATATTAAAAATGATAAAATTTATTTTTTTTAAAAAAAGGCTGATTTGATTGATTCAATGTTGTGGCTTAGGGTGTGGAAGAAGAACTGTACAGCCTCCCTACCCGTTTCAGTCTGCCATGGAACAAGACAATCCCATATGGCTTTGCCGCCATTGGACACTAAACTAACCACAACCAAATTAATACTAATTAATACCATTAGAAGTGCTAGTGCCTTGTATTGCATCGGGTCGAGACATTTTATTTCAATTCAAAAGATTTCGTTAATGTAGCATTCTTTATAAGAGTGTGAAAACATCTCTTCAACATACATGCAACGATACGTAACGGGTTAAAACGGACAATATCTACTAACAGTGAACTTGAGCTATTACAAATGGTATTAGAGCTAGACACCGGGCGGTGTGCTAGTGAAGACACTGAACTTCTAAGGGGGTGAATTGTGAAATCCCACATCGATTGAATAGGAGAACGAAACGAAACATTTTTTATAAAAGTGTAGAAACCTCTTCTTAACAGACACGTTTTAAAATCGTGGGGCGGACTTGAATTTTTATAAATGGTATTAGACCCAACCACTGGATGCTGGATCTCAAAGGGGTGGATTGTGAGGTCTTATATCAGTTGAAGAGAGGAACGAAGCATTCCTTATAAATGTGTGGAAACCTCTTCCTAACATACACATGTGGGGCGAGGTTCGGGGTACTCAAGGGGGATAGATTGTGAGTTCTCACATCAATTAAAACCGTGGAACGGAGCTGTACTGTTACTAAGTGTCCGGTCTTGAATCTTTTTTTTGTTCTTTTGACTTAGTTTTTTTGTTAGAGATTCTTTGGATTGCTGAGAAGAAGAGTGGTGGGGGCCTTTTGTTTTGGAGGTGGTTTTGAGTTAGTAATATCACTTTGTTTCTTGGAAAAGTTCATTGCCCAGAATCTAATACCCAACCCGCTCTCCTTTCTTACACTTTCTCAGACTTCACTAACTTAATCATTACTACTACCCCTTTTCAGATTTCTTTTCTTTTACAGGTTGCCAATGACTCAATAACCAAGTTCTTGCTGGCTTGTCTCGGTCCGGTCTAATTTTGGACACGGGATGTAAAATGTTGATTTCGTGTCTAACCCTAGTCCCATCTCTATTTGATTTAGCTCATTCGTGTCTAGTCATGATCTTATCTCTATTCAATCTAGCTCATTCGTGTCTAACCCTGATCTTATCTTCATTCAGTTTAATTTTGGATACTGGGATAGAAAATATTGATTTTGTGCCTAACTCTGATTTCGTCTCTATTTGGTCTAGTTCATTCGTGTCAACCTTGATCTCATCTCGATTTAGTCTAATTTTGGACACAGGACAAAAAATATTGATATCGTGTCTAACCCATCTCCATTCCATCTAAATCCTCCATGTCTAACCCTATTCTCATCTCTGTTCAGCCTAATTCTGGACATGAGACAAAAAATATTGATCTAGCTCATCGTTGTCTAACCTTGATCTCATCTCTATTCAATCTAATTTTGGATACTGTGACAAAAAATATTGATTTCGTGTCTAACCCTGATCTTATCTCCATTTGGTCTTGCTTATCCGTGTCTAACCCTGTTCTCATCTCTATTCGGTCTAATTTTGGATAATGGGATAGAAAATATTGATTTCGTGTCTAACTCTGATCTCATCCCTATTTGGTCTAGCTCATTCGGGTCTAACCTTGATCTCATCTCTATTCCGTCTAACTCCTTCGTATCTAACCCTAATCTCATCTATATTCAATCTAGCTCATTCGTGCCTACCTTGGTCTCATCTCTTTTTAATTTAATTTTGTACACTAACAAAAATATTGATTTTATGTGTAACCCTGATCTCATCTCCATTAGGTCTAACTCATTCGTGGCTAACCTTGATCTTATCTCCATTAGGTCCAACTCATTCATGTCTAACCCTAGTCTTATCTCTATTCGATCTAGTTCAAGCGTGTCTTTAGGTTATCTCTAACTTTGATAGGTATGTTTGATTCCACTCTATCTCATTCCACTTCAATTACAATATAACATAAGATTTAGATGAAATAAGAATTCCAAACATCCAAATTTGGAGCTGAAGAAACGTTGATTAAAGAAAGAGAGTTAAATTGGAACACCAAATGAATGTAAACAAGTACAAGTGAAAGTTAAAGAAGAAAGAAGTTGTCAGAGGTGAGAGAGTGTAGTCAGTGTTTGAGCTAAGAGACAGATGTGAGATGAAGATAGCTCTGTCCCAAACTTGTTGGTTGTACAGTACTTTGTCTGTCTAAACCCACTCTTCTTCCACCTTCTTCTTCCTCTGTTCATCATCAAATCTCTCACCAACTCTCCACTCTTTCTTAGATCATCAAAATCTATTCCATTCCAAACCCCCCTTTCTCTTCCTATCATTTCAATACAAATGGGGTTTTGTGTTTTGGTCTTGCCTCTTCGTTTTGACCTGTTACATGTCGCTCGCTGTTAGCTTCACGGTTTTGAAATGCGTCTACTAGGAAGAAGTTTCCACTCACTTATAAGGGTTGCTTCGCTCCTTCTTCCACTGATGTGAGATCTCACAATCCTCCCCCGTTGGAGGCTAGTGTTCTCGTTGGCATATTGTCCGGTGTCTGGCTCTCATACTATTTGTAAGAACCTAAGCCCACTACTAGTAGATGTTGTCCACTTTGGCTTGTTACGTATCGCTGTTAGTTTCACGGTTTTTAAATATGTCTACTAGGGAGAGGTTTCCACACATTTATAAGGAATGCTTCGTTCCTTCTTCAACTAATGTGAGATCTCACAATCCTCCCCCTTTGGAGACTAGTGTTCTCGTTGGCACACCGTCCAGTGTTTGGCTCTGATACTATTTGTAACAACATAAGGCCACCACTAGTAGATGTTGTCCTCTTGTCCACTTTGGTTTGTTACGTATCGCCGTTAGTCTCATGGTTTTAAAACGTGTTTACTAAGAAGAGGTTTCCACACCCTTATAGAAAATGATTCGTTATCTTTCCAATTGATGTGAGATCTCATAATCCACTCCTTTGGGGGTCAGTGTTGTCTTTGGCACACTGCCCTATGTCTCGCTCTATTTGTAACAACCAAAGCCCACCACTAGCTAATATTGTCTATTTAGGCATCAGCCTCATAGTTTTAAAATGCATCTAATAAGGAGAGTTTTTTACCCCCTTCTAAGTAATTCTTCGTTCCCTCTCCAACCGATGTGAGATCTCACACTTTAAATGTCTATAGAAGACTAAACTTTTGTGTTTGTGTTTATCTCGTTCTTGAAATTTTATGAATATGTAATAAGTTATGACGTTCAGGTGGAGAATTGTTCAAATTTGATTTAGTTGTTTGATATAGATTTGAATCTTGTGTTTGTTTAATGGAACGTTAAACTTTTCATTTAAAAAGCATATAAGTGAAGATAAAATATTCTGAAGGTACCCGATTGGCACCCGGTGATCGTTTTTACACATTACTAAAGTATTTTAAGAAATACTCAGAAATCCTACTCTTGGGTCAAGAAGTACAATCCCATACAACCATGTTTGGGACCTATCATTCCATAAAATATCACAATATGACCTTGGTCTCTACTTCTAGTACGTGCATAATTGGATGCATAAGACTTTTCTACACATGACCCACGTATGCACACATGGACCCCGGGCGAGCTCATATAGATACCCTTAAGACTTAGCCTTTGACTAGAGTACACTCACCCTACCGGTATGCCACGAAAGGAAGGGAGTACTCATAGTATTATGGTGTACACAATACTATGATCATAGCATTGTAGTGTACGCGTCTGTACCAATCATGACAAGAAAGTATCTCAATGCACATGAACCTACATTATGCAGGATCATTTCATCCTTTCATGTCATCTCATATTATAGTATATAATATGATATAACACGATATTCCATAACATATCAAGTTTCATAGCATAAGAAAACTAGGATACGTGCAAGGGTTAGAGGGCACGAAAAATAGGTTAGGGTCGGGTGGAAGAAAGGGGGAGGAAATGGATGGAGGGCATGTATGGAGTATGAACCACCTTCTAATAATAATAACATGACAGAGAAGCCGATGGAACTGATCCAGAATTTACCAAATTTGCCATTCCACTTCACCTGCCGGATGCCCTCCTCCTCCTCCTCTAATCCATGCAGTTTCATTCCCTCACCCTCCTGGTGTCGCTGCTGCTGCCACCGCCACCGCGGCCGCCGCCACGCCATTAAAAATCGATGTTCTTCATTGCTCCTTTGTCTTTCCTAGACCCATCAACCTTCGACCTGACCACCGTGTGGTTCATCGCCGTCATCCTCCTCCTCTCCCTCCTCTCCCTGACCTTCATCTTCCACCTCCGCCTCAAATCCCGGACCTCCCACCACCTCCAACGCTTCAACTCTCTGTGGACCGTCCGATTCCTCCTGGTGACCTTCATCTCCCTATGGGCACTCAATGAACTCCTCCGCCTCTCCTTCTTCCGGCGCCGCTACCTCTACCCCTTCCTCCCCTCTCTCCCCTCTCTCCACCAATCAACCCTCTGCAAACTCCACGCCCTCTTCTCTCTCGGCCTCTTCCAACCCTGTTTCTTAATAACCCTCCTCTTCCTAATCAACGCCTCCGCCAATCACAAAACGCCACGTGACTTGGCCGCCGTCGCCTTCCTCCTCCTTGTCTCCATGCCAATTTTCCTCCTCCATATCTTCATCGTTTTCTACAAACCCTTCAACGACAAACTCCCCGCCGTCTTCACCCAAAGCTACCTCATAATCAAGCAAGATTTCGACAATGCCACCGTCCTATGCGCCTACCCTCTCTTAAGCTCCATGGCCTTCGCCGCCTTCGGCCTCGGGTACATCCTCTGCTTCCTCTTCTCTTGCTGGAAAGTGGCCTCCATGGTCATCAACAAATCCCTCAGGGTTCGTGTCTATAGCCTCGCCTCCACCATTTTGATTTCCTTGCCCTTGCAGATTATATTCCTTGGTCTCTCCGCCCTCTGGACGCCCGACCAGCCCGCTTACTCCGTCGTCGCCTTGGTCGTGTTTTTCACTACTTTTCTATGCGCCGCCGCCGGGGAGGGTATTTTGGTCATTGTGCCCATTGCTGATTCCTTGGCCGCCGGTGGTGATTCTGGTTGGGAGGATTCCGGTGAGCGGTTAAAGAATGCAGGCGACAGTTGAGATTCTGTTGTCCATTATTTTGGGATCAAAAATGTGTTCCTTCATTTGTTTATATTAGTGGTAGTGGTAGTGGTAAAGGAAGGATCATGCGAATGTATTGTAAGATTTTCAAATTTGGAATCATTTCATTAATCATTAGAGGAAACCATTACTTTTAATTCAAAAAATTACTATTTTAGATACAAAATTTTCTTTACATTTTATGTCGTATCCGTACTAATCAAATTATTACTTCGAGTTGTATCGTTATGTTGATAGTCAGTCTCATGGTTTTGAAAGTCATCTACTCGGAATAGGTTTCTATGCTCTTGTAAGGAATGTTTTGTTCCCCTCTCCAACTAATGTGGGATCAGATTTTGGGGACGTAGCATTTTCGCTAGCATTCTGCTTCGTGTTTGGCTCTGATACCATTTGTAACAGTCCAAAAAGATAGTTTAAAGGGTATGGTTGTAATTTAGCTTTTCAATGTACTTATTAGGGTTTATCGTAAAATATAACCAAGTCAATTTAACTCGAAAAGAACTTATTGGAACTAGACATCGGGCGGTGTGTTAGCGAAGACGCTAAGCCCGAAGGGGGGTGGACACCACATGGCGTTAAGCCTCAAAGAGGAAAGAGGGGTGGACACCGCAGGACGTTAAACCTCGAAGAGGGGTGGACACCGCAGGATGTTAAGCCTCGAAGAGGGGTGGACACCGCAGGATGTTAAGCCTCGAAGAGAGGTGGACACTGCAGGACGTTAAGCCTCGAAGAGGGGTGGACACTGCAGGACGTTAAGCCTCGAAGAGAGGTGGACACTGCAGGACGTTAAGCCTCGAAGAGGGGTGGACACCGCAGGACGTTAAGCCTCGAAGAGAGGTGGACACTGCAGGACGTTAAGCCTCGAAGAGAGGTGGACACTGCAGGACATTAAGCCTCGAAGAGAGGTGGACACCGCAGGACGTTAAGCCTCGAAGAGGAAAGAGGGGTGGACACCGCAGGACGTTAAACCTCGAAGAGGGGTGGACATCGCAGGATGTTAAGCCTCGAAGAGGGGTGGACACCGTAGGACGTTAAGCCTCAAAGAGGGGTGAACACTGCAGAACGCTGAGCCTCGAAGATGGGTGAGACACCTTGTGATGTGTCAATGAGAACGCTAGTCCCCAAAGGGGAGTAGATTGTGAGATCCCACATCAATTGGAGAGTAGAAAGACAACAATTGAAAAAGGGGGACGAGTGTCAACGAGTGGATTGTGATCTCACATCGGTTGGGGAGGAGAACAAACATTCTTTATAAGAGTGTGAAAACTTTTCCCTAGCAGAGGCATTTCAAAAATCTTGAGGAGATACTCGAAAGGGCTAGCTCAAGGAGAACAATATCTATTAGTGGTGAGTTTGAGCCGTTAGACATAGATCGAGACTTTTTAGATACAAAATTGAGAGTTTAATTGTCCAAACCATTTAGGGTGATTATAAACTATAACTAAGTCTAAACCATTTAAGATATATATACACTTCGAACTAGTTAAAGTCAAGCAGTGTAGCTCATTAGTGAAATCCGATAGGTTTTTGTTAAACTCATCTTTGTTTAAGAAACAGTTGAAGTCCCGAGAAACTAAACTTATGTAAAATTACAATTCAATATTTATCGTTTAAAAATTTTAATCTTATTTCATAGGTTCAATCTTATAGTTCGGGTATGTCAACATCTTCATCGATATTTTCACAGGTTCATGAATTAGACATCGGAATTGACGTTTTCATAATATGATTAATAAATCAATAAATAAATTATATAAAAAGATAATTAATGTAAATACAATATAAATAATAAGCATTACGAACACTAATAATGATAAAATAATCAACATTACCCCATCATAAACCCTAACCACAAACATTGGAAAAATAAAACTTTTATTAAATTTTCAAATAAATAAATTTGATTTTAATTATTCAGAAATCTCAAAATCTTTCTGAAAATGAAAGATGACTTGAAATTTAGAGATTCTTATTTTTTTTCTTAATTAATTAATTATGATTTTTTTCTTAAATAATTAGAAATAAATAAACTATATTATTTTTTTATTGATTTTTGCAGAGGATTATGTTTTTTTTTTCAAATACGTGAGTCTTTGTGATATCTCACATAGATTGGAGAGAGGAACGAGTGCCGACAATGATACCGAGTTCCGAAAGAGAGTGGATTGTGAGATCTCACGTCGATTGGATCGATTGGAAAGAGGAACGAAAGATTGAAAAGTCCAAAAACAACAATATTTGCTAGCCATGGATTTAAGCTGTTACAATGAAAAAGCTTAAAAAAGACAATTTAGAAAATTAGATAATTAATTAATGATAATTAAATACAAATGATTAATAAAGGGTTGGGAATGCCTTCATAAATATTATAATCCCTAAAATATTTATTGAGATCAATAATTCATTTTTATTTGACTTTCAAATTCAATTATTTGAGAAATAAAATTATATATATATTTTTTTTTTTACATCAAAATTATTTTTTAAAATATCTATCTAATCATTTTATAATTCATTCCAGTTTTAAAGGTAATATTTAAATATTTTATTAGTTAATAACTACAATATTACCGCTAGATTTTACATTGATCTGAAAGAGGAACGAGTCATTCATTAGAAAGGTGTGGTTAGCCAAAGTGAAACTATTACAAATGATATCTGAGCCAGACATGGAGTGGTATGATAGTGAGAATGTTGGCCTCTCACGCATTTTTTATGAAGAGTGTGGAAATCTTTTCGTAACATTAAATAGTAATGATTATGGATTTTAGATTTTTGAAATTTGAATGAGGTTATTTATTTATTTATTTTTGTTTAAATTTGGTTGAATTTCATAAATTCCAAGCCCTAAAATTCGTCGACCATGAATGATGGACTGTCGCCCCCACGAGAAGAACTAACGTTGAGAGGATCATCACAAACAAAGGGTTGAAAATTGAAGCATTTCTCAAAGTCAAAGAAAAAAGAAATGAGTCCCCCATTTGACAAAATCGAACAAAACCCCTCAAGAACAAGCAACGTTTCGAATCAGCCACTAAATCGATCCATTTCAGACAGAATGCGACCCATCAGATTCTCGCTGTTGGAGCTGTGAATCCATAAAATGGAAGCCGCTTGCTCATCGTTTAAGCCCACCACGTGGTGTCTTGTAGCTCTCAATCGATCGACACGTTGCCTCTCGCGCCACTGCGAAGCCCCGAGATATTTACCCCACTCGCTTGCTTGCTGGGGTTCACGACATCAAGAAAATGACTCCACCCATTTCGTGAATCGGTAAAACGACAAAAACCCTTTCAAGTTTTGTGGAAATGGGTCGGAAGAAAAGTCAAGAAGGGATAAAAAAATTGAGGGATTGCGAGAGGTAAATTAATGGAAAGTGGAGGATTGACCTGACAATTTGTATTTTACTTTGGTTTTCTCTTTTGGGTTTGGAAGTGGAGCCCATAAGAAGGGTTCCATATGGCCATTGCTGCCTTCGACCAATCGCTGTGTTCGTCTTCTTATAAACAGAGTTCGTCCGGTTTCGTTTTTATTCTCTTCATCGAATTGGATTTTAGGGTTCTTCTTTAGCTTTGCTGTGGAATTAAGAACAGGTTTACCATTGCTCTTTTTGGGGTTTGATGGATCTGTGGATCTAACAATTTTACTTGCACATGTATTGCTGTGTCTGTTTTGGATCTCCGTCGTTTTCATTTGATATCATCCAGTAGTAGCTCACCCCAACTGGCCAGAATAGCCTAATTTACAGTGTGAGTTCATACAAGTCTTCTATTATTGTTATTACTCCGTGGTTGAATTATTGACTGTTTCTTGTTCTTCAACTTCAATTGTGGTTGATTTTGTTCTGATTCTTGTTCCTGCTGTTCTTCCTTGTTCTTGATTCTATTTTCTGTTTGTTTCTTGGGAATTTTGAGTGTTAAACTCTCTTCAATGTTTGATTGTTGGGTCTGCAGGGGAGGAATTTGAGGTGGGATTGGTGTTGCATCCATTTCGGATGTGGAGGAATTGGAGGCTGGCTCTGGTGCAATGAGGGATGTTATCAAGCTTGATGAACTTGCTGAGGGCTTGCTGGCAGCCATGTGCCGATCGTCACTTGCGTCGTCGGGGCGGTGGTGGTTCGGATTCGGTTGGCTGCCAAGATGGGCTACTTTGGTACAAGGACCATGGGCACGACATCAATGGAGAATTTTCAATGGCTGTTGTTCAAGCCAACAATTTACTTGAGGATCAGAGCCAGCTTGAGTCTGGTCCTTTGAGCTTGCTTGAGTCTGGACCCTATGGAACTTTTGTAGGAATATACGACGGTCATGGTGGCCCCGAGACGTCGCGGTTCATATGTGATAACTTGTTCCAGCATCTCAAAGGTAAGAGGAGTTCAAACATCTGCTCAATGCACTTGTTTTAGGCTGCTTTGGCTTTAGAATCATTACGAGCATTTTGAAATTGAGTCATGTTTTACTGTTTCTCAGTGTTTGCTACTGAAGAAAAGGCAATGTCTGTAAATGTGATAAAGAAAGCATTCCAAGCAACAGAAGAGGGGTTTCTCTCTATTGTCACCAAGCAATGGCCCATGAACCCGCAGATTGCGGCCGTTGGTTCGTGCTGCCTGGTTGCTGTGATTTGTAATGGGAAACTCTACGTTGCGAATCTTGGCGACTCCCGAGCTGTGTTGGGGAGGCTTGTTCGGTCGACGGGGGAAGTTCTTCCCATTCAGCTGTCGTCGGAGCACAATGTAAGCATACAATCAGTCCGCCAGGAGATGCAGTCTATGCACCCAGATGACTCCCAGATAGTAGTGTTGAAGCATAACGTATGGCGCGTAAAGGGCTTGATTCAGGTACTTCCTAAGCATGATTGAACCTAAGACTTTCAGTTTCTGGCTGTCGAGTAGGCCGACCAACCCCTCATTCATTTGACTGGAATGTTCATATCATCCTATTTAAGGCTACAATGAGTTTGATAAGAATTTCAGGATTAGTGTATATCATGAAGCTTATGTCTTGTTACCACGAGACTCTTTAGATCGATTTGTTCTATTTCTTCCTTGTATAAATCGAATGTTCTGGTCACGATTCATAAGTAGCTAGCAAAATTTCGTTTATATATCTGTTTGTTCATTGATGCATCGAGTACTATGATCACCCACGAGCATGTTCAATCTCTTGAAATGCTCCTAATATCATACGAACCAGCCGTTTGATTATTGTTCTTTAGGATAACTAGCATTAAGTCCTCGCATATCTTCTCACCCAAACTGGAACTTCTCGTTTAACTCATTTGCAGATTTCTCGGTCGATTGGAGACGTATATCTCAAAAAGCCAGAGTTTAACCGGGAGCCTTTGTATACTAAGTTTCGTCTCCGAGAGCCCTTCAGTAAGCCTATTCTGAGCTCAGAACCTGCGGTCTCTGTGCATGAACTCGATCCAAACGATCAATTTCTCATATTTGCCTCTGATGGGCTGTGGGAGCACCTAAGCAACCAGGATGCAGTTGATATAGTTCACAAGCATCCTCACAGTGTAAGTTGCGTTTTTTCGATATCTGCCATAGCAAATTGTATTGAGTTCGGTTATTCACAGAAACCTCCTCTCTTGCTTGATTGCCTTCATCCAGGGAAGTGCAAGGAGGCTGGTGAAAGCGGCAATGCAGGAAGCAGCTAAGAAACGAGAAATGCGATACTCAGACTTGAAGAAGATTGATCGTGGGGTTCGGCGTCATTTTCACGATGACATAACGGTGATAGTCGTGTTTCTGGGTTCAAGCAGAGGGGAAAGAAGCCCTGTTTTGTCTGTGAGAGGGGGAGGAGTGAAGCTATATGCGAAGTCGGGGCTCAACACTGCCCCTTCGTAAACAATAATACAAAGCTTTTGAGGGGCTCTTCTCTGGGATTCAGTGACCCACCAAGTTGTATATCAAGGAGAGATGAGAGAAGGTTCGCTTTTATTCTTTAAATGCTCTGTTCTGCCCTGCCCTGCCCTGCCTGATTCACTGTTCAACTTGGTTCTTTCTTTTTAGTTGCTTTCTAAGAACTTCCAAGGGAAAGTACACTCAAAGTATGGCACTAGAGAGCTTAAATTGATAACAATGGGAGATTTTCTCGTCTTCTTTGCGTTTAGTGCCTTCAATCTTCTACCTCTTTGTTTGTTCCTAATTAGTTGATTTCGACTAGTTAGATCTCTAGATATTGTTTGCATTGGTCCGTTGGGTATCAGTTTCTGCACCTTATCATCTCTAACCTACGTGTAGTGTGATCTCACATTCTCCATTGAAGAAGATTTTTCATACTTAATGTAGAGGGATTAACAGTGGTCAACTTTCGAACAATGATCTTAAGAAGTGGGAAAGTATCCAAAAAACTATTTCTAAAGTTGGATATCTCTCTCCGAAAGGAATTTAGACTAAAAAATTTCTCCCGAATTTTAAAACATGTCTGCTGAGAAGAGGTTTCCACACCCTTATAGGGAATGTTCCGTTCCCCTCTTCTAACGATGTGGGATTTCATACAAATAGCCTACCTTAGTCAGACATGTTGAATTGGTACGAGGTCTTCGTCACCTCATAAATATAAAGAAAGGAACGGTTTCCTTAAGGTTTAAGAAAACAATAAAGGTTGGAAGAAAAGGAGAGGCTTCTGCAACCACCAAATGAGAGCATATAATACTAAAAGAAAGGGCTGATATTTTAAGGATATTTTAGAGAGAAAAGGAGGGATGTTAGGAACTTGGGCAACCATAATAAAATGGATAAAAAGATGGGTAGTTGGCCATTAAAGAGGAAGTAGGTGGAGGTGATGAAATGCAGCAAACCTGTGGTAAGAACAATGGATGCATTCTCTTCAAGTGAAACCACCAAACACTTTCAAATTCCTTTGGTACAATTTCAACTCTTATTTATTGTGGTAGCTGAAGCATAAACCAAATATAAATACCACACTCCCTCTCAACATCTAATCTAAACGGCCCCACCCCATTCAGGACAACTGTGTTCGTTCTATATGACTTTTGGCATCCATGTAGGGTCTGAGAGTGTAACGCCCCAAGCTCACCACGAACAAATATTGACCTCTTTGGATTTCCCTTAAAGTTTTTAAAACACATACGTTAGAGCCAGGTTTCCCCACCCTATGAAGAATGTTTTGACACTCCTTCCCTTCTCCAATCGATGTGGGATCCCCAATCCACCCCCCTTCGGGCCCAACATTCTTGCTGGCACACTACCTCGTGTCCACCCCCCTCGGGGATCAGCCTTGTCTGGCTCTGATACCATTTGTAACAACCCAAACTCACTGTTGGCAGATACTGTTTTTTTTAGGCTTTCCCTTTCGAGCTTCCCCTCAAGGTTTTTAAAACGCGTCTACTACAAAGAGGTTTCCATACCCTTATAAAGAATGCTTCGTCCTCCTCTCCAACCGACGTGGGATCTCACAACAGATGCATTATTGTGGTAGACTGCACAACATTTGAAATCCCACATCAGTTAGAGAAGAAAACGAAGCATTCTTTATAAGGGGAAACCTCTCCCTAGTAGACGGAAAGCCCAAAGGGGACAATATCTACTAGTAGTGGGCTTGAGCCATTACAGAGAGAAAAACCGATAAAGAAGGAGCGGGGAGGGAGGGAGGGAGGCGTCCTAAACTTATCATTTCCATCATGTTTACTTGAAGTAGAGTATATCCCAATCCAAGAGAGAGTGTTGTAAATGATGGGGAAAAGAGTGGTTTTAAAGGCTAATGTCCCTACACTCTGAGATCCTTTCAATGCAGATGGGGCTCCCACTACCTGATATCTTCCACCACAATGGGGCTCTAAATATCTTGTATTTCCACTGTGGAGAGCCTCTCCCTAAGTTCTCAGCCTAATCTCTGCATTAAATAATTTCAAAAAGCTCTCAACTAACACTCCAACAATCTTAGCTTTGGTTTTGGGCTGTTCTTCCTGTCCAAACTAACCTATCAGACAACGCCACTTGGAAGACAAAAGAATGAGTGACTCAAACTGCAAGTTTACGCAAACCAATGGCCTAATCTTAAAAGTTGTTCAAAAAGGCAAATTACTAACTCTTTAAGCAAAGCAACCAAAACTCGTAATAATTGATGAATGAGTAGAAGAGGAATAGATTATTCACAAGAGCAATATAAAGCTATAATTACTCAAAATTTTTATACATCAGTGACGATCGATTGCCACAGTATGTTACGAATGCCCCTGTTCGAACAACTGAAGCAATGATTCAACTCGAGTTTTAGCGAAAAATAAGGAAATTTTTCGCGGATTTTGTAATTTACAAGGGCAAGTTAAGACAGTAGTAGTGGAAAAATATTACAGATCCCTTCTACATAAAGGGCAAGAGCCATGAGTAAGAAGCCATTTATCAATGCAGGGCAAATGGAACATGTGATGGCAATATGGTAAACTTCTTACAGTCTCTCCTAGTTGAAAGTCCTGGGAAAATACGACCCGAAAATACGATTAAGTAGCCATTTCGATGACGAATTGGTATATAGATTCAAAAGTTAGAGACTAACCTGAAGGCAAACAGAACAACAGACTCGCTCGCCGTAAGCATCTACGCTGTTGTTCTTAGATACTAAGATCTTGGGGATTTTCTCGACCGAGTCCCCAGGCAATCCTTTTGCGCTACTCGTATCGAAGATGTTCGGGATGTCGTCAAAGCTCGTCTCTGTAGCACCCATCTGATTCACACCAAAACCAGAATATTTCATCATTCTAAATCGAGCTACAGCTATACAATTCATCAATGGCATTGTAAAGCTACCTGACTTTGAACTGCGCTCAATATGGCTGGACCGATCCGTTCTCGAACAAGTCGTCCGCTGAGGAGGCTTGCAATGACATCAATCTATACAGAATAACAAACATAATTGATGTTGGATTACCAGAGAAGCCATTTTTCAACTCAAAAGATTTGGATACAAAGTTTGCTCACCAGATAAAGAAGACAGCCTATTCCTGATTCATCTGATTGCCAAAGAACCAAAGAAGATTCAAAGACTTCAATGGAGAAAACAGCTCCAGAAATTGCCCCAACAGCCGCTCCTCTAACAAACCCACTCTCTGTTTCTTGGCCAATCAATGCGCCAGTCATGGCCCCAAGCAAAGTCCCCACTGCCAGAAACAACAAAGAACAATTTCATTTCCTTGAAATCCAAATAAGTTTCAGAAACCCTGTTTTTCTGTTCTTCTTCTTCTCCTTGATCAGATGATTATCATAAAGAAAACGCATAAACACAGAGAAATGATGGGAAGAAATGCAGAAGATGAATGAGAAACAAACCTAGGGCGAAGAAAAAAGTGAAGATCGCGGACAAGACGTTGCCAAGAATCGCAGAAACCGCATAGCAACAAATGTCTCGAACTCTCTCAAAGAGATTACCAAACGAAGGCGACGAAGATGAAGAAAATCGAAATGGATTCGCGATGAAATCCATGGAAATCAAAAGGGTCGATCCAAAATCGAGAAGCGAAAATGGGTTTTAACGATATAAGATTGGGGATTTCAAAGAACTTAACGCTTAAGAAGAAGAAGAAGGAGGAGGTGGAAAGCAACCGCATCAACCAACTCGCATTTAACGCTCTCTTTGCTTCGAAGAGTTTTATTCGCGCTCCAAATTAAAGGGTTTAGGGATAATAAATGGAGAGATTGCATTGAAAACGATCCGAGAAGAAAAGGGAAAATAAGAAGAAGAAAAAGGAGGGTTGGGGATGGCTTGCTTCAGCGTGTAGTTCAGGGTAATTAATTGGGCCACAACAAACCCTACCAATTTGCAATGCCAATTCCAGATTCATCTAAAATGGCTTTACCCCAAACGAAGAGGATTCGAGATCGACATACCAATGCCATCTTCTCGCTCCTCCTCCTCCACAAATCTACCGCCGATCAAGTGCCTCCACCGTCACCAATTTCCTCCATTGTTTTTTACTTTTTTTAACTTTGATGTTCAAACGTTTCTTATTTGCCTTTCGGAGATTTTGAGGCTGTGGGGGGTTCGGTGCTGCATAAATTTTGTTTGTCGTGTTTGGTGTTCATACATCTATTAAATATTCTCAATGTCTCATCAATATTTAAATAAAACTTTTCTATGAGCACAACACAAATGTTTTAAGTTCTATTATTATTTGAAATTTTGTTGTAAAAAAAAAATATATATATTCAATAGGTCAAAAACATGAGATTTAGGAATTTGGTTGGATTATGTTGACTTTTCATGTTTCAAAATCTTTGACATTTTTTGTTCTTCATTTCGACCAATTCATCTATTACTACCAAACCACGCGTTTTCATCTCTCTTTCAGACGTATCCTTCGTTTCTCGTGTCCATGTTGAGTCATTTATGCGTATTGCACCAATGAGGAGTCTCATATACTAACCTCCAACTCAAAGGATAAGGCGCAATGTGAGCGCACCCGTGTTGTTTGACACTCGTTTCGAAAACCCAATTCTAAAAGAAGACACCCGAAATGCTTACCTATACTATGACACATGCATGAATTGTGAGGGCTTATGACTATTTTAAAAGGGATGGGTTGAAGACTAAGAACATGTTTTGAGACAACGTTTCAACTAAGAACTTAAAGCTCTATTGTAAGCAATTGAAAAGTCATTTCAACTCGAACCAAAGATTCATAATGAATGAAGGAGGTAGTTTAAGCCTCTACGTCCCTTCGTCATAATGATAGCAAAGACAATGACCAAAATTGATAGTTATTTATTATTTATTTAATACTCGTTGATTTTATTAATTTTTATTTAATGAACTTAAAATAAAATAAAATACCACAACCAAAATGTGAAAAGAAATAAAAAATTTAAAATAGTTGCTTAAATTTAATTAATTATGTCGATTTGTATTCTAAATTTCTAATTTCTTTCCTACTGCGTTTCAATTTTAACCTTAAATTAAAAGTGTAATGTAAATTTTCCTCCATGATTAATTTTTTTTTTTTTTTTTGAAATTATGTTAAGAAAAATATTTTTATATGTATTCAATTAATTATAAACATTTTACCGTGGAGATCCACCCGAAATAGAGATAGAATTCCTGCTTAGACATAAAATAGGAGAGGGAGTCGACAACATTTATCTCATGTTAGATGAATAGGGTCAGGGACAAGATTCTATTTTCCATCCTCATCCCGCCCAATTCCCCTTATCGCTCCATTTAATATAAATATATTTTACACACACTTCAATTTTAAACGATGACGACACAGCTAACAATGAGTACCATAACTATACCATTGAAACTTTAACTCGCCTCTATGTTAGAAAAGAACTCATAGAGTAGAAGTAATTCATTGATTTAAAAATGATCTCAAACACTTCATAGCTAAAACTACAGTCCTAATGAGCTAACTCCTTAGAAGCGTCTAATTCGTGAATTTGTTATAGCTATGACTTTGGGTTCATTTGGAATGATTTTTTAAGCACATGAAAAGTCATTCTAAACAAACCTTAGTGAAAACACATGGTTAAGCAGTAGCCTTGCTTGCATGAGAGATGTAGTCAATAACTTTGGTGGTGACTCGAACGAGATTAATCTAATAAGTGACCAATCTAAACATAACTCAACAACTAAGTAAAATATACGGTTAAGAACATGTATATATATATATATATATATATATAGAGAGAGAGAGAGAGAGAGAGAGAATGAAATTAAAGATAAAGAGTACCTCTAATTACTTGTCCTTGGTTAATGCAGGTTCCTGCAGATCTGGTGATTGACCATTTAGTAGAGGTTGACATGGCAAGATCAGATAAGGCTGTGGAGGTCAATATGAAGATCTCACACCGACCAATGTGAGATCTCACAATTACCATTTGTAACAGCCTAAGCTCACCGCTAGCAGATATTGTCCTCTTTGGACTTTCCCTTTCAGGCTTCCCTTCAAGGTTTTTAAAACGTGTCTGCAAGGGAGAGGTTTCCACGCCGTTATAAAAAATGTTTTTTTCTCCTCCCCAACCGATGTGGAAGGTTTGAAAATATGTAGAGATCTATGTTAATCCTTATATTCTTATATGTAGAGATCTATGTTAATCCTCATATTCTTACTTCATTGTCGGCTCTTCAAAATCATTAGCCCTTTTAGTTAATCATAAAGGGAGAAAAAAAAGGAACCTGATTTTTCTTAAGCTGGACCTCCAATCCTTGCACAATGCTTGGAGCTGCTTTGGTTGCTAAGAAAGCTTGTGAGCTTGGTTTAGAGGTGTGCAAAATTTTCCCTCGTTTCTACCTCCTTGTGTTGCCTGCATCAATAATTTATTTCAGTAAGACAATGGAAACCAAAATGAAACGTTTAATTAAACATATTCCCAAACGTACCCGAGATATTCGGTCTTCTGCACAGGTTAAGCCTTGGATAAAAACCAGTCTTGCTCCAGTTTCAAGAGTGGTAACCAAATACTTTGAACAGAGGTACTCACTATCAAACTCCCCAAATGCTCTCCTGTTGTTAAATGAGACATAAAGATTGGATCAAAGAATTTGACATAGAATTAACTATTCTAATTCAATTATTCTTCTGAATGGGAGTTTTTCTGGTTTGCCTTGTTGTACGAATGATTATATTTCAACAGTCAAGAATTGGATTTGATCAGCTGGGGTTCAATACTGTTGGATACGATTGCTTTGAATACCCTGCAGTAAGCAAATAAATTTCTGACAATGCCAATGAAAAGTTTAGTTGTTCCCATTTGTACCCTTTGGCCTCTCTAGCTCAGGTAAGCAATCGAATTCGGCCATTCGATCCGGAAACAGGAACTTTGAGGGTCGTGTACATTCTTTGACGAGGGTCAATTATCTTGCCTCTCCTCCCATGTGAGGATATTTGCTAAAACCATCCCATTGAAATGATGGTGAAGTTCTCCATTTATAATCATCAAATAAATTACAAAGAAAATGGAAAGAGCAATAAATGAATACAAGATATTTGCTTATATAATAAAAGGTCATATATGATACCTATGGTAAACCATAATGGAAAGAAAATATCTAGATATTTGCCTTTAATAAAAGGTCAAATATGGTACCTATGGTAAACCGTAATGGAAGACTAAATATCCTTAACACCTTGGTGGTTGCCTACGCTCTTAGCGGACACGATAAGGTTCAGATGGTCTAAATTAACAACTCACTATTTTGATCATGGAGGAACTCTACACTATGTGATAAACCTGTCAATGCCTTCCCCTTTCCAGTGTCCAGAAAATATAAGAACAACCCTCCCTTTTCACTTGAATTGCTTTCTTTTTGCCTAGCAGGGCTTAAACTAGGAGTTAGTCCAACTATTTCTGCAGCCACTGGGCTGGATGACATGCATTTAGCTTGCTTTTACTTCCTTAAGCCATGCTCTTCAGACTTCTCTTTATCAGAGATTAGAGATAAATACAAGATGAGAGAATAAAGACATGTTTCCTAAAAGATGAACATAGAGATAAAGAATGAACAGATTGCTGCAATAGTAAACGAGAATATTTCACAAGCATTCGATTGAAGTTCAACTTATTTGTACAGTATGGTGTATTGATGATGCAAACAATATTCACAGATCCCAGGGCAGAAACAACCATCTATGATCTATATAAAAGTTGAAAAAACAGACACAAATTCATAGAAAGAACCTTTCAAACCCTAATGCGCGATAATCAATATATTTCAACTCTCAGAGGAAATCCGAAGCTCCTTGATCTTGAATCTGTATCTAGGAGCTCGGGGAATAACCTGGCTAGGTCCGAAGTGGTACTGACCAGGACTATCGGTGAGAGGAGGCCCATCGTCGTAAACATAGCCGACGAGACGCGCACATGAATTGCACTTGATCTTGGTGCGTTTCCGCTGGATTCCCCAATAGTTGACGGTCTCGAAGAATGGGCGGAGCTTGTCCTCTTTCTCGAGCCTGAACTTGGTGGAGTCGATCAAGGAAAACGAAAGCGTGCCCTTGTTTCCGGCCTCGAAATAGAAATCCGGCGGGAAGAGATGACTGGAATTCAGATTCAGATTTGCTCCGCATTCCGCACAGGAATAGATGGAAGCCATTGTTGACGAGAAATTCAGAGGATTAGTGAGAGATTTTGGGCTGTATGTAACAGGATTTGAAAATCTGATAACGTCGTATGCCCCAAGTTTCAAACGAAGATTGAACGAAGGTTCTTCATACAAAATCGTGGCCTTTTTTTTGACTGCAAATAACAAAGTCGTCGTCTTTTTCTTCGCTGTATATATATATATATATAAGAATATATAATTAAAAAAAGAAGACATTAAACCTTCAAACACGTAAAACTCAATAAAATTTTGAATATAATATTTAAATTTTGTTTAGTAAATATATGAAACTTAATTTTTTATTTATTTAAAATATCAATCTGGATTTATATATATTTTTCTATCAAATATTCGATAGAATAATCTTTAGTAGATAAAATAATATTCGGTAGAGATGTATTAAAATTTTTATGTTTATTTTAAAAATAATTTAAGATTGTTTTAGTTGAATTAAATTATTTATTATTTAACATAAATTCAATTTTTTTTAAAAATAGAAATAATTTTGAACAACGCTAAACCAATTCACAATTCAAATATTTAATAAATTAATTGAGAAAAAATAAAAAATAAAAAGATAAAAAGATAAAGGTCAAAATAGTAATTTGGTAGGCCGCCCAAAGGACCTGTTCGTCTATAAATAGCCCTCTAGGGCATCGACTCTCGGTTGATTTGAAGCTCTCTTCCAAGAGGGTTTGGGGGGAGAGATATTGCCGTCGATCTCCTATGAGTAGCAGCAAAGAACCAAAAGGAAAACAAACTGAAAACTTCTGAAATTTGAAGTTCGAATCCAAATAATTCCATCTGAACAAGCCCAAATTTCGCTTTTGATCTCATCAACTTGCTCTAGGGCTTTCTTTCTGCACTTCGATCGCCATGGATTTGCGATTCCCTTACTCCCCGGCAGAGGTTGCCAAAGTCCAGATGGTTCAGTTTGGCATTCTTGGCCCCGACGAGATTGTAATTCTCTTCCCATCGCCTCAAATTTGTTTTTTTTTTTTTTTTTTTTTTTTTTGTTTGATTCTGTTTTAATGTGAGGGGTCGTTCGGGGGTGAGGAATGCTTTACATATGTATGAACTGGTTCTACTCTAGGAAGTGGCTCAGTTTGGTTTTTGCAGCTCGTTCTGCTTGTTTTTGTTTAATTGGATTTAGAGATGGATTTTTGGTTAGACTTCCACGGTTTTTCATTTGATTAGTTGGGGACCTTGGCAATGTTCTTTTCTCGTCTATTAGTTCTGGTCTCTTATTCATTGCAACGCATTGCTTTAGGTAGTCATATTTGGTTTCTTCTCTCAAATTTTGAAGGAGAATTTTTTTTTTTTGGGAGTAAATAGTTCAAAATTATTATGTGTAATTGTTATTGTTTTTGAATAATTGGAAATAGGAAATAAGAAACTAGATTCTTTTTGTATGCCAATGTTTCTGCAAATGAGAAGTGGGAAATAGAATCTGCTGCAAAATGCATATGTTTCCCGAGAATGGAAAGAGGCCATGAGAAATAAAAAATGAAAATTTTTGAGCAACTACCCTTCGGTATCTAAAACCATATTCTTTGGATTGCAGAGGCAAATGTCCGTGGTGCAGATTGAGCATGGTGAAACTACGGAGAGGGGTAAGCCAAAAGTAGCCGGTTTGAGTGACCCGCGACTTGGTACAATTGATAGAAAATTGAAGTGTGAAACTTGCACTGCAAATATGGCTGAGTGCCCTGGGCACTTTGGGCACCTTGAGCTTGCCAAGCCAATGTTTCATATTGGGTTTATGAAGACCGTTCTCACTATCATGCGTTCTGTTTGCTTCAATTGCTCAAAGATTCTCGTTGACGAGGTTAATTCTTAATACTATATTTGATGCTTTCTGGATTTGTTTTCTTTTATTCTATTCTTCAGCAAATTAGAAATTCACGGTACACATTATGAAGGATTCCAGAAGACTGCATAGGATTACATTGGCTAGGACTCTTATGGTGTTAGACCATGTAATTAGTTTGTTACAATTTTTCAGAGTAAAGTGGAAAAGATAATTGGGATGTATCTTTTGATGTTGGGATAATGGGAATTTGGGTATAGGTGATCATTATCTTATTGAGTTATTCTAGTCTTTTATATGAAAATAGTCGATTTCCCTCAGCAAATTCATTTATCATCTTTCAGGATGACCCCAAGTTTAAGCAAGCAATGCGGATAAAGAATCCTAAGAACAAGCTAAGGAAGATTTTGGATGCCTGCAAAAATAAAACCAAGTGTGAAGGTGGAGATGAAATTGATGTCCAAGGTCAAGACCCAGATCAACCGGTCAAAAAGGGTCGGGGTGGCTGTGGTGCTCAGCAGCCTAAGATCTCAATTGATGGTATGAAAATGGTTGCAGAGTACAAGGCTCAAAGGAAGAAAAATGATGATCAGGAGCAGCTGCCTGAACCTGTGGAAAGAAAACAGACACTTAGTGCTGAAAGGGTGACTATTTTCAATCCCAATTAACATTATTTTTTGTAATTAATTTTGTGCGTATCTCTTCCATGAGGTCATAGTTTGATGTATTCTTGTAGGTTCTTGGTGTTCTGAAAAGAATAAGCGATGAGGATTGCAAACTCTTGGGCCTAAATCCGAAGTATGCCCGGCCTGACTGGATGATTCTGCAAGTCCTTCCAATTCCTCCACCTCCTGTGAGACCATCGGTTATGATGGACACCTCATCTAGAAGTGAGGTATGTCTGTTCTGCTTTTGTTTTCTGATGTCTAATTGTTTCTTATTTGTTTACTGCTTCCCAATAAAATTCATTTTACTTTTCTAGTTAGTTTCTGAGATAGTGTTACGATTCTTTTGACAATATTAGAGGCAATTTTAATATGGTATCTCTTACTGCAGGACGATCTAACTCATCAGTTGGCTATGATTATAAGGCACAATGAAAACCTCAGGAGACAAGAGAGAAATGGTTCTCCTGCACATATCATTTCAGAGTTCGCACAACTGTTGCAGTTTCATATAGCCACGTACTTTGATAATGAATTACCCGGACTACCCAGGGTATTGTCTCTTTTTAAGCTATATCATGTTTTTTTTCGAACTATTTATTTTTTTTACATTAGTGTGCTGCTTTAATATAGGCTACACAGAGGTCTGGGAGGCCCATTAAATCTATTTGTAGTAGGCTCAAGGCAAAGGAAGGTCGGATAAGAGGAAACTTGATGGGGAAGCGTGTAGATTTTTCAGCACGAACCGTTATAACACCTGATCCAACAATTAATATTGATGAACTGGGAGTACCGTGGAGTATTGCTTTGAACCTTACATATCCGGAGACCGTGACACCATATAACATAGAAAGGTCCATGTTTTTGAAATCATTGCTCGCTTTTTGATTCTTTCCCCTTCACAATATTTATTGCTTGCTCTTTGTTTCTCTTTTCAACATCAGGTTGAAGGAACTTGTTGAATATGGTCCCCATCCTCCACCTGGTAAAACTGGTGCCAAATACATCATACGGGATGATGGGCAGAGGCTTGATCTTAGATATCTTAAAAAAAGTAGTGATCATCATTTGGAGCTTGGGTACAAGGCAAGATTTTCTAATCATGCATGCAATCTAATAATTTTAGGCGTTTTATAATTCCTACCTGATTATTTGCTGCTGTGATCATAGGTGGAGCGTCATTTGAACGATGGTGACTTTGTACTTTTTAATCGTCAGCCTAGTCTCCATAAAATGTCTATTATGGGACACAGAATCAAGATTATGCCGTACTCCACTTTCCGTCTAAATTTATCTGTGACGTCACCTTACAATGCTGATTTTGACGGTGACGAAATGAATATGCATGTTCCTCAGTCATTTGAGACAAGGGCAGAAGTATTGGAGCTCATGATGGTTCCCAAATGCATTGTGTCACCTCAGGCAAACCGTCCTGTAATGGGTATAGTGCAAGATTCTCTGTTAGGATGCCGTAAAATTACAAAAAGGGACACCTTTATAACGAAGGTGAGAGTAATATGATTGTTATCTCTTGTCCTTATAGTCTTCAAATATATTTTTTTGTTGTAAGTTGGGATTATGAAATTGCGTCAATAAATTTGCAGGATGTTTTCATGAATATCTTGATGTGGTGGGAAGATTTTGACGGGAAAATTCCTGCCCCAACAATTTTAAAGCCACAACCTCTTTGGACCGGAAAACAAGTTTTTAATCTTATTATACCAAAACAGATTAATCTCACGAGAACTTCTGCTTGGCATTCTGAGTCAGAAACTGGGTTCATAACTCCTGGGGATACTTTTGTTAGGATTGAGAAGGGGGAACTACTTACTGGAACTCTTTGCAAGAAGGCGCTCGGATCATCAAATGGAAGTCTTATACATGTTATTTGGTAAGCATTAGCAGTAGTGATATGCACTGCTTTTCACAAGGATGTGGTCTGTACTCATCATCATTATCATCTCTTAAAAAGTATTTGCACTCATTTTTAAAGTTATGGTAGTTGCTATGTTCACTTTTTGAAAAGATCTGTTCTGACTTGTTTGACTAATTGGATATGTCTTCATCCCATTAAAAAAAAAAACAAAAAAGTTCTGCTTTCGGGATGCAGCTTTCAGAAGGTATGCCACTTAGAGATGGTTGTTGGCGTTTCAAAAATCACGTTCTTCCGTTTGGGTTGCCTAGATTAAGGATCTTAACAGTCTTCTAAAAAAAATTGACAGGAACTGCCTTTTATTGCCATTCTTTATAAAACTGTAGCTCAAATTGTAAATTCACATATTTTTCTTTTAAAATTTATTTATTATACTAAAACACTTGGTCTACATTTTATTTTCCATGTAACTCTCTGGGAACTGCTTTTCCAAAACTTTCCAAACCGGCTTTTGTAAGGCCTCCGATTCCCTTCTCTTTGTGGTTTGTAGAAAAGTTGCCTTCTGTTTTGTGTAACGTTCATTTTTTTGTCCCGTTTCTAATCATCTAAATGTTTTCAGGGAGGAGGTTGGTCCAGATGCAGCACGAAAATTTCTGGGTCATACTCAATGGCTTGTTAATTACTGGCTTTTACAGAATGCTTTTAGCATTGGGATCGGGGACACAATTGCTGATGCAGCAACCATGGAGAAAATTAATGAAACTATTAGTGCAGCTAAAAATGAAGTGAAAAACCTCATCAAGAAAGCTCAAGAACGGAGTTTAGAACCTGAACCTGGACGAACGATGATGGATTCTTTTGAAAATAAAGTGAATCAGGTCCTGAATAAGGCTCGTGATGATGCTGGTAGTAGTGCACAAAAAAGTTTGTCAGAGAGTAACAATCTGAAAGCTATGGTTACTGCAGGATCCAAGGGCAGTTTTATCAATATCTCTCAGATGACTGCTTGTGTGGGGCAGCAAAATGTTGAAGGGAAGCGAATACCATTTGGTTTCATTGATCGAACATTGCCCCATTTCACTAAAGATGATTATGGGCCTGAAAGTCGTGGCTTTGTTGAGAACTCGTATCTTCGAGGATTGACACCGCAGGAGTTTTTTTTTCATGCTATGGGAGGTAGGGAAGGTCTTATTGATACTGCAGTCAAGACCTCTGAAACAGGGTACATTCAGAGGAGGCTGGTGAAGGCCATGGAGGATATCATGGTTAAATATGATGGGACTGTTAGAAACTCGTTGGGTGATGTTATTCAGTTTCTTTATGGTGAAGATGGTATGGATGCAGTTTGGATAGAATCTCAGAAACTAGATTCTTTGAAAATGAAGAAAAAGGAATTTGAGAGGATCTTCAGGTATGAGTTTGAAGATGAGAACTGGAAGCCAAATTATATGTTGCCAGAGCATGTGGAAGATTTAAAAACCATCAGAGAATTCCGCAATGTGTTTGAGGCTGAAGTACAAAAGCTCGAAGCGGACAGGTATCAATTGGGTACCGAAATTGCAACTACAGGTGAAAACTCCTGGCCAATGCCAGTTAATCTCAAAAGGCTTATTCAGAATGCACAAAAGACTTTCAAGATCGATTTTCGAAGGGCTTCTGATATGCATCCTATGGAAATTGTCGAAGCTATTGACAAACTTCAAGAGAGGCTGAAGGTTGTTCCTGGTGAAGATCCTCTAAGTGTGGAGGCTCAGAAGAACGCTACCCTTTTCTTCAATATATTGCTCCGAAGCACCTTTGCTAGCAAAAGAGTTTTGGATGAATACAGGCTTACGCGTGAAGCATTCGAATGGGTTATTGGAGAAATAGAATCACGCTTCCTTCAGTCACTCGTTGCACCTGGTGAAATGATTGGCTGTGTTGCTGCACAATCCATTGGAGAGCCTGCAACTCAGATGACTCTTAATACCTTCCATTATGCTGGTGTGAGTGCCAAGAATGTCACTCTTGGTGTTCCCAGGTTGAGGGAAATCATTAATGTAGCCAAAAGAATCAAAACACCTTCTCTTTCAGTCTATCTAAAACCCGAAGCTAATAAAACTAAGGAGAGAGCTAAGACTGTTCAATGTGCTTTGGAATATACTACTCTTAGGAGCGTTACGCAAGCTACCGAAGTATGGTATGATCCTGACCCCATGAGCACCATTATTGATGAGGATATCGATTTTGTGAAATCCTACTATGAGATGCCAGATGAAGAAATTGCGCCTGAGAAAATCTCCCCATGGTTGCTTCGTGTAGAGTTGAATCGTGAAATGATGGTAGATAAGAAACTTAGCATGGCAAACATTGCCGAGAAGATCAACCTTGAATTTGATGATGATTTGACTTGCATATTTAATGATGATAATGCTGAGAAGTTGATACTTCGTATCCGTATCATGAATGATGAAGCCCCGAAGGGGGAGTTGACTGATGAATCAGCAGAAGATGATGTGTTCTTGAAAAAAATTGAGAGCAATATGCTAACAGAAATGGCTCTTCGAGGAATACCCGACATCAACAAGGTTTTCATTAAATGTGGTAAAGTGAACAAGTTTGATGAGTCTGAAGGTTTTAAGCCGGAGATGGAGTGGATGTTGGATACAGAAGGTGTCAATCTCTTAGCTGTTATATGTCATGAAGATGTCGATGCGAGGAGAACCACAAGCAACCATTTGATTGAAGTTATTGAAGTTCTTGGGATTGAAGCAGTTCGACGTTCTCTCTTAGATGAATTGCGTGTTGTTATATCCTTCGATGGATCTTATGTTAATTACCGACATCTTGCCATCCTGTGTGACACCATGACTTATCGTGGCCACTTGATGGCTATTACTCGTCATGGTATTAATCGAAATGATACCGGACCAATGATGAGATGCTCATTTGAAGAAACTGTGGATATCTTACTTGATGCTGCAGTATATGCCGAAACTGATCACTTGAGGGGTGTTACTGAAAACATAATGTTGGGTCAACTGGCCCCCATAGGAACAGGAGGTTGTTCTCTGTATCTCAACGATGAGATGTTGAAGAATGCTATTGAACTCCAGTTGCCCAGTTACATCGACGGTCTAGATTTTGGCATGACACCTTCCCGTTCTCCGATCTCAGGAACTCCTTATCATGAAGGGATGATGTCACCGAGTTATTTGTTGAGCCCAAATCTCCGCCTTTCACCTATTAGTGATGCTCAATTTTCACCTTATGTAGGAGGAATGGCTTTCTCTCCTACTTCATCTCCAGGCTATAGCCCATCATCTCCGGGCTACAGTCCATCGTCCCCTGGCTATAGTCCCACATCCCCTGGTTATAGTCCCACTTCTCCAGGGTACAGCCCTACCTCTCCGGGCTACAGTCCAACATCTCCAACCTACAGTCCTAGTTCTCCGGGTTATAGTCCAACTAGTCCTGCATATTCCCCTACAAGTCCATCTTATTCCCCCACGTCTCCCAGTTACAGTCCCACCTCTCCAAGTTACAGCCCCACCTCTCCTAGTTACAGCCCCACATCACCAAGCTACAGCCCCACTTCCCCCAGCTACAGCCCCACTTCGCCTGCTTACAGTCCCACTTCACCTGCTTACAGCCCCACTTCTCCTGCCTACAGCCCAACTTCCCCGTCTTACAGCCCAACTTCGCCCTCCTACAGCCCTACATCGCCTTCTTATAGTCCCACATCACCCTCTTACAGCCCAACATCACCTTCTTATAGTCCCACTTCACCTTCGTACAGCCCCACCTCTCCAGCATATAGCCCCACCTCCCCTGGCTATAGTCCCACATCACCGAGCTATAGCCCTACTTCTCCTAGCTATAGTCCCACATCACCTAGTTATAATCCTCAATCAGCTAAATACAGCCCATCACAGGCATACTCACCCAGTAGTCCGCGAATGTCTCCTTCAAGTCCATATAGCCCAACCTCACCAAACTACAGGTAGTGGATTGTTTAAGTATTTTTGGTATAAATATCTTGGGTACCGTTCAAGTGCCTGAATGTGTAACTCCCTTACGTTCATGCTTGTTTTTTCGGTTTGTTTCCGAATGCCTCGAATCTAACAAGTTTGGTCATTTTGTCTTAACCTTGCAGCCCAACATCACCATCATATTCACCTACTTCTCCAGCATATTCTCCATCAAGTCCAACCTACAGTCCTAGCAGGTAAATTTTTATTACCCCTTTTCTAGAGGGCTCTCTGTAACATCTGTACTTCTGATACACGTTTTTGCCTTCGCATTTCCTTAACCCATTATTTGCCCTTCTCTTTTCAGTCCATACAATACAGGACCCAGCCCAGACTACAGCCCCAGTTCTCCACAATACAGGTTAGCTGAGATACTTAACTTACTAGTGGAACCATTTACATCTTCTTCTCCTAGTGAGAATCTGATTGTTTATTCTCCTTGCAGTCCAAGTGCAGGATACTCACCGACTGCTCCTGGGTATTCTCCATCATCTAATAGTCAGTACACTCCACAAACAAGCGACAAGGATGATAGGAGCAATCGATGATGAGGGTTCATAGCAAATATCCTTGAAGGAAAAAGGTAAAGTTCGGGAAGCTCTGATCTATCTGATGATAAAAATGTGGCTATTTTAATTTTCTTGAATAATTGATCTTCAGGATGTTTTATATGGATTTCTCTTCTCTGATGCTTGCCATCATTTCTGAATCTGGACTTGGAAAGGGGCGTTGTATCTTATTAGCTATTTCGTCAAAAAGATTGGCTGGGTTCATACTATTTTAGTAGGGTTGAATTATCCTACTAGGAAGCCTCTTTTTTGAGGACAAGAGTGTTAATTTGAAGTAGGTTTATATAGTCAGAAAGAAATAGAAGGAAGAATACTAGTGTTGACAAAATCAGAGGAGATGAATTTTGGTTCCCATACGACTCGGCTGGCGTTTTATATATATAATTGATGACTAGACAGCATAACACAGGGTAATGTAGTTATTTTTGTTCTTGTTTTGGTTTTTGAAACACCCCCTCATGATCTGAAAAATTTCCAAGATTCTCTTTTAGTTTTTCAAAACTTCATTGCAAGCCATAGCAACCTTTTGTAGGTGATTTAATTGAGTGCTAGTCTCTGTGATTTCTTCCTTCACTGTAAAATGGAACTGATTGTGTAGGTAGTTTGTAAATGTCAGGTCTTCAAGTCTCCTCCAGAACGGGAAGAGGCAAATAAACGACCGAACACACCGTGGCATGTTGCTCGGAATGGACACATTATATCATCTAGCCTTTCGCAAGCTTGTTTATTTTTTGCTTTGAAGAACTTGTGAAAGTATTACAAGCAAAAATTGATTCCCTTACAATTAGCGTCACTCTTTCCATGTAGTTTTTGTACCTTGCCATATAGAAAGTCATTATTTGAAGATACCTGTAACTTGTGTGATGCTGAAACGCTTCTAAAAGTTATATTCCCCCTTTTAGGCTAAATTGTAATGTATCTTTACAAGTTTAAATACTATTTTAGTCCCCTTCCATTCTCCCATGCTAGTGGATTTTGAACAATTTTTAAATAATGATCTTCATGCTGGATCTTTTGTTCATTTTAGTTCTTAAGTTTGATCATTTAGCCTGATATGCAAAACCATGCATTCCATAACACCTCACGATCGCTCTCCATACGATAACGGTTTTGTCATTGATTCGGTTGAAAACATCTCTTGCAATGTTCGCATGACATCTGAGTCGAAAACCGATGAACAAGTTTCCTCTTGTCACTGTTCTTCATTGTGCCACATGCCTTCAACACAAAGAAAATGTGTAGTAATTGGTGGGTGTGACTCGGACACGAATTTCATCAAACAGGTTGAGGGTGCAAACGAACCCAAACTTGCACACCCTTGAGTAATTGTGTTCCACAAGAACACGTCTCTTTGAAGCATTCTATCGAACACCTTTCGTGCAATTCCCATGACCCAATAACTTCATATAATTGTATGAATCGTGATGATATTCGCCAGAACACAGACCTTAACCATCTGAAGCACGGTTTTCTCGAAACCAGAGCACGCGAAGATCGCCGGCAAAGCTCATTCATTTGAATCTTCAAGCCAAAAGCTCCGTGGAAAAAGGTTAGTGTCGTTGCGGCAGTGGACAAACGCCGGTCGTTTTCCCGGTAGCGAACGACATGGCCATTTGTGGATATGGTGATGCTGATGTGTTGATAGTGACAGATACCCTCTAAATACATATTTTAAATATTCTCTTTTATTAAAAAAAATAAAATTAAAAATAAATAAAGGTCACCATAGATATTTTTTTTTAAAACAATTTATTTTTAATCTAAATTAATAAAAATATTTTAACTTTCCATTTGTCTTAAAATTACTCTCGTACCTTTAAATTTTTTTAATTCTCTCTCTATACTATTAATAAAACTTTAAAAATACTCTTAAATTAAAACAAATAAAAAATATTTTTTTAATTAATTATGTAAAAAAAAAAAATTGGACTAAAATTAGAGGTTTAAATGCGGATTAATAGGTGTATTATATTAAAAGTTTGGAAATTCAACTAAAAAAGTGACCACTTTTAAAAGTTTGATGGAGCCCATAATTGAATCTCCAAAGCAAACAAGATTATCTTGAAAAAAATTTGGATTATGGGAATTTGAAGCGTTGATTGATCTATTCTAGACATTGATTATTTCATAAAATTGGTGATCTCGTTCACGTTCCTTTAACGAGGGAGTTTTGATCTTTGTTCTTCATTTCCTCCAAATCTCCTCTCTCTCTCTCTCTCTCTCGATCGATTCAGACGCGATTGACACACACTCTCTCTGTAGCAGCGAAAAAGAAGCGGTTTCAGGCCAATCCCACCTCAAAACTCTCCCCCTTTCTCCTTCAATCTCCTCCTTCTTCATCTTCCATCGCCATTTTTCTCTGTAATTCCTCCATTACAATGCTGGGTTTAGTCCCTCACTTCTCTCTTCGTACCCTTTTCCCCGGATCCGCCATAGCCATGGATCATCCCTCTGCTTCTCGCCCCTCCTCTTCCCTTCACTTTTCTGTTCTCCGATCGCGGCCCAATGCCGTTCGCTCTCGCCGACCCAAGTCGATCCTCGTTTCTTGCCACTCTTCTCGTGATAGATCCACCCACAGTGACGATGATTCCCATCAGGATTACTTCGAAGCTTCGTTTCTTGTTTCAGGTTCTTTGATTTTACTTTCTGGGTTTCTTGTTTTAGAGCTTTGATGATTGTGAAAATCGCGATGAAATCGATTGTGGGTGTTTATGATTCCTGTATCTGTTTAATAGAGACAATCTATCACTATCGAATGTGGAAGAAGAGGTTTCAAGAGGACACGAATTTCAATCAGATTGAATCGCGAGTCAATTCCCCTTCACTTGGACTGGGGTTTTTTAGACGTTTTCAAAGCCCTACTGTGTTCCTCAAAATTTCTTGCAATGGTGACTTTCTACTGCCAATTGTCGTAGGTATATTGGATCAAAACTTTGTCGTGATTGGGTTTGTGTTTCTTATGAATTTGGCTGTAAGTTTTGGACTCTGTT
This sequence comes from Cucurbita maxima, assembly GCF_002738345.1. NCBI lineage: Eukaryota > Viridiplantae > Streptophyta > Magnoliopsida > Cucurbitales > Cucurbitaceae > Cucurbita > Cucurbita maxima. The sequence goes on from NW_019272044.1 coordinate 3,124,344, forward strand.
TGCAGGGGAATATGCTATTGAGAAACTTATAGATTCTCACCTTGGGATTGAAAATGGGGTTCGTTTTCTGTCTTTGTTCTTCATATTTTTGGTTTTTCATACCTTGTGGTTGGTATTAATTGTCTAATGATCATGTTACAGGAAGCCCCAGATCTCTTTCAGTTTATACAAGACCTTATGGTGAAAGTTGGCTATGAAGTATGGAACTACCTTCTAACTTACCAACTAAATACATGTTCAACCTTTATTATTATTTCAGTTCAACGATGTGGTTTGAACATTCGGATGGTAGTCCGTGCCTTATCGACTAAGTTATGCTTAGATTGGTCATAGATTTTATATTTGGTTTAGTGTTCTCTTCGAGAGCTTTCGTGACGTGGGTGTGAAGGTCACTAGGATGGAGTTTTTTCGGCTTTTGATTATGCACTTCGGAATTTTTACTTCTAGACAAGAACCAATAGGTTGTGGTGTAAATCTGCTAGTTTTGTTTGTTTTAACTTGTGTCGTGACGGATGTATACCGATGGGGGACGAGGTTATTCTCAAGAATATCATTCTCTTTGCCCCTTGCATTTCCAAGTATTATATGATTTGAGGCTTAGTTCTTCATCTATTGATGGTTAATAAATTATGGGTGGGTGGTGTTTAGTGATAGGAACCTTCCTTCCTTCATTGACTTGTTTCTTTAAGGTAATTGAGTAGTAAAATGAAAATCTAGAAGCAATGTAAAGGTTCTGAATAAACCATGAAACAGGAGTTTCGAGCCGTAATCTAATGTCGTTTTATGCTGTTGTGCATATAGGTCACGACAGCGAGAATTACTGAAAGAGTGGTGAACACTTACTTTGCACGGCTCTTCTTGAGAAAGGTTAGCTCTTGTAAATTCAGTCACAATGAGCTAATAGTGTTGTTGAAGTTCTCAATTTATGTTGGGTTTTTGTTTTCTTTGTCACACTACTATTATCATCTGCAGGATGGGGAAAACGAGACGTTAAGTGTGGACGCACGCCCCTCAGATGCCTTAAATATTGCATATCGGTGTAAGGTAGATATTCCTACCATCGATTGCAGAGATCTTTATAGAACCTCTGTGAGTTGCTGGAATGACTTAATTGGTTTTAAAATGTAGTACATGTGTGATCCCACGTCGGTTGGGGAGGAGAACGAAACATTCTTTATAAGGGTATGGAAATGTCTCCCTGGCAGACACGTTTTAAAAATCTTGAAGGGAAGTCCGAAAGGGAAAGCCCAAAGAGGACAATATCTGCTAGTGGTGGGCTTGAGTTGTTACAAATGGTTTCAGAGCCAGACACCGGGCGATTTGCCAATGAGGAGGCTGAGCCCCAAAGGGGAGTGGACACGAGGCTGTGTGCCAGCAAGGACGTTGGACCCCAAAGGGGATTGGGGGTTCCATATCGATTGGAGAAGGGAACGAGTGTCAACGAGGACACTGGGTCCCGAAGGGGGTAGATTGTGAGATCCCACATCGGTTGGGGAGGAGAACGAAACATTCTTTATAAGGGTGTGCAAACCTCTCCCTAGCAGACACGTTTTAAAACCTTGAGGGGAAACCCGAAAGGGTAAGCCTAAAAAGACAATATTTGTTAGTGGTGGGCTTGGACTATTACAGTACAATTATATATATGCTAATTTAATGCTTTACTTTGCACCCTCTCATTCTTATTTCACTCGAACTTTTCTTCTCTTATGCCATTTTCCTGTGTAACAAATATGCAGATACCGGTACTCGTTAGTAAGCAGATTGTCTATGAGGATGCGATAAGAGTTAGTTTCGGGTTTGGAAGAGTGCGCAAGAGGAAGTCATGTTTTGATGTTCTGCTTGACTGGTAAAAGTGCAAGCATCGTTGGCTTATTCGATATACATCATTTCTCGATATCTAAAAACGATAGTTTCTTGTTCAGTGCTGCAGATGGTCCAGATTTCTTGTCCGAGGAACTCGATATGCTGAAGAACATGAAAATGGCTATTTACGAAGAACGATACAAAGATGCAGGTTTAAGTAGAAAGGATTTCAACCATGTCCTATCCAGACATTCTGTTTCTGATCATGTTCATACAATGAAGGTATTTATGATTGACGTTTGTTTTCTTCAGCTATGTGGAGAGATAAGTTAACAAAGCTTCGAAAATCTGTACATGAGGCGTGACGTCAAACTGCACTTGTACGTGTTGTTCCTGTAAGTAACTTTCTGTAATCGACTGATGTACGGGGAAAGGTACCACCCGAAGAAAAATGTTTGAATTTTTCTGATACTGATCCCTAAACAGAGCGACTCTTCTGTTGGGTAGGAATTGTTCGCTTGCAGGCATCTCTTAGAACGTCGAATTCAGCATTGGATGGACTGGAAACACAGAGCGGACTGCTACACATCATTGCAGAAAGTTATCGATAAAGATGGTCGGTCTGTACAGTTACAGTTAAAAGAGGTATGTAAATACTACATTTGGGTAGTCAATGTGTTGTATCTCTAAGATGTGAATGTTATGGTTGATATTCATTCTTCACATAGAGAGAGAGAGAGAGATGCTGAATGTGAAAGGAAGCTTTTGTATATCTTAACAAAGATCCTTTTGTGGTTATAAACGAAGCGAAAAAGTAAACGATTGCTCATATGTTCCGGTATTGAAACTGAGCTCTGGAATTAAAAGGCGATGGTAGGGAGGGACGTTGGAGCGTGTCGTTTTCATTGGAGATTTAGCACAAAAATGAGAGGAACAGAGGAGTTTTATCATGCAATGGGGTTGTCATGGAACAGAGAGAATCCAAAAACAAACATAAACTGTTGTTACCGAAGCCTCCTAGGAAGGTGCCATTCTCTCCAACATTACCAGCTCCCATCTACATAGCCAAATCCCAACATCAAAACGTAAAAGTAAGAAGAAGAAAGAGAAAAGAACATGAACTTTTAGAGCTATCTTGGAGTAGAAATCCGTTAAGAGTGTGACCGTGAGTTGGAATGGTTTGATGGTGTTAAAGTCCTAATCTGCGTTATGGGTCATTGCTGGAAATTAGGACATGAAACGAGTGTGGCCGTGCATTTGAATGGAATGGTTTGATGGTGTTCGAGTCCTAATCTACGTTCTGGGTCATCTTTGGAAATCAGGACATGAAACAGGTGTAGCCGTGAATTGGATAGTTTGATGGTATTTGAGTCCTAATCTACGTTTTGATGGTGTTCGAGTCCTAATCTACATTATGGGTCATTGTCGGAAATCAAGACATGAGACGAGTGTGGCCATAAATTGGAATGGTTTGATGGTGTTCGAGTCTTAGTCTATGTTCTGGGTCATCGTCGAAAATCAGGACATGGAACGAGTGGCCATGAATTGGAATGGTTTGATGGTTTTAAGAGTCCTAATCTACGTTTTGGGTCATCGTCATACCATGTAAGTCATAATTTTCTTCCAAAATTCTAACATATTTCTACTCTAAAAGTAGTTTCGAAACGTTTATGGAAGGATTTAGGTTTAGGGTCGTTAGTATGGAGTTGTTACCATATTTATGCCAACAGATGAGCATGACGAGACACCTCCTTGCAATATAGAATCTGGATTTGCTCTCTTTGATCATCTCCATACATCCAAACTCATGTGCTTCTGACCCTTCCATTTCTTCTCTGTCATTCCCTTTATTGGATTGACACTGCCCCATTCACTCCTTCACCACCATTCGGCTACCCAAACCCGAACCCGAACTCGACCTCGTGCTTGTTTGAGTATCGTTTCTTGTAGCGTTTGTTCCCCTTCCTTTTGGCCGTGTTTCTTCTTTCTTCTTCAGGCTTTTCTTCCTCTTATTACATCCATTCTTCTTCTAGGTGTCATTTCCTTGGGCTCTTCTTCGAATGATATCTTTTTCTTCTTCTTTAGATCAATGACCTCTGCTTCTCGATCAAAGATACATGTCTTAACTAGCTGAGCTATTGCTTCCTTTGTTGATCGTTACGGAACTCGTTTTTGATGGGTTTATGGTCTACAAAGTTGAAAGCAGAGGCAAGGAGGGTGTTTTATTGAAGAAACTGATGGTTCCCATATCCATGATTGATCCATCATCAAAATTGTGGGCCTCCACTACTGAAAGGATCAGGACCGTTCATCCCTCCACGTTGCCACTTAGCATCTTCAAGGGTGGTTCCAGTTCTTCTCTTCTTAATCTCTACCAAAAACCTTTGGATTATAGCTGGATCTTCTTAATCATTATGCGTTGGCAACCACTGATTGATCTTCCAACTTAATCTTATTTTAATTTAATAATTACCAATTTCAGTTTTTTTAAAAAAAATATATCGGGATTTATTAGACACAAAATCAAAAGTTCAGAGATTAAACTTGTAATTTAATAACCTCAAGATTTAGAGTCGGGGTCTTGAACCAATCCAACTTTAATTGTGTTAAAATTCATTTCAAATTTGAAATTTTTTGGTGGGTCAACCCCACCAATCTAACAATAGGGTTGACAACTTACTCTACTTTTAAAATTGTTATTAGAGATAATTGTCTCTCTTGCGCCCCTACCCACCTTTGTCAGCTTCGGGTGCAGATACCTTTTTGTTGAAGGTCGTTTGAACTTTTCTTGGGAGTATGACATGGGTTACTTCAGCGCTGTAGCGCTTGGTACTCGAACATTGGCTCGAAGTATTTTCTCCACCTTTTCTTACCCTGAAAAAACAGGGGCACCTTGTGTGCTTGAATCGATAACCATCTTTTGGTTAATCTAGCCTCCTCGATCCCTTGGAACCAACAAAGCAGTTGTTTGAATTCCTTATGATATGCAACTGAAACAAGTTCTTGTGAATGGGAAAAGAGGCAGTTTGAATGTGGGGGCTGTTTTTATTAATCGAAAGTTTGAATTAGTCCCTGATCGTATTTGTCTCGAGATTAAAGAAAATATGGGCAGGACAATCTGTCTTTTCAGAGCTATCGTCCCACTAAAAAAATATTCTTGTGATAGAGGGGTGTGATCTTATCGGAGTTATAAATCTAATCAACTCGATTTTTTTTTTTTTTTTTTTTTAAGTATTTGTTTTGTTGACAACTCATTCCATATGCCACCAATAGAGAATATATAACTCAAACTATATTATATGAACTCATACATTATTATAATTTTCTATTATTCAACATATTCTCTCTATCTCTTTCATGATTGAGATTGATAATGGTGATTGGTGCATGTACTATGTAATCCCATTTTATAATGCAAACCTTGTGTTATCTCATTATTTTGTTTATTTGGTGTTCTAAGCTTTCGATCCCGAGATTCCTAACAATCGATACTGAATGTTAAATTAATGAACATTGATGTCGTATTTCTCAAACAATTTACAAATAAGCTCTCCAAATCTGGTTACAACTTGATTCTTGCAATAGTTCGGTGATTCCAATCTTTAACCTACTAAGTCCAGAGTATATGTTTAAATCAATTGAGTTTTGTAAAATGCAAAGTACGAGAATCTTCATTCCTAAGAAGTTCATATCCATAATCTAGTAATCTGTCTTGTTTCGTGAGATCCCATATCAATTGAGGAGAAGAACGAAACATTGTTTATAAATGTGTGGAAATCTCTCTCCAACCGACACATTTTTAAAATCCTAAGGGGAAACCTCAAAGAGCACAGTACATGTTTTTTTTAGTTGGCTTGTAATAGTCTGTGCTTTTCATTTCTTTGGTCTTTTCAACCGTACGAAAGTCTTATGTTTTAGTCATATCTCGGTTTGGTATAGTGAAAGATTCTATATGTATGCACATTTAATTTTAAAAAAAAACCTTAAAATTTTAAAATTTACGTAAAAAGATTCTCAACTACACGAGAATTAGGGTTTGAAACTGAGATCTGAAAATATCATCTGGCTAAAGATTTTTTTGTAATAAATAAATATTTATTAAGTAATTAAGGGAATCCAAATTATTCTAAACACAGTGAAATTTTGGAGTATCGATTTTCATATAAAATAAATTTAAAATAATGTTTTTTAATTTTAATTAATTTCAATATCTAGTTTTAATAATTAAATATAAGTTTAATTGAGTAAAAAATATGATATTTAAAAGAAAGAAAGAAAGAAAGAAAGAAAGAAAAAGAGAAATTGCGGTGGGAGATATTTTAATGCAAATAATGATAAAAACACAATGATTCGATGGTGGAACTTTCTCCTTTTTCTTTTATTTTTTCCGTTTTAAAAAAATCATCACCAATATCCAACATGGCAATTTTATATACTCTTGTGGTCCCCACGTGAGTCGACGCTGACTGTATGCTGACATGTCAATCTCTTCTAAAAGTTTTAAATGCTTTCGTGTGTACTTTTTCCTTTTCAAATTTAGTTAACCTATTTTCATTATTTTTTAAAGTTAATTTTAAATTAAAGAAAAATTTAACAATAAACCATAAATTAAATTCAATATTTAAAATTTAACAAGACAAAAATAATAAATTTTGTTTCAAAAGTAAAACGATCTTCACTGAAACCAGAAGTACCTGAAAGCTTTCTCTCTCTCTCTCTCTCTCTACTTTCTCTCTCCTTCCACTCTGTCACCGTTTTCCACTCCACAGAAACCTTCTTCTTCATCATCATCATCGTCTTCTTCTTCTTCTTCTTCTTCTTCTTAGTTGATACCAATTTCCGAGTGTGATTCTTCAATCATTCCTTGTTCCGCCGTTTCGATTTCTTCTCCGAAGCTTTATCTCAGATTCCGTTGATCGCTTTTTGGTTTGGTTTTGGGTTTTCTTCTTATCAATGCCGATTGAAGATGATGTTGAGAGCTGCGGTAGCCGAGCCTCTGACTCCTCCTCGTCCCAAGCGAACCCGAGGCATCATCGCCAGAAGCTTGATGTCTACAACGAAGTGCTCCGACGAATCCAGGAATCCAATTTTCATGAGGCCAATTTACCTGGATTTGATGATCAGCTATGGCTTCATTTCAATCGCCTCCCTGCTCGGTATCTTCCTTCCTTCCTCTCTCCTTTTCGATTATGTGCTAATTGCTTCTATGAACAATATGTTCGTTGAAGAACCTAATTGAGAAATTTTAATACATTACGAGTAAATTTGAATGCTGTAAAAGATTATGGATGAAATTGGGAATTATGTAGGTGATTAGGGGTCATTTTGATATATTTAGCCTTTTGTTTTGTTTTGTTTTGTTTTCTTACTGTGAAAATTGGAAGTATTGGGCATTGTATAGCAAGGATTTATGGTTGCAGATTGTTCAGAGGATCAGTTGTTTTGTATGTAGTTTGGAATACAAATTCATCTGTTATTCTTGTTTGTTTATATGTATTTATAATCACGTTTTTATTGGATTTCCAGAGCACTCCTTCCGTTTTTGTTAAGTTCCTGATTATTGCTGTATAGATACGCATTGGATGTGAATGTCGACAGGGCGGAAGATGTACTCATGCATAAGAGATTACTTCAATTGGCTGTAGACCCTGCTAACCGACCCGCATTCGACGTTCGTTCTGTGCAGGTAAAGCTTAAAAGTGCAACTCAATTGCATGAAACATTGTATCAGTTCAACTGCCAGCTCCTCCTTAATTTGTTATTCTTGGTAATGGTATTATTTGTAGTATAAGTAATGATATTGAAATAGTTTTTGGTTTCAGAGAGTTGGAAGTCATGACAATGTATCACTAGGATCTATGCTACTTTCATAGCATTTATTCTCTGATTGTTCTAGTTCTGTTATATGCTCGAGGGTACTTCATGAAATCAGCTTAAACTTCTTAACATAGTATGTTTGAGAATTGAGTTTGAGCATAGAATCTTTATCTAGGTTTCTTTTGGTCATGCAGGTTTATCCTTCTCCTAATGAAAACTTTATCAATTCTTCTTTTCTGGATTCTTCAATGACGGAAGATGCTCAGAGCTCTTTGAATTATTCTAACAGACAAGGGTGCGGCTCAGTAATGTTATTCCGTACAAGTGTTTTTATAATTATGTTCTGATTCTAATTTTTGTTCTGGTGCTCATTGAGTGACACTCTCTCTCTAGGAACCATCCACCTCCAACCTTTGGTTCTTCTCCTAATCTTGAAGCATTTGCAATTCAGGCCTGCAAGTATGGGGTCGAAGATAGGGACAGTGCCCTAAACATGACACCCTGCTTTTCTCGGTGAGGAAAAGAGAGTTTTTCTATACAGAACAGCTCAATAAAATAGTAAAAAGGAATAAGAACTATGATCTAGTTATTCATTTTCAACCGCATATATCTCTTGAAAATTCAAGAGAGTCGAGACATTTTCACGTTTAATTTATTATAAGGATATTCTTCAAGTGGCAGTGAGATATATAACTTAGTATAAAGCTATAAAGCTAAGGCCCTGCACAATAATAACATTCTTCTTTTTCTGCTTTTGACACATTAGTGTTTTTGTAACCTTGTGTTTCGTTCTATTATTGACAATCTGTAGGCCAATGCATGAGATCACATTTGCAACAATTGACAAGCCTAAACTCCTTAGTGAGGTATTTGACTTATCTAATAACTCAAAACCGTAGTTTTGAAAGTTTGTTAAATAGAATTGTAATACATTCACCTACATGAAACAATTATATTTGCTCCATGCTGCGACCAGTTAGTTAGACCATGACAAAGACTTTCTACCCGCCAATGAATTTTACTACTGCACGAGCATGTAAAAAATGAGGTAGAACTTAAACCCACATTGCAGTAAAATTTTGGCAATTGGGACAAATAGTTTGATGGGCCTGCACTTGCTGTTTAATAGGACTTCTTGCATTTTAGTATTTATTATTGTATAACTATTCCTCAAATGTCGGTTCTGTCCTTAAAACATTTGATGGCTGTGTCCAAGACACTCTTGATAAGCTATAAGTAGTTATGACAAAAAGTCAATATCAAAGAGATATTTAAGTTGCTAGGGTTATTTTTTCCCTTTAATTATCACACCCTTCATTGGATGATAGAAAGTTTTGGTTCTGGTCAGTTAACTTGCTTCCTAGCTGATGTTGGACTTAACATACAAGAAGCTCATGCTTTCTCCTCTGTTGATGGTTTCTCTCTGGATGCTTTTGTCATCGATGGATGGCCTTATGAGGTAAGTCAGTTCTAATATCTTTTTACTATTTTATTCATCTTTTATATCAGTCATCTTCATATTTTACTACTTGAACATTGGGAAATCTAGGAAACCGAGGAGCTGAAAAGGGCATTAGAAAAAGAAATTTTAAGTTTTAAGGTATCTTCTCTTTTGTCCATCAATTATACTGATACAATGTTGAGTTTTCTTTTTCCTTTAATTTTTTTAACGTACCTGAAATGGGATGCAGGAACAGTGTTGGTCAGAAAAGCAGCCGAGTCCTGCTTTGGGTAAGCATAACCAGAATAGAGTTGAATCTTTTCCTTGTTGTGTTGAGATACCTACTGATGGTACTGATGTCTGGGAAATTGACACCAGACAACTAAAATTTGAGAATAAAGTTGGATCCGGGTCGTATGGGGACCTGTAAGTTTTATCTAATTATGAAATATGATTGTTAACTGATAAAAATTAAAAATCTTGTTGATATATCCTGATCCTAATCTTCACTCCCTCTCCTCTCAAGGTATCGGGGCACTTATTGTAGTCAGGAAGTAGCTATTAAAGTACTGAGGCCTGAGCGTCTTAGCGAAGAGATGGTCAAAGAATTCTCTCAAGAAGTTTATATAATGAGGTTTGTCTGTATTGTTATTAACACCATTATGCTTTAGAAGAACATGGTATGCCCATTGAAGGACAACATGGGATACAGTGGGTTTAGGATAAAAATGTAGCAATCAGAAATGGTAGGACTTAGATAGTTTACTTCTTACAAGTTTGAATTCAAATTTTAAGATCATCTGTTACTTTCTAATCTTTAGTCTTCAAAATAATGCTTTTACTTGAGAAGAGGTGCTTCTGGCCTTAAAATTCTAATTTATCTTTGCGGTTGTGGTAAAATACTGGCATCCCCCATATGTCATATGTGATAACAAAAAAAAAAAAAAAAACAACATACCGATTCAAAAGAGGATTGTACAAAGGAGGATAATCATCCTCGTATTGTCCTAAAGGATTGTTGAAAGGAACATTATGGGAATTGTCTGGAAATGCAAGCCTAATGAAAAGCTACAACTTTTAAGTCTTTCAAACTTAGAATGGCATCTTCAAATATGTTTTAAGAAAGTTACTTGACCTATTTTTCATTAGTATTCCTCTCCAGATAATTTTTTCGCTTAAGAATTCCCATATTGATAATGAAGATAGATGGCTTCAGAATAAAACCCATAAAAGCACGTGGACATGTAATGCAGGATGAAGTCTTTTACTATCATACTAAAGTCCGGTACCTATTTTTGCAGGAAAGTTCGGCACAAAAATGTTGTTCAATTCATTGGAGCATGTACCAAACCTCCAAACCTCTGCATCGTGACGGGTAAGCTATGATAATTGAGAAATAAATGACTTCATAGTAAGGTTGCAACCTGTCACTTCAAGAAATTTCGTTTTTCACGATAGAGTTTTTTATTTTGTTTCTCAGCAAATTGATTGTTGCTCATGTTTTATCTTTTACAGAGTTTATGTCGAGAGGAAGTCTATATGACTTCCTTCACAAGCAAAGAGGTGTATTTAACCTTCCATCTTTACTTAAAGTAGCCATTAACATTTCAAGAGGGATGAACTATTTGCATCAAAATAATATAATCCATCGAGACCTCAAGACTGCCAATCTTCTGATGGATGAAAACATGGTGAGAGGAATTCATAGAAGTACGAGAATGAGAAATCTTCATTGATCTATAACCATTTATACTCCATTAATTCTTCTCTTAATCTTCCATTGAAAATTGTTCTTGTTTCATTTTTTATAATAGGCATTTATGCTAATGTTTTGTGCATTTACGTGGGCAAACATGGATGTGTGTGCCTATTTGTATGAAACATGACATAATATCGTATGATTTAGAAAAAAAAACAAGCATAATTAGAAAAAAAGATTGCGGAAGAATATTTGGAATTCAGTGTTGAATCCTAGATCCTTAAATTCAGGTTGTTAAGGTTGCTGATTTTGGAGTTGCCAGAGTTCAAACTCAATCTGGAGTAATGACAGCTGAAACTGGAACATACCGGTGGATGGCTCCTGAAGTATGTGCTTTCCGTAAATTTTTCATACTTTAAATATCTTTTTAATCATTCCAAATGAAATATACCTTACTCAATACACAAGAACGATTGAAATTTAATATCATCTTTATCAAAAAGAAATATTTAGTATTATATAGGTCATATGCTTGAATAAAATTGCTGTGTGTAATTTGGTTCTTTAAGACTTTGATATGTTTATTATTCTTGTGAGGTATACGAGGACTGAGTCATGGTTAGCTGGGAGTCTGACGCATTTTCTGTCATATCTTGCTTTCTCTCACTTCTATGATCAATTAAATTATAAACCAGAATTTGCATCTTGATCTTACCAACATTGTCAAGAGTGATAACAGTGATGAATTTAAGACACCGAACGACTGCAAGGTTCAATTGATAGCACGGCTTTAGATGGAGCACAGTAGTTAGAAAGGGTATATCTAACCTTGATGACATTAAATGCTCTGCTTTTATTCTTGACGCTCACTGACCCGACATTTTACCAACGATTTGTCTTCCTTGAATTCATAGCAGCAAAACTTTTTTCAACTAATTACTTGTTTACTGCATTTATCAACTAGTCTTCCGATGTCTGTCACTCTAGATTTTAAAGGAGGTGCCATATCTTTTCATTGTGATGATTTTTTTTTTTTTTTTTTTTGGGATGTGAAGGTTATTGAGCATAAACCATATGACCACAAGGTAGATGTTTTCAGCTTTGGAATAGCTTTATGGGAGCTTTTAACCGGAGATGTAAGCAGCTGCTTTGATTTGAGTATTCATTTTATGGATGTTTTTATGGCTTCTCCAGTTTAGTGTACATATGATTTCCCTTTTGCCATTTTGTTGTATGACTAGATTCCTTACTCATCCATGACCCCATTACAAGCAGCTGTTGGCGTAGTCCAGAAGGTATAGACATCTATTTTCTTGATCAATATTACCATTACTGCAATTAATACGCTTTAATATATTATCCGACGTTGTTTAACAGAGACTGCGACCTACAATACCGAAGAATGCTCATCCCGTTGTTGCTGAACTGCTTGAAAGATGCTGGAGGCAGGACCCAACCGAACGGCCAAACTTCTCTGAAATTTTAGAGATCCTCAAACAGATAGCTGAGCAGGTAAGGTAGACTCATTAGCAATATCTGACATGTTGAATTACAAAAAGTTTCTAAGTAGATTCGATCGAAGCAGGTCAAAAACAACGGGGAAAATCAACGCAAGAAGGATAAAATATCCAGTGTGTTCTTCTCAGCCTTCAAGAGGGAGCACCACTGAATACACTGGACGAGCTTCGCCAGAGGTACAATGGTGCTGGTAATCAATAAGACCCTCCCACAAAAAGTAGGAAAATGTTTGGACCGCCTTTTTTGTGACTTTCGTGTTCATGTTTCCTTCTTTACCTAACAGCTATATTGGTAGATAACCCGTAGCATGCTGTATAATATGCTATTCAAAACTAATACATCTGAATGTAGAATTCGCCTTCTTTCTTTGATATTACAAGTTGGATTCTGTCTCTATCTCTCTATCTTCTTTCTTTTCTTTTATGCTGATAAATGCACGAATTTTGAATCTTAAATCAAGTTGTGTACAAATTATTTGTGAGAAGAGAAGAGAACTGATAATCAATCATTAACAAGAAAAGAATTGGCACTTGGATTCAACTCGTGCAGCTCGAGAATCGTACTAAAGCATAAAACTTCAAAAACTAGCTGCAAAACACTTGAGAAATAAAGGTCAAGAAGAGAATCTCCAAACAACAATCAAACAGAGGATATAAACACAAAAGAAAAGAATTCTGAATGAACTTAGCCACACTATTATATGTCCTGTAGAAGCATCTGCTAGTAGTATAAATGATACCTTTTCTCTTCAGCTTTGAAGAAACAATCTTCAATAATCAGACTCTTCACTGTATCTGTTCAGAAGCTGGCGAGCACGAACCCGAACCTGCAATCGAACCAATGCATGCATGAATTGAAGAGCTACCCGCGCCTGCCTCCTCGCACACACCCCTCGAGCCAGCGCTTGCAGCTTCACCAAGCTTCTTAGTGCTTGAAATGCTCGTCTTGCCTGAACAACAAGCGTAGGTATTGATAATACACCAAAGGACTAAATGTAGCCTACTTTAGCATAGACAAACTCATCAAGAATTCAATGAACAAATATGTCATGGTAAGATATAATACAAGATGGCCTCTGAAACAAGCTTGGATTTTGATGGCTGCCACTTCCTCTGTAGACAAATCTTTGTTTTGAAAACTGGGTATCCTTGAATCGTATGTAAATTCTTCATCTTCATCATCATCTTCTTCTTCTTCTTCATGTTCTTCATCTTCTTGTTGTTGTGCTAATGTAAGATTGGTTTCTTCTTCATCATGATTTGGGCTGGCGTTTGTCTGCAGAAAAACAATGTCTCTGTTGGCTTTTCTACTCAGCTTCCTTCGAGCTCTTCTGAACCAGTTTCTTGTAATCCCCATTTTACTTCTTGTTCTTCACAGGGGCATCATAAATGGTTAGCTGCTAATTTCTGATGACTTTAACGGAAAATAAGGTTGCTAGAAAGTGGGAGATGTGCGCAACATGTTTGTGTTAAAACACAGATTTTGGATGGAACTAACCAATTTTTGTGTTTATGTTGCTTTGTCACAAATCCAACAACGTGGAGAGATGTCTTTTTCTTCTTCTTTCTTTTATGACAATGATTGTGAGTTGACTTTGGTTGTTTAGCGGGTTAGAATAATGTGGCTCACGATTTTATATTTTTGAAGAGTTGAGAAAAGATTTAGACATGTAAATAATAGCATGGTAGTCTATATAATGACTATGTCGAATAGTTTTTTAGATAGAACGTGCTTACTAATAAGGTAAGCACGTGCTTACTAATAAGGTAAGCGAAAATTTTCAACTTCCTATCTTTACAGGCCCGCTCGATAACTATTTTGCTTTTTAAAATTAAATTTATAAATATTATTTCTATCTAGTTTTACCTTTGTTTTATTATCTATTTGCTAACAATTTATAAATATACTTTATAATATTACATCCCTTAACCTGGTCTAGGAATTAAAACACACTTATTCTCAACATTGACATCGACCCAAACTGGTCCAGGATTGTAATTCATAATTCTCGGACTCCCCGCCAGAATCTTCTGTGCTTTGACATGAGGATTCTCCTTTTCTATTATCCTAGCAGCAATAGAATATTCTATACCCACCACTTCGGGCCACTGTTCATCTTTTTAATGCACGTAACTCAAAATGAAATGCAAATGAGCCAATAACATATTTGCCAAAAAATAAAAAACATACAACAGTTTTTGAAAATCGCGTTATTTCGCTATACAACCATTTTAAATGAAAGAGACGAACTCCTTCCTTCAACTGAACCGTTTTGAAATCGAGATTTATAAAATCGAGATTTATATGATAGGAAGAACTTACCGGGAGGACTGCTATCCGACATCTTGCTGAATGCTTTGGTTGATTATATCGAAATACTTTGCTTAATTATAATGAATTTATTCGACTAAATGAATATTGTATTTATAGCCAATCCCCGATAAAGAGTAATTAAAAATGTTACTTTTTTATTCTTATCTTCCATATCGAATTTCATTTTATTAAAATAAATAGTTTAGCTTTATTAGGAATATAATGAACGTAAACTTTTTATTTTGGGACATGCAAAACGATGCAACGTTTCAATATTCAATTACCTCCACCGAGAGTATTGATATCAATTATATAAATTAGAATCAAAACACACAAACACTAGATGAGTCCGGTTCAATCTGTGATCAATATTAATTTTATCTATTGAACTCAATCGATACCTAAAACGATACATCAAAAAATGGTAAAATTCGATAGGTAAAATAAGAATCTTCAAATTCATATAAATCATAAAAGGCATTGGAACAATGTTACTTTTTAACTTTAAAGGGAATTATTTTTTCTTTTTATTATTATGCCAAAACATTCCTTTTAAATAGTTTATAAACCATAAATTTATACCTTACCAATAAAATTCTTAAATCAAACCAACAACATTTAAGAAAGAAAAATAAAAAAATAAATATTTAGAAATTGATTCTACTATCGTGGTCAGGGAATGAGATCTCACATCGGTTGGAGAGGGGAACAAAAAAATTCCTTAGGAGGGTGTGAACCTCCCCTGGTGGATGCGTTTTAAAATCATGAAGCTGACGAAGATACGTAGCAGGCCAAAACGAGTGGTATCGGTTCGAGAGAGAGGAACGAAACATTCATTATAAGGTGAGGAAACCTCTTCCTACTAAACACATCTTAAAACCGTGAGACTGACGACGATAAGTAACGGGCCAAAGTAGACAATATTTGCTAGTGGGGAACTTGGGCTATTACGAGTGGTATCAGAGTTAGACACTGTAGGTGTGTCCGTGAAAATGTTAGGCCCCCAAAGGGATTGGATTATGAGATCCCATATTGGTTGGAGAGGAGAACAAAACATTCGTTATAAGGGTGTAGAAAACATGTGAGTTTCGCCTTTTTTAGTAGTCTCTGTCCTTCCCGGCCTGCTGTCGTCAACGGTCCGCTTCCTTGAATGAGAGTTGGTCTTCCCGATCCACGAAAACTGTCCGTTCTCCTTTACTTGTTTAGTGGCATCTGTCTGAGGGCATCTGGAATTGTCTCTTTCTTTCGGTATTCACTCTTGTAAACGGTCGCAAAGGCTCATCTGTCTACGACCCTTCCTTTTATTCATTCAATATCCCGGTTATCTTTTTAGCGAATATCTCCCGTGCTTGGTTAATCGATTGAAGTACAGGTGCTTCGGTCAGCCAGCATGCATGACTAGGTGCTAAAGAGGTGCTAAAGAAAGATCAGCTTTTTATGCTCAAATTACACAGGATCAACTGTATTGGAAATTGGTAAAGCATGACTCCTCAATCCGTCAATACAATCAATACTGCTTCCCTTCTTTTATTCAAGGGGGGGCGAATACCTTGCTTGTAAGTAACAAACATCATTTTCTTTCTTTCAAGATATGCTACTTCCCGCTCTTCTGTCTGTCATCTGTCAACAGGTATCGGTCACATCTGGTCAATCAGTACACACGATATCTGTCTGTAAATAAATCGAGATCTTTTTCGTTATGAGTAGTCAGGTTTATCAGAAAGGAACTGAAAGACTATATCTGGGCTAGCTCGACTCCACCCCAAGGGCTCAGGCACTGGTAGGGGTGTGAGCGTTAATACAGTTTCACACTATTCAATCAAAAAGAGTCTTAACAATAAGGAGACTGTATAAAAATGATACAACAAGTAAAGAAGCAGAAATAAGTGCATAACGGTCAAAATGAGAATGAATGATAAGAGCAATCTCCTCTTCATTTTCGGGCATTACAGAGGAATAGTTATCAAAAACTATATTAAAGGAAACACAACTTCTTCGTTGAGGTTTGTTGAAAGGTGTAATTCCACCGATATCAAAAATGGAAGACTGGTCTTGGTTAACAAGCTTCAACCATGTCTGATACCAACTGCAACAAAGACCCCATACTGAAAACCATTTGAAGTAATGTTAATGTGTGTGGCCTTTCCTGAGCAAGTCTTAGATAAATTGGGTTGGGTCATATACAGTGCATCATCAAGACTGGGACGATCTCCACCGAGATTCACTATTTCTTCAGATTCACAGGTAAAAGAGGTCAAATGCCCACTCTTGGTTTACTCACTGGCAACAGTGGTGCTTCTATCTCTAATCATCCTTGCAGCTTCCTTCACCGGCGCTCACCTTTTTTGTCTGGGTGCACACAAGAAAGTCCCATCATCAGCATCCTTTCCATTTCCACCCCTTCAAACTTCCCCATCAACACAAATCACCTCAATTAGTTTCCCCTTTTTCCACAGGTACCAGACCCAGTCAACAACCACAATTCCATTATAATCAAGAGGCCTTCTACCCGTTGCCACCTCTACCACTACTACACCAAAGCTGTAAACATCTGTCTTCTCAGTGGGAATACCCGAATAAAGATACTCAGGTGCAGGATATCCCATTGTTCCTGCCTGCCGGTATAGTAGCTTCTCTTGTATTCGAACAGTGTGACTAAACTTCTGACAGACCCCAATCCCCAAGCTTAGCATTGAACTCTGCATCAAGCAATATATTGCAAGTCTGAACATTTCTTTGAATTATTTGCCTCTCACATTCTTCATTCAGATAAGTCAGAGCGGAAGCAACCCCCAAAACGATATTCAATCTTTGCTTCCATGACAGGACTCTCGTTGAATTGGAGTTTCTGTGGAGAATATTGCTGAGGCTTCCATTGGGTAAGTAATAAGAAACCAGGACTCACTCAGTATCTGAACAGCACCATCCTTGAAGCTGAACCAAGTTCTTGTGCCGTAAACAACCCAGCATTCTTTCAAACGAAAGGATTGCGCACGCATTCCATTGGACCTCTCATTTTAATAGCCACTTCTCCACCAGATGGAAGAAACCCCTTCTGGTCGCTGATGCCCCTGAACCTTTATTCCCTGACCGGAACCTCTATGACCTTCCCTTCCCTTCACTTTACAGGAGAGGAAATGAATGAAAGAAGGAACCTGAACCAGAACCGAAACCCTTTGACTATCTATCCTTGTTTACAGTTCAAGAAGAAATGAATTAGCTGCTTTTCAAGACGAAAGAAGAATGAGACTGAACCTTAACCTTAACCTTGACAGGAGAGTGTCAATTCAGATTAAATCCTTTCCCTCTCTCTCCTTTACCTTTATCAAATGAATGAGACTGAACAGGAAGTGATTGTGAACCTTTCACTCTAAAGCTATTATGTATGATCCGGAACAGAAGAGTAAATGAATGACGGAACCTTCCCCTGAACCTACACCTTATACTCTATTCCCTGTTACCTGATTGTGATTGAACAATGAAAGATTAATGAGACTGAACCTCTATGACCTTCCCTGAACCTATTTCCCTTATTCATTCAATCCGGAACCTTTTAATAGCCGAGTTTACCGTGTTTGAATAAATTCAGGTAGGGGAGAAGAAGACTCGGACAAGATTCATTCGACTTAACTCCTGACCCTTTACTGTCGGTAAAAGAAAAGAGATGAATGAGACTTGACAGTCGTAAATTCATTCAATCCTGAACCTACACCTATTTCTTCTTGAACATTGTTCGCCTCCCCCTATGTTTTGGGTCATTTCACTCTTTCACTCGGTAAAGCAGCTTAGCTTCTCTCCCTCCTTCAATCCTTCTTTAACTGTAAACAAGGTGGCTTCGCTCCTTTCCAGTTGAGTCAATGAAATCCTCTTCCTTCGTTCGAGTCTCTCTCTCTCTCTCACTGCTTGGTTCTTTACTCCTTCATTCACTCAATAACCTATTTATATTTATTTATTCTTTCACCTATTTATTCTTGAACAGTAACCTCGGTAAAGCGGCTGTAGGATGTGAACTCGGTCAAGCAGCTAATGAAGAATGGACTCTCCATTCACCTGATTGAACCTATCCTCTACTGTCTGTGTTTGACTAAATGAATTAGCTACTGAACAGGAAGAAAAGAAGAATCATTAATGAGACTGACCCTCCTAAACTATCAGCTTCTATACGTAACCGGAAGCCCTATTCGCTGAGCTACTTCACCCATATGACCTGACCAGGTTGAACAAGGTTAAAAGAAAAAGAGAAATACGAAAGAAAGATGAATGAGACAGAACTCCTACACCTTTGATTAATGATCCTCTCCCTTAAACCTTTTCCTTCTTGCTTGAACTACTTCTTCCTTCTTGCTTGAACTACTTCCCCCTCACCGCGATATGACCTTCCCTTGCCGAGCGAGCTAGCTTTCTTTGTTTTATTCCCTGATTGAACTTGGTAAATAGGGCCTAGATTCAAGGTCAAGCTCATTCACCTGATTGAACAAGGTAAAGCAGCGGACGGATCGATCATCTTATCTCATTGCCTGGACTATTACTTACTTCTGAACCTGATTGAACTACTTCACTCACCTTATACTCTATTTATTGCCTTCTTTCACTATAACCTCCTTCCCCTGTCCGAGCATATTCTCTCCTGTCTGTCCCTTCCTCCGTAACCCTTTAGAAAAGAATGATCCTTCCCTCCGGCTCCTCCTATTTATTCTTTCATTCAATCTTTCACTGTAACCAAAGACTCAAGCGAAAAAGAGCTACTTTCTCCTATTAATAAACTTGAACCGGAACCTATATGACCCTACCCTATTTACCAAGTGTTTGAAAAGAGTTAGTGAAACCGGAAAGAGAAAGCCTCAACCTTAAACCTGAACCTCTATTTCTTTCTCTGATCCTTCCCCTGAACTGTAAACACTCAACTCAACAAGAATGAGACTGAACTACTACTGAACCAGAACCGTTTCTTCTACTCTATTACCGGATGTAAACTGTAAGAAAAGAGATGAATGATCGGGAACCTCGCCCTATTGATTCAAACACTGTAACCGAAGAGAAAGAAAGATTTGCTGGAACCTGTCCCTTCTTTCACTCCTCGAGCTACTTACTCATTGCTTCGCTCATTCGCCTCTCCCTCCAACTCGGTCTTTCCATTGCCTGAACCGGAACCTACCTATCCTTTCCAGTTCTAGAATCAATTAGCAGCTTTTCAAGACTCAACTCAACAAGATTAATTCCCCTTCTCACCTATTTATTCTTTTTCTATTCCTATTCCTGAACTACTGAACGAACCTGATGGAACCTATCCTTATGGGTCTCTTTTCTTTCACTCGTTAATTCTGAAGTCAATCCTCCTTATTCATTCGACAGATGGAACAAGGTAAAAGAAAAGGATAAATACTCCTTCCTTAGTCATTCGAGTCAATTCCTTGCAGCTCTCTCCCCTATCCTTTCCAGTAGAGTCAATTCATATTCAATCATGTAAACTCATTCACCTTCTTTCGTTCTTAAGGAAGTCAAGACTCAAGATTCATTCTTTAACTGATATCCTCCCTCACTTACTCCTGAACCTTTTCCTTCTTTCACTCTTTTACTCAACTGTAAGAAAGGAAAGACTCTATCTACTCAAGATTCATTCTTTCTCTCAACCTTCCCCTTTGACTATTTATTCTTTCACTCGGTAAACAGGAGGATGGATTCTCTTCCTTTTCCTCTCCCCAAGCTCCGTAATAACCTTTTCTTCTCCGATATGCCCTTGTCTTATTTATTGAGTGAGGTAAAGCTACTAATTCATTTACTTACTCTACCTGAACTGTAAAAGAAGAAGCAAAGATTAATGGAGAGTGAACTCCTTTTTCTATTTATTCTTGTTCGAGGCTGAACTCCTCGCCCCGGTTCCTTGTCTCACTGCTTGCTTCGCTCCTCTTGCTTCTTTCACAAGGTAAAGGAATTCCATTGCCTCGTCTTCTCCCTTCTTTCTTTCTTTCATTCTCTATCGGTTAAGGTTACGGAGCTGATCTTTCTTTCCTTACGGTTCAAGATTTAATAGGAACAGAATAAGGATCAAGAGCAGTTCAATCCGGTCAGTCAGGTTCAGGGGAATGAATCTCTTTTCTTTTCTTTCCTTCCTGTTCTTTCTCATTCTTCTTTCGTCTTGACTCTCCCTTCAAAGATCGTAAACTCGGAGAAGGTGAAGGATAATTAATCTTGCCCTTCTTTCAAACACTGTAATATCGGTTCAGGTTTAGGTTCCGGAGCGAAGCAGCTCGACGAGAAGAGGCGCGAAGCGGCTCGACTGTAAAGGAGAGGAGAGGGAGAGGCTTGACAAAGCAATCAGTAGAGGAAGAGGAAGTTGTGATCTCAAGATAGGGATCCTTTGTTGGGATTCGGTAAGGGAATGGTTGCAATTCCGTTGTTGAATAGAGCTATTTCCTCGTAACGGGAATAGAGACACCTTGTAGCTTAGATAGATCGGTAAAGGGGAATTCAATCTGTCGGAATAGAATTAGAATGAACGTTTATCTTCATTCGCTGGATGTTCGAATGGGGTTGTCTCATGGGGAAGAGTTTGCAGCTTTTGAATTGGAAGAAAATCTAATGAGTCTAAATTCATCTAGTAGAAGCAAAAGAGGAAGAGTATCGAATCATTTCTTCAATTGGATCTTGGTCTATTTGAGATTGTTCTTTTTTCTCAGAATAAATTGAATTGATTGCCTCTGAGCAGCGCATTCCCTGATCGGAGAATAGAAAGGGATGTCCGTCTTAGGTAAGAAGACTAGCTTTCCCTATCGAGCGAGAAAAAGAGATTATTTGACTCAATAGAGCTTCTAACTAAAAAAGGGGAAGGAAGATTAGACATAGCATCTCGATCCCTCTTCTGAAAAGCACAAAAAGAAAGATCAGGCATCTATCAATTTCTTTCCGTCCTCTTTGTCGAGACGTAGCATGTCCGCGAGGGCCGTTCCCGATCGATTCAGCCTCAGAAGATTCGTCAAAGCAAGCCATTATGCGTAAACATATTATCATGGATAGCATCAAGTAGTAAACTAAACATTTGACACTAGGGGTTTGACCATACATGCAAACACAACAAAGAAAAGAAAGACAGAACGCATAGGAGTAGATCTCCACCAAACAAAGCAAAATCAGACCGTAGATGAAAACACACTACTTTGCGTCTACAGACAGACAATCTAAACAAAAGAGTGGACTCTTCTAGTGCGGACCGTGGGTGACAGCCTGCACTATGAGTGCTTGCAGCTCTGCCCGAAGCGCTTGCAGCCTCCCCATCCTCGACGCGTTGTCTGAACGAATGCGCGCTTCTTTTCTTTCCGAGCGGGATCGATTGTTCTCACACTCCTCAAAAGAAAGCACCCTCCGACGAGATTCTTTTCTTTCACATTATTTAGCTGCCCCATTTCGGCATCAATTGCAGAAAGCCTGTTTGCAGCATCCATAGCCATATGTTGCTAGTACTCAATTTCGCTTATACGCATTGGCCCCGGGGTGCCCATCTTCAAGAAGGCCCGAATGAAAGACCCAAGCCTACATGAACCATCATCAAAGCAAGCCCAAGCCCATGCAAGAAGGGCCTCATTGTCCTGTAAGCCCTTTCTTTCCTTACTCCTCAAGTCTAGGATAACGTTTTTCTGACCAATTCTCATGGCTTTAGGAATGGACCCCTAAGCTAGGGCCTAATCGAATTTCTTTTTTCAATGGGGGTTCGTTTTCAATAAGCAATCAATCCCGAACTAGCTTCTTTACGAACTGGCTTGACCCAGCCCAAATATCCAAGCGGGCCCAATGAGAAGAGACCCCCCCTACATTCTCTCTCAGGTATTCAGCAAAAAAAGAGTACCCCCTGCCTGCCAGAGTCCCTCTTTAGTGGATATATATTTTCTATACTACAAAATATCATGTCCCAAGAATTGAGTTCGTGTATAACCATATTGACACATAGAAAGAAATTGAGTATATATAAACCCCATCAATCCTGATTTCATTTCTTTAGTCTATATATAAATTCCCACATATCCTGACTATCTGTCTCCATCTTGTGCTCTGTGTCCCCGTTCTCTGATTTCCCATGTCTTCTGTCGGGTAAACCCTGACCACCCAACCTTAGGTAGAAAGAAAGCGAAATTCATTTTGTGACAGCTGATCAGTTATACTATACTGGGTGGGGTAGTGGCACATTAAGTAACGATTTTCCACAACTCAAATGAAATGACTTAATGGAAATCCCAGGATGACCTCTCATCTATGCCCGTTCTCTTGCAGTATGTCTTTGGATGGAGTATCTTTGTTGATACAATTTTAGAACAAAGACCGCTCATGGTAGTTGATTTTCTCACAAAATGAATATGAATAAGTAAGGCAAAGATAATTATGAGCAGTCAATTTCCTAAAATCCCATATTTGGGTTCCATGATCGAAGGAGTGCAAACTTGATTTCATAAAAACTTCGACGAAGAAACGCCATTGGTTTTCAAACCAGAAGATAGCTCAACCACGAGTAATGGGTCGTACTCCACTAGTTATCGAAGTTCTCTTACAAGCCTTGTTCGCAGTACAGCTAATTAATTAATTATTTCTTTCAAAATCCAATTTGTTCAATTCCCAGAATTCCTCACATGTTGCATGAACCTTCATTCCTGGAGTATAACAAACGACTTGAATTTCATTATCGATTACCGGATCAAGAGAATTATCTTGACCATTGTTTTGACTTATCTCCTTTAACCTTAGATAGGTTTGCTTCTTTAAGTAAAGAACTCTTTGGTATCACTGATTTTCAAACTACTACGGTGTTGGGTCCTCCGTCATTGGTTTTCAATTCAATTCTTCCTAGTCAAGTGATTGATGTAATCAGTCATTATAACAAGAATTTTTTTCGTATCTTTGTTGTGACCATCTTTGGTCTTGGTTGTTCTGTCTGGTATAGCGTTATACCAGGCAACCAGTATCAACTGCCAATTGGGAACCCCATGTTTACCAAAGACCCATGTGATCTGGTACAGAGCCCGCTTTTTCAAGGTTTTGGATTAGTTACACCTAACGACGTTTCAGCATTGGTACTCTCAGCCTTTGAGCACCAGTTTCCTTTTACTGAGATAACAATTAATGCTAGTGGCCCCGAGCTGCAGGCTGTTAGTTTAGGTCTGATGGCATCCTTATTAGTAATAACAGGTAATCTGCCACCACAACTTTTATAAGAAAGAGTATTCTCTGAGTCGTTTTGGTTATACAATTTTGGATGGGTCTTGTTTGAATGGTTGGTTTCTTTCCCTATTCGGGATCAGTCCTTTGAGCAAACTCAGGGAGGGAGATGAGTCACTTTGTAACTTAGTGATTTTCGAGAAAGAAGAAAATGCAAAATCTAATTCGATTCTATTTGCATTTTGGATTCTATTATTCATACATTGTTTTGGAAATTGACATCTCAGAAACCAGAGATACGACATCATGCTACGAGCTATTCGCCACTCTGGTATAAATTGAGTGGAAATGGGACAAGTCTCATGAAAATGAGAGATTTCTTGCATTGTCCAGACTATAAGAAAAAGCTACGAATGTCTGTGATTCAGGCAAATCCCTCGGGGAACAATTCTTTTGTATACAATTTCAATGATGAAACAAGGGTTGAATATACTATTGCGCCTTGGCAACCTTTGACAGCTAAGAATCGCTTTCCGGTCAAAATCGATGGTAATTGCTTTCCTATCAAAATCGATGGTGATCGGTTACCACTATCAGGTAGATTGAATAAGAAGATTGGGCTAGCTGATGTATTCCGGAAAAAGGAGAGAATACAGAGCTTGAAACTCTAGCATTAAACTATGCGTATATCAGAGACCGTAGCTTCATTCTCGTTCTTTCTATCATCTTTTGGTTTACCCTATGGGTCTATCTTACCCCCGTGCCACTGAATAAGCATCCATTTGCTTGGACAAGCCCAGACTGCAAATTCTTAAATCAAGTGATCTCTGATACATATCAGTCTAAAGTGTGCGCCACCCATCTGTTAGTAGCCCTTGCCCATGCGGGGAGCCACTCAATCAAACTGTTAGGGAGATCGCTCTTACCCCTTAACACCTTTGATCCTCTCCAAATAAATCCAAAGCCAGTGTTTAATCAAAAAACATATTGGATCATGATAGGCACAATAATCCTAGTTCTTGCGCTTACCGAGTCTGTTTCGCCACATGGTGTTTATATTGATTGAATTATAGAAGAAAGAAATGAGGAATCAACTAAGGATGAATCCACTAATGATAGATAGATTAGTCTTACATCAAACAAATAGATGTTACTCTATTAATAGAACAATGGATGATGATCAAAAATGTTCTCTTTCTTTATAGTTTGGTATTGAAACTCAATGATGTTGACTCTGTCTTTAAGCACAATTATGGCGATGACTATGATCTCTCGGAAGTTGAGCTTCTTGGATTACAAAATGAATATCAGCAGGTAGATACAACTTTTTACCACTACGCTTAGTTATAGAATATGGAGATTCCCCCGGGTCGAATTCGACACCTACCTTTTCTGTCGAACCCTCTAACACAGAGGACCATGTGGTTATTTGTGCTGACGGTGCTATCTTAATTGATGAATTGGGTAGATCTTCCTATTTTTGCAAATCTTCTTTATATAAAGAGAAAGGATTGGATTCCCAGTCTCATTACCACTCAACAATCCAAGAGTGGAGGGGTGTGGAAGCACTTCTTCGACGGAATTGCTCGAATTCTGCTATCACCTTCCCCAGATCTAGACTTTTTGAGAAAGTCAAAACTCTTGCCTAAACAGAACTATGCTCGCTTACAAGATTCAATCCTTATCCCCATTTTTGGTAACATGATGGATTGTATAATACAGCTCTGGATGAGATTTTCAATCAATGCCATTTTATGTCCCCAGCCATAGAACGTGCTCTTAGGGGAGGTGAACCCATCCCATTCTCTGGGGGCCTCATTCACATCAATGAGTATGGGCAGATTCTAATTCAAAGCGATTGCTAAAAAAGATACTGATTTTATATGATGTGATTTTGGGTTGTGGGGTCTTATTTATCAACGAAAGTTGGTGTGAAAGCTATACGGCATTGAGAAATGCTTTTCTTTCAGTTGGAGTTTAAGGTTCTGTTTGAGTTTCAGCGTGAGTGAATACACGCACCCACCTTATGTCGGAGGACACGAGAACCCTAAAGGTATAGACTGATTTGATCTCGTTGCTGTGATGAACAGAGTGTTCTGCCACGGTCTTCAGTACTCCTATTTCGGAGGAAAGAAAAGACCGTCTCTTTGGAGGTCGTCAGTATAATGCTCCCCCGGACGTACTGTACTCCTTACTACGGAACCGGGTTACCAAGTCGCGATATGAATATCAAAAAGGAAGTTTGCTGGGCCATCCTTTAGGTTCCAGAGGTGCAGGTTCGATTCCTGCTCGTGACAGTGTCGAGCATTATACTCTTAACCAAGAAATCCTTTCTCTAGGGTAGAACACCTATCTGAAGGGGCATTGAGATAAGCTTTTCGTCTTTCTTTTAGTGGTTATCCGTCATTTTCTTTTGGGTGGATCATGATCATCTTGGTCTTTACATTCTTCATCAGTTCTGTCTTTCTAGTAGCATTCTTCTCGTCAGTATTCGGTATTTTCTCGTCACATTCTCATCTTGGGTGGTTAGTTACCTCTCTGAGTTCTTCTTCCAAAATGGGTTTGTGAGTGAGACCTGTTTTCTTCCTCATTTTATTCCAAAGAAAAGCGAGAACTCTTAATTATCCCCAAAAAGTCTTGTTTGTTGCCTTCCTTCTCTTCTGGTTAATCCTGAGAGTCCGGGGTCTTTTCTTATTTGGGCAGTCACGGGCTCTTTGAGGTCCTCCTAATGAGTCGTGGATGTAACTGTTATTTGATTCATTCCGACGGCCATGTTCTCCCCTCCCCTCCCTTGTTCGGGCTGGAGTTCCACTTTCACGGAAGAATCGACGAGCTTTTTCAAAAGATTCCAAAGCGCACACTCGAAAGTGCTTCGAATTGAAATTAGGAATTCGTTGTTCGAGACCGGTTGAGAATTTGGAAAACAAAAAAGAAAGACCTCTTCCGACGCGCACGAGAAAAACTCTAATTCTTTGTTACCACAGGCGATTCTGAAAAACAAAGTTCCATTCGAGATTGCGCAGAAGGTTGGGAAACCAAGAGAACGCTTCGCCTTTTCTTCCTCGGTTTTTATCAGAAGCTTGTGATTGAGTTTTTGTCCCTTGTTTCGAGCAGCGGCATTCTCCCTATCAATTCTCCCGAAAAAGAAGAGAAAGGAAAAGTCAGTCAGCCAATTTCTTGGAAAGTTCTTTCAATCCAGGGAAGGTTGATTGACAAAAGAGATTAGGTAGGGATAGGTCAGATTTTCTCCATGATTAGAGAGATGAGACTCGAGCTGTTTTCATGCCTGCAAGGGAGTCGGGATAGATAGGACAGGATCACGGTGGCTCTTAGATGCCATGAGTAGGACCCCTATGGAAATGTTCGCCCGAGTCTGATTCAATTGCGGAATTACTTCATTATCTTCTTACGTCACCTGGGATTCCTTTTTGGCCTCAGTATCTGCCGTTGGGTTATCAGATCTCAGATGTGCGCGGGCTTGAATACTTTTCCCCCACCGGGTTATGCGTTGGGCCTCCCTCCTCATGTATGAGAAAATCCATATCATCATTGGTGCCGTATTGATCCAGCTCGTCGGAGTCCATCCACAAAGATGCGTGCGGGGAGGGGTTTGAGGTCTGTAGGGTCCGAGCAACTAGGGCTTTCATCAAACAAAGGGTTGAAGGAAGTTGAGCAAACGTAAAGGATGAATCACTTGCAGGGCATTCAGGGAGTAATGTTAGGGGGTTGGGATATTGTCGTCAAAATCATCCCACCGGAGCATGTGAACTCGAGGTGGGGGCTCAATCTCGTCAGTCTCCCGAATTCCAATCATGTCTCTACCATCCGTTCCCCCTTTTCTCCGGCTGGCGTGATAAGGAGGGAGGGATCCCAACTCGACAATGTCGGCTCGATCATGTTTCTATTGGCAGGAGGAGGTACAGCATGAGTGGGTAGATAATTGGTAGTTACATTGGGACGGTTTGCCGTGGCTCCATTTTCCCTTTCCCTGAATTAATTAATAAGGTCTTGGATGTCATGTTTCAGCCTTAAACACCGGGTCAGTCTTATTTATGGCCATTTGTCAGATGGTATTTGCAGTAGGTATTGGCTTTGTACCCTCTACCAATTTCTTTTTCCTGGGCGGATGTCCGCTTGAAAAAGGAAGGAGTCAAATGAGCTGGTGGCGGAGATGGGGGAAGAGGCATGAGTACACCATTCTTCTTTAGCTTTTCCAAAGCGCGGCTGAGAGTTATGCCGAACGAAGTTCAAGTCCTGGGTGTCTGTCTTTGGCTTTCCGACAAGACATTGACTTCGCTGTTCTTGCTTCTTCCTCCCAGGGCGGCTATCTTCTTTCCTTTTTTGATCCGCCTTTTTGACCTGTGATCCATGTGAGTCCCATTGTAGATATCATTTCAATACGAGTGGTTCAATTAAAGAGTCATAAATGGGCATCGCTTGGAAATAGATAGAAAGAGTCATGGTATTGCCTACTCATGTTACCATTATCCGCACTTTTTCCTTTTCTGGGAGGAGATCGATCACTTGGGCAGCTTTGGCCTGCCAACGGGCCAGGAAATCCGTGAATCTTTCATTTGGTCGCTGGCGAGTCATTTCCAGCCCTCTTCTGGTTACTTTCATCGGGGTGTTCTCATTTTCTATTCTTTCAAAAAAGCATTGTCGATGTCATCCCAGGATTTCAGGGTAGATTTGTCAATCTGTGTGAACCATCGCCCAGCGGCCCCACTAAGAATTCTAGGAAAGATTTTGGCCATCTGCCTTCTGAGTGAGCCTCATAGAACCTACATTTGAGAAAAACTGCTGCGGATGAGTCTTAGGACAGCCAGTTCCATCGTATTTGTCTATGTCAGGCATCGCATTTCTGGAGATTTTGCCTCTGTAAAAATGGTCAATCCCTGAATGTTGAGCCCATGGTCTCTAGAACCTTGACTTTCTGCAACTCTTCCTCTAACTTGGCTAGCTGCTCCCCTTGTTCGTTCTTTCAACCATTTTTCCATTTCCGTTCTGGCTTTAGGGGAAGGAAGGGCTGTGGCCTGTTAAATGAAAAAGGCTGTCCTGGGTCGGGAGAGTCTGAAGCATATTGGTCACAATCATCAAAGACCTGAACCAGAGGTGCTTGAGGTGCAGTAGAAGGAGCTGACTTATTGATGGCCCGGTTCAAGCTTTCCTTTTCTTTTGGGCCAACAGAGCCTTGAGAATGTCGAAAGTGGTTGGTTCAGGCAGAACCGGGATTTCGGGTTTCATCTGACATAGTAGCTACAATGGGAGATTCAGAATTCGGGGGTCTAACTTCTTCTACACGAACCAGTCGGCGAGATGGGCGGACCCAGGACGGTTCAAGGGGAACTTTCTTGCGGGATGGGGAATGATGTGAAAAAAGAAAATCACCTATCTCATAGTCTTGCTTAGTGCTCAGGTGCATCCTACTGGGTGTTCAGTAGTTCTATGGCCACTACATGATTGAATTTAAGCTAACGTAGGACAAGTAAAGGTTCCCACTGCAATGGGGGCTGAAAAAGAGACCTCCCAGCCCTTCATCCCTAGGACGTAGGACTGGTCAAACGGTACTATGCACTCCCACTTTGGTATACCCTCCTAAGAGGAGTACTTGGCAGCTGGTGGTGGGTTTTTGGGATGGTATGACTCGGCTCCCTGGCCCGTAGCAACCAATACTTCCCCCCGGGTTTTCCTATTTCTGGACTATATGCAAGATGCAAATGCATGCAATGCTTAGGTGTAGTGAGGTGGTGTGTGCTTATTTCAAATAAGTGAACCCTAAGTTTCTACATATTCGATTTTGAACAAAGGAAACAAGAAGAGAATGTTGGTTCATTCTCAAGTCAAGTGAGAAGCCAAAAACCATAGATTTGAGGCTGATATTCCCCAGTGGAGTCGCCAGCAGTAGCGCCCGCATTTTGTTTGGCACCGCTTGCCACATCATCACGAGGCCACAAAGTCCTATCAAAAGAGGGAGGAGAAAAAGGGGTTTAGAGTCGACACCTAGGCATAGGGCCTTAGGACTCAAGAATTTGACTCCGAGTCTACGAACCATTGGTCCGGGTAAGGCCTTCATATATTCCAGTATAGTAGCGGGGCGTTAGCGCAGGCAAGAAAACGGAAGAAGCAAGTCATTCATTTTACTGAAAAAAGTCAGTCATTCATCATTGAGTATTATAGAAGTGACGATTTTTCTTTAAGTAAGAGATTGGCCATCGCCCAAAGGCGGCTCATTGAGCCGGTCATCGGTTGCTAAGAGCCTTTCCTCACTTTAGAAGAAAAGCCACTTTGTTTTCTGATTAGTAAGTGGACGAATATTCGTTGTATATCTATATTGGACTTGAGATTTTGCATTGTTTTTTTCAGTATATATACTCTATCAGTGAGATTTCCTACTGACGGAATCGCTTGAATTAGTTGAAGGAAATGAGGTGGCTGGTCTCACTCACTGGAGAGGAGAGTTTTGACAGCGAGGGAGGCAGGGGTGCGTTGGTATCGTATATATATAATCGAAAGGCTTCATTTAGGAGTGATCCTTCCCTTTTCTTCCAGTGGTGATCTCACTTGAGAAAGAGAGTCTGTGCTTAGTAGCGCGTAAACAGAACACGTAGCTCCATAGCGGAACTAGTCACTGGCTACAGGTTTCTTTCCTACCGGACCGGAGGCAGCCAAGAATGTGATGTCAAAAGGACGGACCAACGACGATGAAGGAGAAGAAAGAAGGAGTAGGAGCTAGCCTGCCTTTTTTGATAAGAGTAGGGGCGGAATCGAATGATTATGATCTCGACAATGAGACAAAGCCAAGAGGGGAGAGCACTTAGACAATTCACTTTGAGTACAGGGAAGTCTGCTGGTAGGAATTCCTCAGGGCGTATTACGGTTTTTCACCGAGGGGGTGGATCGAAGCGATTGCAACGAAGAATTGATCTGAAACGAAGCACTTCGTCTATGGGCATTGTAGAAAGAATAGAATATGACCCTAATCGTTCTTCTCGGATCGCTCCAGTACGATGGATCGAGGGGGTCCGCCAGAGGAAATGCAAGACGATAGAGGAGTTCGCTCCGCCGCGTAAGATCCTCGAACCTACCACGACCACCATCCGCGGCCTATTTTCGTTCTCTTCCCCGCCCGGGAAGGTGGATCAAAGAAAGGTAGCTTGCTTCTCTCCTGGACGGATGGCGGCTTATGTAGTGGTCGGCCTTCCTACCAGGATGCCTCCTTGCTCGAAGAGCCCCTTTACTATTACTAGTAAGGGCGCAGGAAGCAAAAAAACTTGCGCTAAGGACGTTTTCTTCTCTGCCTTCTCCTCTCAAAAGACCAAGGGAGAGACTGCATCCCTTTCCTTCGGTAGCTCTTTAGGTTTCCCAAGGATAGCGGTAGCTGGGGCAAAGCCCGCTTTCTTCGCTCCGCGAATGAGAGAGAAAGTCAGAGGAAAAAACACGTTCTCTCTTTGCGAGGTCCGAAAGTGGAGAACGCATAGCATTCTCTGGGCACATAGGATGAAACGTAAAGCTGCGCTTGATTGGCGGAGTTTTAGGCGGCAAGAGACTGACGGGCTTGTTGGAGGTGCTGAGCATAACGAATCGAAACCAGAGACGGATCAAGGTAGCTTGCCTGCCAAGCCGATAGGCGAAGGGCCGAAGGATGGAGCGTGCAAAGTCAATCGTGCACCTGTCGTGTGACCCGTTGGTCCTAAGCAATGTCTTGCGCGAAGCGACCCACCTAGAAAAGCTCCCCTTTATGTTAGGGGGGCACTAAAATGGAACTTCGATCGGATGCGGGTACCCAATCCCGCCGCTGAGATGTCAAGCGGATTCCTGGGCGTTGACGAATGGCCGGCCACCCTTGACGTTAGAAGAGCAAAAGGCCCGGGGCATAGCTGGATGAACCAATGTGAATGAGTGTAAGCTTCGTGACCCGAACACGATTGGTGCTGACCACACTAGGGGCTACCGTGGTAGCAAGAGAGGCCAGGCGGTGACAATTGAGAGGTTGTCACTGAGCATTCCTAGTCACACGGGAAGAGAGGTCAAATGGCAAGGCCATACGCCCGTTTGGCTCCTCGCGGAGTATAGCTCACATCCAAACATCTGATTGGGGAACGGGGCAACGCCCATGAAGCTCCGGCGGAAAGGGAAGGCCTGCCAGGCCGTATGCCCATGGGTGCAGGATTCTTCGAAAAAGCGCGGGCTGACTCGGAGACCTGGGACCTTGGCTTAGCAACGAATGAAGGGGAGCTCTTTGAGCTTTCTCCCCCAGTGGCTTATGTAGTGGTCGGACGGCAGAAAGCTCGCTAAGCTTCGCTTCCCTCCCTTCCCTTTTTCAATGAAGTGGAAAGTCTGAACTTAGTAGTCGGCATTCTATAAGCGACTTGTCGAGTCTACGAAGCTTTGCTTCTTGTAGTCGGCCCGTAATGCCTCCCTGAATTTGCTTGCCTCCTTACAGCTCAGAATGACGCCTTGACTTTAGTATTGAGTATTAAGTAGCTAAGTTGACAAAGGGGAACAGCCCACTCTTCTTTATAGTCGTAAAGGGCCTCTCTGAAAAGTCAGGAAGGAGGCGAAGGGACGAAAGCCCGACAAAAGAAAGGCCTATGATATGATATAGTAAGAAAAAAGAAAGTACGAAAGTACGTTAAGGTTACGAAGTCACTTAGCCGTCTACAAAGGGAAAGGCGTCGGTACGGAGTCACGTCAACTGTGGATATATACTAGGTAGGCTAGTTGGAACGGAGTCTGAAACTATGGACCGAGACTACACTAAGGAACAAGGAAGCTTGACTGAGCAAAGAAGTCAAGGAACGAAGCTCTTTCTCTAATAATAGCCACAACTATTTATTTCTTATAGTTGGCAAGGCTTTTTTTTCTATTTAGAGAGAGGAGGGGGCTTTAAGTTCTTAGGAAGAGCCGTACGAGGCAGCTCACGTACGGTTCGGGAGCCGAGCCCCAGCACAGGGACTTAGGTCAACACTTATTTAATAGCCAGTCATCAATTGGAAGCGGGCAAGATGGTGATGAATTGCGATTGGTCCAAACCTTCGACCAGCGACTTATTGCGACCCGCCCAGAATGGCCATACATCCTAAGACCTTATTCACACAGCGAAGAAAGGCCGAATGGAAGGGGGCAGTCAGCTGGCTGCTTCTTGGCCACGCCCCCCCGCAACTAGATACGAGATACTTGATCTAAATTCTCAAATAGGAAATTGCATACCATTCGCCGATATACGTATAGGAACATGGGTACATGATATAGAATGTCATCCAGGTCAAAGCGCAAAGCTGGCTCGAGCCGCAGGAACTTTTGCTAAAATAATGAAGGAACCTGCACCCCCTACACTCTCTCTTAGGCTTGTGCGGCTACCTTCGGGTGTTGAAAAACTCATTGATGGAGCCGAGCTACTAAAGGAGGTAGACCTTCGGTGTCACCTTGAGGGAAGCCCACCAAAGCGGGATTTCGGGCAGGGGCGGAATCGAAGCGAAGAAATTCAGAGTTCATGCCACGACGATCTATATGGAAGGGCAGTTTTGTTGATGCATTCCTGTTGAGAATGAAGAAGAAGAGAGATCCTCTTTTGAACAGGAAAATTTGGTCACGTAGATCTTCGATTTTGCCGGAATTCGTTGATAGCTCCGTACGAATTTACAATGGAAAAACTTATGTTCGTTGTAAGATCACTGAAGGAAGGGTTGGTCATAAATTTGGAGAGTTTGCTTCGACACGGAAACGAAGACTTTCGAGAACAAATATTGGACCGGGAAAAAAAAGGGGAGAAAGTCAAGTCTAAGCGCATATGGCACGAAAAGGAAATCCGATTTCGGTAAGACTTGATCTGAATCGTAGTTCAGATTCAAGTCGGTTCAGTGAGGGCGACCGCGAAAGTCACCGAATGGGTCAGTCTTTTCCTTCAGTTTGTCCTATATTGAAAATCAAAAAAAGCGTGGGAGGACATTGCAGATGTCCAGGACGGACACGACTTCTTCTAACGCTAGAAGACCACTGGAAGACACCCGGGACCAGAGCATGTCGTGAAAGAAGCACACTGGCCGTGCTTCGACCGTGTCTCCGGGGCACAGTTGAATGTAGATATCATGAACGCGAGGTGCAGGATACCAGGCCGAGAAACCCGGGCAACCACTCCCCTATGTGCTGATCGCTAGCGCATCCAGGGCCCCGGCGCCCAGCGGAGCTGGAGAGGCCTAGCCTGATCTGAGAAGTGCTAATTCGGTTCGTCTCGACTTCATTCAAGAACACCGCCCCTGGAATCAATAAGAAAACAAGTGCTAAGTTTCAGATCAGTGAATAAACCGAAACGAAAGAAGAGACCTTTCTCGCTCGGTGCCTAAAGCGCACTATGCTCCCCTTCAACAAATGAGAGTTTTCGGTGGAACCGGTGAACCACGCGAGCAGGCAGGTTAGATGCGTGGGACAGAGGGCTCGTAGTACCTGCTAGCGCTGCTATGCAGTGGAAGGGAAGGAGCCTAAATCGACCCCCTTTTTTCTTTGATAAAAAAACAGTACAAAGAGATTAGACTCTCGGATGAGACTAAGCAGCCACCGACCGTTCCGACGCGCCCCTGACCTATCTTGATTAAGACCAAACAAACAAAACCTATCAAAAATGGAGCCTAGTTTAAGCTGTCAAACAAATAAATGAGAGAATGGAAAATGATGAATATCCACTAGTAGGGATATATATAGATGGAGTCTCTCTCAGTAAAGAGAGTTGTAGATTCGTAGGAAAGGAGAGGAGCGAAGCTGCTTTACCGAGGGGAGAAGAGCCTTGAGAAACTATTAGTAAAGCGCTAACGCGCCCCTGCCATCTTTTTAAAGCAACAAGCGAGAAAGTTGCCCCTTTTTCAATAACAAAAAAGGAAAGAAAGAAGAAGGGCCAACCAACTATTAGAATATTAGTAAAGGCGCCTTAGCCTATCTCTCGATATAGTCAGGGGCCTTTTCTTGCTCGTTAGCGCTCCCTTCCTTAC
Source organism: Cucurbita maxima (assembly GCF_002738345.1). NCBI lineage: Eukaryota > Viridiplantae > Streptophyta > Magnoliopsida > Cucurbitales > Cucurbitaceae > Cucurbita > Cucurbita maxima. Next base: position 3,159,058 of record NW_019272044.1, read on the forward strand.
CCCCCTATAAAAGGTTTTGCATAAAGGTAGCTTGTCTACGCCTTTTGAAAACCTGACTCTGACTACTAATAATAATGAAGGGGCTTCTTTCTTCAAATATCCTATAAAAAAAGTTGGGGCTGAAAAGCTTTGAGTTTAGGGCAGGTTTGGAACCCTATACAAGGGGCTTTTCCTTTCAAATGACACCTCTTCCTGTGCGAGGGCGTTGCACGAAACCAAACCGCTCCCCCGCCCGATCAAGTACCTGTTGCTTTGCTGGTAGGCCCACTTAGGTTAGGGGGCATTGTCCCTCAGTTCTTACCAACCTCCGGTGTGTAATCGACATGTTGCTAGCTTCAACTCGGTGGAATAAGAATCATTGATTCCCTTGTCTATTTCTTATTCATTCAGAGCGTTCGGCCGGTGCGTGCTCCTTTCTCAAACCAGAACAACTCTGAACGTTAGGGAAGATAAGGGAAGACCACCTGAGCGAACCGACCGAAGGGACTTGACTTATTCGAACCGAAGGATAGCGGCTTCAAACTCAGCCTATCACGAGTAGCCTCGCTGCTTGATCGGCGGGGAGGAGCATCTCAAAGTATGGGGCAAAGGATCAAGCGCTTTGACTTTGTCTCCCGGGGGGATCCACCACAGGTTGGGTTTGAGAGCCGTGTGATGGGTGACTATCCAGCACGGTTCGGAGAGCAAGCACTTTTAGTCTGCGTTGGTGAATAGAAGCCCCCCCTATCAAGTCAAGCAAGAAAGAAGCGGCTCTTCCCACGGCGGAGTCGCCATTGACTCTATTTATTATTATGGTAAATCACTGTATCAAGATGTCAATCTGAGATCTTATTTCGGTTCGATACGTCCACCTACGAGACTGCCCTTTGGCTTTCGTCTTGGTAGGTGTATTATTTTACATTTTCCCAAAATCACATTCATTCATTTCTTTCTTCCTCGTCGACCACGACGACTGAAACGACGCGCAAAATCCAAACCCGGAAAGGATCAGGGCCGGTGGTGGGCATTTGGGAAAGTCGGGCCAATCGGGTGTCTTCATTCAAGCGACGATACAGAAGAAGAACGAAACGAAGTGAGAGGCCGGGAGGCAGAGAAAAGAGTGGAGTCGATCAGGCTCGACGACCGGGAAAAGCAAAACGAAATGAGGATTTGGCCGAAAAAGAAGGAACGCTATGGATACCATGACCGATCACCATCGAGAAAGAAGAATCTTTCTAAATCACTTCGCGTCAGCGGGGCCTTCAAGCATCCGAAATATGCCGGAGTTGTAAATGACATAGCGTTCCTGATCGAAAATGACGACTCCTTCAGAAAAACGAAGTTATTCAAGTTCTTTTTCCCAAATCAGTCCCGCTCCGACGGCCCGACGAGTCATCTACTTAAAAGAACCCTCCCCGCAGTGCGCCCCTCCTTGAATTATTCGGTCATGCAATACTTATTGAATACAAAGAATAAAATGCATTTCGACCCCGTCGTAGTTCTCAATCATTTCGTGGCACCGGGCGTGGCTGAACCATCTACGATGGGGGGAGCGAATACACAGGGAAGAAGCTTAGATAAGAGAATACGTTCTCGCATCGCTTTTTTTGTAGAAAGCTCGACCAGCGAGAAAAAGTGTTTGGCCGAACCCAAAAAGAGGTTGACCCACTTCATTCGCCAAGCAAATGATCTTCGTTTCGCGGGAACAACAAAAACAACCATCTCGCTCTTTCCTTTCTTCGGTGCTACCTTTTTCTTTCCAAGGGATGGGGTTGGGATGTATAAAAACCTTTTTTTTGAGGATACCCGGGAACAACTCCTAGGTCAATTAAGGATCAAATGTTGGAACCTCATGGGTAAGGATAAGGTAATAGAATTGATAGAGAAATTCATAGACCTAGGTGGGATAGGAGAATTGATAAAGGGAATAGAGATGATGATAGAGATCATACTGAGAAACAGAAGAATTCCGTATGGGTACAACTCTTATTTGAACGAAGTGCAAAAAATGCGATCTTTGTTGTCTAATAGAACAAAGACTAATACCTTAATTGAGTCAGTCAAGATCAAATCTGTTTATCAAAGTGCTTCTCCGATTGCTCAAGACATCTCTTTTCAACTGAGAAACAAAACAAGATCATTTCGTTCCATTTTGACTAAAATAGTGAAGGATATTCCATTAGTAATGAAAAAAGGGGTTGAGGGGATCCGTATATGTTGTTCAGGTCGATCAGAAGGCGCGGAAATAGCTAGAACTGAATGCGGAAAGTATGGAAAAACATCTCGTAATGTATTTAACCAGAAAATCGATTATGCTCCTGCGGAAGTATCTACTCGTTATGGAATCTTAGGTGTCAAAGTGTGGATTTCATATAAAAAACAAAAAAAGGAACGTGTTATATCCGAAACGTACGAAATATAGTAAATCTCGTAAAGGCAGATGTAGTAGGGGTTGCAAACCGGACGGTACACAACTTGGTTTTGGAAGATATGGCACTCAAAGTTGTAGAGCTGGTCGTCTTTCATATCGAGCCATTGAAGCAGCGCGTAGGGCTATAATCGGACAATTCCATCGTGCTATGAGCGGACAATTCCGAAGAAATGGTAAAATATGGGTCAGAGTTCTCGCGGATCTCCCTATTACCGGGAAACCTACAGAAGTCAGAATGGGAAGAGGAAAAGGAAATCCTACGGGTTGGATTGCTCATGTGTCCACGGGACAAATCCCATTTGAAATAGATGGTGTGAGTTTGTCAAATGCTCGACAAGCCGCTACATTAGCGGCGCATAAACCATGTTCGTCAACCAAGTTTGTTCAGTGGTCGTAACGTAATTTATTGGTTAGTGGGGATAAACCGGGCCGGGATTCAAAAGAATTGGGCGAAGTGTTTGTTCCCGAACGACAGAAGTGGAAAGACACTAAGGGAGAGGGAGATACTCCTTGATTTTTGTAATCGCCGAAATTGTACGACGAACCTTTTTGTTCCAGGCGTACGACCCTGATACGGTCTGGTTTTTATCAGTAGGCTCGGTTTCGAATTCAAAAGTGATAGTAGTCTTAATAAATAAGAAAGATCAGAGCTAAGATTCCGGAAAGAAAGCTTTATGGGAAAAAGGAAGAAGAAAAGTATGTATTTATCTGGGGGGTGGGGGTGAAAGGAATTTGAATCATTTTGTTAGGTCTCAATGAGGGGAGACCGGGTCAGGCGACGGATGCAAGCTAGACTTTGAAGCACAAAATCCAAGATTGAATAAAATCAAAGAAGGAAAAATCAACGTGGCGGATGAAGAGGAAGCCTTTATTTACCCCAACGAGAAAATAGGAGTTTTTCTTGCTCCCTAGTCACGCTCCGGTCTCAACATGCTGGGCCGAGGAAGTGTCCGATTTCCAACATCCCATAACATCACTACAATTAATGCTATTAAGACTTTCTGGCTTTGTGAGGAAGATCCCTCCCACTGGATCATCATGACTCCTACGTTCCGACTTCCAAAGGCGATCCTAAGGGAATAAGAATGAAAGGGATAAGGCTGCAAGAAGAACCTAGAGAGGAAGCTCCACCGAAAGAAGAAGAGGAAATCAGACTCGAGTTTCTGGAAATCTTTCAAGAGGGAGTTCCATAGCGAAAACGGAGAGAGGCAAATTCAGAAAAAGAGAAAAAAAAGAAGAAGATTGAATGGATTATCCCGAACCTGCCTACGCCGCCGGAACAATTTATGATGGCCGCGTCTAGGTGGATTGTGGTGCTACCATTCCTTTAGGATACCTTTCGGCTTCAGTCAAAACTCTTCCCCCTGAGTTTTTATAGATATTCAGGTTTGTACGGTAACTCCACTTTGAGTATGGAATGAACTTTGTTGGTTGAGTGGAGTGGAGGTAGACAAATCTATAAAGGAAGGACAATCGATCGCACTTGGCGCGGAACCACTTAACGGGGGTTCTTTACTCCCTCAAGACTTGCTTCTGATTTTGTCTTTCATCCTTCATCCATCCCTTTTTATATCAATAGGGAGCTACGAGCAAGGCAGCTCTGCTCCAGAAAGACAAGAAACCAGCGGGTCCTTTTCCGCTTGATCGCTAACTCATGAGCCCGCCTTTTGTGGCCCCTCCCCCTCATGCAACATATGAGCGGATCTTCACTAAAAGCCGGCTCTATTGGCGGATGGATAAGGCCCCTCACTCTGACATGAGAACAAAGAAAGCCGCACGAGATCCTTGTAGCTTTGCCTGCCGCCCTTCGGTGGTATAGTAGTCTCGATAGCAAAGACGCCTTCGGCCCTTCGCTTAGTAAGCCCTCGAGCCTCTACAGAATTCCGCTCGCCCCAGTCCTTAGTAGCGTTGACAAAGGAGAACAGCCCCCCCTGTTGTTGATAGATAGAGAGCTTACCGCCCCGCCCTTTATAGTTGCGACTGTTGTCATGGAAAAAGAGTTTGTTTTCTGTCAAAGAAGCATGCTTAAACAGCCTATAGCGTAAAGGCATTCGATCCGCGTCTAAACTAAATTAAGGGTAAGGCCCCGTACTCTCTCTTCTGTAGATACGCTATCCCTTCTGGCTATGGTATGGGGGAAGGGAAGTGAGATCTACATATTTCTTTGATATTTGATGAGCGGCCGTACTATGATCACTCGGGCGACATGGCCCCACACGCTACACACAAGAATGAATTGTTATGCGGTCGGTAAACTCTTTTTGCAGGCAGCCTATCAAATCATCTCACGTATTTGTTCATATCTCGTTCCGTGTCATGTACATGTCTTCGGTCTTTCATTTTGATGTTCCTGCTCGTGCCCGGAGAGAGAATGGGCAACGACTCCCCCTCTCCCCGTTCTACCGTCCAAAACATGCCGGCCGTTCGAAGTTCTGTGGTTGGTTCGGATAGGAGCAGACCCAATCGACTGGATCTGTGGAATCCAATCGGATCTGATCGTAGCTTCGAGTTCAGGTGCCGTACCGCGGCCGGAAAGGAAGGGGTCACCTCCTGCCAAGAGGCCAAGGTTGCTTGCTAACTCTTAGCCACTTGTTTGTTAGAAGGCAGTGCAGCTTGATTGTCGGGCGGAATCAACAGGAAGGCAAAAGGTAGATTATTCGATTCTATTTCCTCGGATTGGCTTGTTGTGATAGGGGATTGGAATTCGTCTTTTCTTTGTTTGTATCACCGAGACACCCGAAGGGCCGGCCATATGTACCTCGCCTCGGGAGACCGGGCCCATTCAAATCAAAAGAGAATGAGCACCTACGACTAAGGGGAATGGAATGTCGACCACAGGGTGAGATGATCTTCTAATACGAGGACGAGTTACTGGTCAAGTCATGAAACTTTTGCATTTTGATCAACATGGCTGTACTGTAAGTGGACTGGATTTATGTGTTTAAACTGACTACGACCAAAGTAGTGGCTACTTCAACCAAAAAAAGGGCGACCCCTTTTCAAACCGAAATAAGTACCTCACCTCACTTAACGAAGAAGTAGTTGGAGCTGGGCGGAGAACTATGAGAGTTTGCTTTTCTTTCATTTTCTAAGAGCGGTCCCTTATTTGATCTGCTGCTGGTCTTCGAACTAGTCATTAATGGTCGGCTTCATTGGTATCTTTTCGGTATGCGTTCCGAACCCTTTCATTTTTAGCGTCTCATCTTCTCTAGAGAAGCGAAACTCGAACATCTCGAGCGGATGGTCCAACTAAATAACTTTTTCTTTTTCATTACTTCCATGGTCGTGCCTCGTGGCACGGCAGCACCCGTACTATTGAAATGGTTTGTCAGTAGAGATGTTCCCACAGGTGCCCCTTCTTCCAATGGTACTATAATTCCTATTCCTATCTCTTTATTCCCTCTTTTGGTCTATCTACATTCCAGGAAATTCATACGCTCTATGGACGGAGGAAAAAGTGGAGTCTTGGTCAGAGCAAGCCGCCCTATTCTATTACCAGACATAATTGGGAGAAGCTCATCCGAAACTCGAGCTAGAAACGCCTCATTTCGTTTCGTTCCCGTTCTTCATTTCCTTCTTCTTTCATCCAAGGGAGACTTCTCATATTTTTCATCTTTCTGCGGTGTGCTCTGTTTACTATTCTTTCGTACTCTCTTCTCTTTACCACGCCATAGTTCAGCGAAGCGTGAGCGGGCGCGGAGAAGTAAAGGCCAAACACTCAGGCCTAACGGGAATGAGCAAGGACGCAATGAGAAGATGAGGTGCTCCGGGCACCCCCATTTAGTAGAAAGAAGGTTCGAAGGTTTTGGGCCTGTAGCTTTCGTCCGTCCTTCGTCGGGTGGTGCTTGTGTGTGGGGTGTGCTACCAGAAATCGGGCTTGAAGCTCTCGCCTTACCAACGAGCCGACAGCTGATGGCAGTTGGTCACGACTACTACCAAAAAGCTCCAATGAAGATGAATATTTCACATGGAGGAGTGTGCATCTTTATCTTGGGTGTTCTTCTGTCGTGCGACCTGGTGGCTTATGTGCGACCTGTGGCCCACGCCTCCTATTTGTTTGTTCAGGGCGGGCGGCGTGAACTCTGATTCGATCCGGGTATTCAATCCCGCCGCTGAGATGCTCAGTTGACTCCTTAACCTTGATAGGAAGATGGCTTATTCAATAATTCGTGCATAAGGGGAAGGAACTTTGGATGAACTAATGCGAATGGGTGTAAGCCTCGCAGCTCGGAAACACCCAGTGCTGACCACACTGAGAGAGACGAAAGCGCAGGTAACGCCAGTTGGCGAAGTGGCGTTAAGCATCCCTAGCGGTACGAAAAGAGAGGTCGTGATGATATCATCTACGTCTGTACCGCTCCTCGTGGAGTAGATCCCGCATCCAACCAAGTCTTTGACCAGGGAACGGGAGAATTCCCACTACCGCAGGCAGGCCAGCCGGGCCGTGAGCGCGGTGGGAACGGGCTTCCCAAAAAGCCAGCCCGGGGACGGAGTCAGCATAGAATGAAGGGGACGAACCTAATCTTGTGTTGGCAAAGCCAACTTCTTGGGGTGCGGGCGGAGAAGAGCGGACATGGGGACTCGGGGCAGGGCACAGCGTAACTAAGAGAAAGAGAGCCATTCCATTTAGGGCGAGCCCGCTTATTAGATTAGTATTAGCCGCCTATCCCGAAAGAAAATGGGATAATAGAAAGAACGGGAAGCCCGGGAGCTATAGGATTGGGTTTCCCCGACCGGCAGCTGCTGGGTTTACCCATCTCTCCTAAACTTCCCCCGGTCTGCGGCCCGAGCTGTATGAGGCAGAAACTCGTCTCACGTACGGTTCGGAGGCCGAGCCCCACCCCAGCAGTAATGGTGCGGCTTAGGTCAACTAACACAAAGAAGATAGAGTTCACTCAACGATTGCCTTTGGGTTCCGAACTCCATATGGGGAAGGAGCGTTGTTGTTTGCGAGGTATCGACCATTTACATGGACCTACTTCTCATTCCATTTGTGGGAATTTGCTGATCTATAAACCGTCCCTAACGAACGATCGGCTCATCTTTGAGCATGATAAAGAACTTCGTGCCGACCAGTTGCCAATAAACTTTCCGGCCTCATATGAGAATGGAAAACTGGAGCATTTTCTACATCAGTGGATGACGAATCGCGAACATCAGAATTTCTGGTTGACCATGTTCCCAGAAAAAAGATACTTTCGAGAAAGGACGAGCACGACTGAAGTAGCTATACATACTAATCCATTTACAGATCTATATGCTTCGATTGGAACTGGAAGTTCCAGAACAGGCGGCTGGTATACCACCATAATGAAACTGCCTTTTCTTTTTTTGATTCGGATAGGATTTCTGTTGGCTTCGTTGGGAGGCTCGCGTAGTTTGTTACGTCAGCTACAAAAGGATAAGTTGCGTTGGAATTGAGAAAGTTCCGTGGAGTTCATAATTGCAATAAAGGAGGAGAAGTAGTGGGGCGCGTCAAGGCACTTCTTGGTCCCCGTCCGCCCGGCCTGCCGTCCCGCTCTGAAGAATGAATGGGCCGGAGAGCCTACAGGACAAGGGGCACTACTAACCAAACCAAGCCTAGTTCTCGCCGATAGGGGTAGCTTGCTTCCAAGCCTTGACAACTAGAAGAAAGAGTTGTGGCCACGGCCCCAAGGAGCCTTAAGCACTTGTACAATGCTCCAGTGGCTCTGGGCAACGAGTAGGATGGAGCCACTTTCGAAACTCTTAGTCAAGCGTCCCATATATATTGAGGGAAGGGAAAAAGGGGTCTCTTTCCTCGCCGGTAGAGGTCAATCCCCTATCACCTTCGGTGCCTCCTTGTGGTCCTTCTCTTTAGCTTTTCCTCGGCCTTGAGAGTTAGAGCTAGTTGATAGGCCACCACATCTGATGCATTGAGATTGAATCTTGGATTTCGAACCTCAAGCCCTATCCAGCAAGGGATGGGATTCTTCGTCGTATTCGTTCAAGCCATTGCGAATAAACAATTGGTAGAACTCCGCAACTAGAAGAAGTAGGGGCTTTCTTGTACGCTTCCCCCTATCCTAACAAGCGAAGTTTACCCTTTAGAACAAGCTTTGGGTCTAATCGGAGGGTAGACATTTCTCCCGTAACCTCGATCGCATCTTGTCTCATGTACTTCCCTTTGCCTTTCTGCTGACGCCTTACTTGGACTTGATCCCACCAAATTGAGGCATGACCCCCGTGCTCAGGAATTGAATCTTCGCATACCTACTCTCGTTCTTTCCAATCAAAGAACTTTTCCACGCTACTTTTTCAATCAATCAAGTCCTCGGGATGCAATCGGCCATGCTATTTAGAACGTCCACTTTGCACGATCTCCTTTTTATTGAAGCCCTTCTCCATTAGAAAGAAGGCCCAATCTCAATTGGCTGGAACTTCTTCTTCATTCATAGTTCCTTGATCATGTGATCGGATCTAGTCGATCGGATTTGAATCGGAGGTCTTGAACTCGAGTTTGTGAAAGACTCTTGCCGCTCCTTTCATTTAAGCCCTTTTTGCCCTAAAAGACCCGGTTTCTTCTTTCTTTTACGAATCCGGAAAGCTCAAATCCTTTCTTCTCTTGAGTGATTGCTTGAGTTAAGCCTGATTTACTCGTTTTGAGTCCCGATTTGCAGTCCTTGGATGATCTTGCGGGTCTTAGTACAATGGATTCCATAGGCCTTTCCCGTGCTCTTCCGAAAGAAGCATCTGGAAATGACTTGTAATGGGCTTATGCGATGAAGAATGATTTGTTCGGGAAAAGATTTGGTGCTTATGTGGATGGGGGTCGCTTCCATTTCCCAAGACTCGAGAAGGAGATTTGCCTACAAAAGAGAAAAGTGCTTAGCTTCAAATGAGATTACTTGTGTACTTCCTTTGAGCCCCATATACACCGTCACCTCTTTTGCTACCGCTAAAGTAAAGAGATTTTGGAAACCATAACTTATCTTGATTCTCAGGATCATTCTCTTTCTATCAGTTGCAACATGAAGAACATGCCTTAGCTTATCGGTCAAAGAAATCAGTGTGCTATACTATTTATTACCGAAGGCTTAGGCTTCTATGGGACCAGCTGAACATGAGGGACTCCTTTCAAACAAAGATAGGGGCACCGATCGATTCTCATTCTAAAGTAAAGGCTCTTTCTTGTCGGGAAGAATTTCATCTAACATAGAATAGCCTGATAGAGTATAGAGTCTAAAGGAAAGGGGCTCTCTAAGTGATGGGCTTGAGGCCGGAGTTCGAGAATCTTAGATCCTCAATTCAACATCGAGTTATTCCACCAGACATTGAGAGAGCTCTTTCTGATGTGAGAGGGAGGAGACTCGACTTGAGCCCCAAAACTAGGTTGGGTGCAGGGGGTAGATCTTTCTTTTCTTACTCAGGGTGCTTCATCTCAGGTTCTTGCAGCTGAACATGCTGAGGGGAGAAGGAAGCGAACAATTTATGCCTTTGATCGAGACAAAGAAACTCTGATTTTCTTACAAGAATCCCTAACTAAATCGAACAATTTATGCCTTTGATCGAGACAAAGAAACTCTGATTTTCTTACAAGAATCCCTAACTAAATTCTGATAATTCCTTGTTTACGAGGTGAAGGAGAGAAAGAAAGAATCGGAGAAGCTCTAAGACCCATAAGTTCAGGAGGTAAGATCAGGAAGCCTTATCAGTCAGAAAAAGAGTTTACAGTGAAAGAAAGGTGAAGAGAAAGAAAAGAAAGAAAAGAGACCAATAGAGAATAGGGGAAATCACAGACAGGATTGAATATGCGAGAATTAATCGGGAGTATTTATCTTTTACAGTAAACGGAGAGTCAATGAATTAGCTACTGAACCACTTTACAGTTCCAGAAGGTGAAGGAGAAAGAACCAAACAAACAAACACCGACCTCTTCCTGTATAAGAAAAAGGATAGCAGTCCGGAAGATGTAAACACCTATTTACTGAGTGAAAGAAGGGACAAGTGATTGAGTGAAGCAGAGTGAAATTCAAGCAAAAATAGGGAATATCGAAAAAGCGGAATGAGTAAGTTGCTCGACTGTCAAGCTGCTAATGAATGGACGAGACTGTAAAGGAGAATGAGTCTTGAGTAGAGTCTTTACTGTTCTTCAAGTGATTGAGTTCCTTATTATGGACTATTTTACCGGGGTGGATGGAACTCTAATTAATTGACGCAGCTTTACCGAATGAAAAAGAGAGAGAAATGGACTAAAATCCCAGGCAAGTATATAAACTAANAATGGAATGTCGACCACAGGGTGAGATGATCTTCTAATACGAGGACGAGTTACTGGTCAAGTCATGAAACTTTTGCATTTTGATCAACATGGCTGTACTGTAAGTGGACTGGATTTATGTGTTTAAATTGACTACGACCAAAGTAGTGGCTACTTCAACCAAAAAAAGGGCGACCCCTTTTCAAACCGAAATAAGTACCTCACCTCACTTAACGAAGAAGTAGTTGGAGCTGGGCGGAGAACTATGAGAGTTTGCTTTTCTTTCATTTTCTAAGAGCGGTCCCTTATTTGATCTGCTGCTGGTCTTCGAACTAGTCATTAATGGTCGGCTTCATTGGTATCTTTTCGGTATGCGTTCCGAACCCTTTCATTTTTAGCGTCTCATCTTCTCTAGAGAAGCGAAACTCGAACATCTCGAGCGGATGGTCCAACTAAATAACTTTTTCTTTTTCATTACTTCCATGGTCGTGCCTCGTGGCACGGCAGCACCCGTACTATTGAAATGGTTTGTCAGTAGAGATGTTCCCACAGGTGCCCCTTCTTCCAATGGTACTATAATTCCTATTCCTATCTCTTTATTCCCTCTTTTGGTCTATCTACATTCCAGGAAATTCATACGCTCTATGGACGGAGGAAAAAGTGGAGTCTTGGTCAGAGCAAGCCGCTCTATTCTATTACCAGACATAATTGGGAGAAGCTCATCCGAAACTCGAGCTAGAAACGCCTCATTTCGTTTCGTTCTCGTTCTTCATTTCCTTCTTCTTTCATCCAAGGGAGACTTCTCATATTTTTCATCTTTCTGCGGTGTGCTCTGTTTACTATTCTTTCGTACTCTCTTCTCTTTACCACGCCATAGTTCAGCGAAGCGTGAGCGGGCGCGGAGAAGTAAAGGCCAAACACTCAGGCCTAACGGGAATGAGCAAGGACGCAATGAGAAGATGAGGTGCTCCGGGCACCCCCATTTAGTAGAAAGAAGGTTCGAAGGTTTTGGGCCTGTAGCTTTCGTCCGTCCTTCGTCGGGTGGTGCTTGTGTGTGGGGTGTGCTACCAGAAATCGAGCTTGAAGCTCTCGCCTTACCAACGAGCCGACAGCTGATGGCAGTTGGTCACGACTACTACCAAAAAGCTCCAATGAAGATGAATATTTCACATGGAGGAGTGTGCATCTTTATCTTGGGTGTTCTTCTGTCGTGCGACCTGGTGGCTTATGTGCGACCTGTGGCCCACGCCTCCTATTTGTTTGTTCAGGGCGGGCGGCGTGAACTCTGATTCGATCCGGGTATTCAATCCCGCCGCTGAGATGCTCAGTTGACTCCTTAACCTTGATAGGAAGATGGCTTATTCAATAATTCGTGCATAAGGGGAAGGAACTTTGGATGAACTAATGCGAATGGGTGTAAGCCTCGCAGCTCGGAAACACCCAGTGCTGACCACACTGAGAGAGACGAAAGCGCAGGTAACGCCAGTTGGCGAAGTGGCGTTAAGCATCCCTAGCGGTACGAAAAGAGAGGTCGTGATGATATCATCTACGTCTGTACCGCTCCTCGTGGAGTAGATCCCGCATCCAACCAAGTCTTTGACCAGGGAACGGGAGAATTCCCACTACCGCAGGCAGGCCAGCCGGGCCGTGAGCGCGGTGGGAACGGGCTTCCCAAAAAGCCAGCCCGGGGACGGAGTCAGCATAGAATGAAGGGGACGAACCTAATCTTGTGTTGGCAAAGCCAACTTCTTGGGGTGCGGGCGGAGAAGAGCGGACATGGGGACTCGGGGCAGGGCACAGCGTAACTAAGAGAAAGAGAGCCATTCCATTTAGGGCGAGCCCGCTTATTAGATTAGTATTAGCCGCCTATCCCGAAAGAAAATGGGATAATAGAAAGAACGGGAAGCCCGGGAGCTATAGGATTGGGTTTCCCCGACCGGCAGCTGCTGGGTTTACCCATCTCTCCTAAACTTCCCCCGGTCTGCGGCCCGAGCTGTATGAGGCAGAAACTCGTCTCACGTACGGTTCGGAGGCCGAGCCCCACCCCAGCAGTAATGGTGCGGCTTAGGTCAACTAACACAAAGAAGATAGAGTTCACTCAACGATTGCCTTTGGGTTCCGAACTCCATATGGGGAAGGAGCGTTGTTGTTTGCGAGGTATCGACCATTTACATGGACCTACTTCTCATTCCATTTGTGGGAATTTGCTGATCTATAAACCGTCCCTAACGAACGATCGGCTCATCTTTGAGCATGATAAAGAACTTCGTGCCGACCAGTTGCCAATAAACTTTCCGGCCTCATATGAGAATGGAAAACTGGAGCATTTTCTACATCAGTGGATGACGAATCGCGAACATCAGAATTTCTGGTTGACCATGTTCCCAGAAAAAAGATACTTTCGAGAAAGGACGAGCACGACTGAAGTAGCTATACATACTAATCCATTTACAGATCTATATGCTTCGATTGGAACTGGAAGTTCCAGAACAGGCGGCTGGTATACCACCATAATGAAACTGCCTTTTCTTTTTTTGATTCGGATAGGATTTCTGTTGGCTTCGTTGGGAGGCTCGCGTAGTTTGTTACGTCAGCTACAAAAGGATAAGTTGCGTTGGAATTGAGAAAGTTCCGTGGAGTTCATAATTGCAATAAAGGAGGAGAAGTAGTGGGGCGCGTCAAGGCACTTCTTGGTCCCCGTCCGCCCGGCCTGCCGTCCCGCTCTGAAGAATGAATGGGCCGGAGAGCCTACAGGACAAGGGGCACTACTAACCAAACCAAGCCTAGTTCTCGCCGATAGGGGTAGCTTGCTTCCAAGCCTTGACAACTAGAAGAAAGAGTTGTGGCCACGGCCCCAAGGAGCCTTAAGCACTTGTACAATGCTCCAGTGGCTCTGGGCAACGAGTAGGATGGAGCCACTTTCGAAACTCTTAGTCAAGCGTCCCATATATATTGAGGGAAGGGAAAAAGGGGTCTCTTTCCTCGCCGGTAGAGGTCAATCCCCTATCACCTTCGGTGCCTCCTTGTGGTCCTTCTCTTTAGCTTTTCCTCGGCCTTGAGAGTTAGAGCTAGTTGATAGGCCACCACATCTGATGCATTGAGATTGAATCTTGGATTTCGAACCTCAAGCCCTATCCAGCAAGGGATGGGATTCTTCGTCGTATTCGTTCAAGCCATTGCGAATAAACAATTGGTAGAACTCCGCAACTAGAAGAAGTAGGGGCTTTCTTGTACGCTTCCCCCTATCCTAACAAGCGAAGTTTACCCTTTAGAACAAGCTTTGGGTCTAATCGGAGGGTAGACATTTCTCCCGTAACCTCGATCGCATCTTGTCTCATGTACTTCCCTTTGCCTTTCTGCTGACGCCTTACTTGGACTTGATCCCACCAAATTGAGGCATGACCCCCGTGCTCAGGAATTGAATCTTCGCATACCTACTCTCGTTCTTTCCAATCAAAGAACTTTTCCACGCTACTTTTTCAATCAATCAAGTCCTCGGGATGCAATCGGCCATGCTATTTAGAACGTCCACTTTGCACGATCTCCTTTTTATTGAAGCCCTTCTCCATTAGAAAGAAGGCCCAATCTCAATTGGCTGGAACTTCTTCTTCATTCATAGTTCCTTGATCATGTGATCGGATCTAGTCGATCGGATTTGAATCGGAGGTCTTGAACTCGAGTTTGTGAAAGACTCTTGCCGCTCCTTTCATTTAAGCCCTTTTTGCCCTAAAAGACCCGGTTTCTTCTTTCTTTTACGAATCCGGAAAGCTCAAATCCTTTCTTCTCTTGAGTGATTGCTTGAGTTAAGCCTGATTTACTCGTTTTGAGTCCCGATTTGCAGTCCTTGGATGATCTTGCGGGTCTTAGTACAATGGATTCCATAGGCCTTTCCCGTGCTCTTCCGAAAGAAGCATCTGGAAATGACTTGTAATGGGCTTATGCGATGAAGAATGATTTGTTCGGGAAAAGATTTGGTGCTTATGTGGATGGGGGTCGCTTCCATTTCCCAAGACTCGAGAAGGAGATTTGCCTACAAAAGAGAAAAGTGCTTAGCTTCAAATGAGATTACTTGTGTACTTCCTTTGAGCCCCATATACACCGTCACCTCTTTTGCTACCGCTAAAGTAAAGAGATTTTGGAAACCATAACTTATCTTGATTCTCAGGATCATTCTCTTTCTATCAGTTGCAACATGAAGAACATGCCTTAGCTTATCGGTCAAAGAAATCAGTGTGCTATACTATTTATTACCGAAGGCTTAGGCTTCTATGGGACCAGCTGAACATGAGGGACTCCTTTCAAACAAAGATAGGGGCACCGATCGATTCTCATTCTAAAGTAAAGGCTCTTTCTTGTCGGGAAGAATTTCATCTAACATAGAATAGCCTGATAGAGTATAGAGTCTAAAGGAAAGGGGCTCTCTAAGTGATGGGCTTGAGGCCGGAGTTCGAGAATCTTAGATCCTCAATTCAACATCGAGTTATTCCACCAGACATTGAGAGAGCTCTTTCTGATGTGAGAGGGAGGAGACTCGACTTGAGCCCCAAAACTAGGTTGGGTGCAGGGGGTAGATCTTTCTTTTCTTACTCAGGGTGCTTCATCTCAGGTTCTTGCAGCTGAACATGCTGAGGGGAGAAGGAAGCGAACAATTTATGCCTTTGATCGAGACAAAGAAACTCTGATTTTCTTACAAGAATCCCTAACTAAATGATGATAATTCCTTGTTTACGAGGTGAAGGAGAGAAAGAAAGAATCGGAGAAGCTCTAAGACCCATAAGTTCAGGAGGTAAGATCAGGAAGCCTTATCAGTCAGAAAAAGAGTTTACAGTGAAAGAAAGGTGAAGAGAAAGAAAAGAAAGAAAAGAGACCAATAGAGAATAGGGGAAATCACGGACAGGATTGAATATGCGAGAATTAATCGGGAGTATTTATCTTTTACAGTAAACGGAGAGTCAATGAATTAGCTACTGAACCACTTTACAGTTCCAGAAGGTGAAGGAGAAAGAACCAAACAAACAAACACCGACCTCTTCCTGTATAAGAAAAAGGATAGCAGTCCGGAAGATGTAAACACCTATTTACTGAGTGAAAGAAGGGACAAGTGATTGAGTGAAGCAGAGTGAAATGAAAGCAAAAATAGGGAATATCGGAAAAGCGGAATGAGTAAGTTGCTCGACTGTCAAGCTGCTAATGAATGGACGAGACTGTAAAGGAGAATGAGTCTTGAGTAGAGTCTTTACTGTTCTGAAAGTGATTGAGTTCCTTATTATGGACTATTTTACCGGGGTGGATGGAACTCTAATTAATTGACGCAGCTTTACCGAATGAAAAAGAGAGAGAAATGGACTAAAATCCCAGGCAAGTATATAAACTAAATCAGAAATAGTCTTTACAGGAAAAAGAGTGTTTGAGTCTTGTCTCCCTTCCCTGAAAACACTGTAAACTCTCTTTCCTCTTGAGTTAAGTCTGGCTGGCTGCTAAGGAGCGAAGGAGCTCTCCCCGAAGAGTAGAGGAGTGAAAGAAGGTGTCCGGTTGAACTATCTCTTTTCTTTACTAGACTGGACAAGGATAAGATTGAATGAATTGACTCTCTTCTCATATCGGTTCATGGGCAGGAGAAAGAAGCCGGCCGAGGGGAAGGTTCCTTCCTGATTGAATTAATTTACTCTTTCAAACACTGGTAAAAAAGGAGAAGTAGCTCAGGTCATAGAGTCCGGTTCAGGGGAATGAGTGAAAGAAGGTGTCCGGTTTCACTATCTATTTGATTTCCTCGACGGTAAAGGAATAGAGTGAGTATAAGGAGCGAAGGGTTTCGGCTTGACTTCCGTAGCTTGAGTGAAGGAAGTAGCTCGGGTCATATCGGTTCCGGGGAAGAGAAGTAGTGATTGAGCAAAGCAACGAAAACGAGAAGAGGAGAGGCCCCAAGCAACGAGACCGCGAGGCGAAGCAGCTTTGTTACGTGGTTGTGAGTCTTCCGACAATGAATAGGTTCAAGAATAAGAAGGGAAGGGATTGAATGGATTTATGTATAAGGACAGAGGTGGGTGATTGACCGAAGCAGTTTTACCGTTTAATAGGAGAAGGATAAAGAGTGAAAGAGTCTTTCTCTTGTCTCCCGGATTTCATTCATTGACTCGCCAGTAAGTAATGCTTTTAAGGAAAGAGGAGCGAAGCGCAGCAACTCTCCCGATAGGGAATCAGTGAAAGAATCTAATCTATAGGTTCAGGGAAGGTTAATTAAGAAATAAAGGGGAAGGGGCGAAGCGACTCGACTGTAAAGGAGAGGGGCGGGCAGGAGCAGATCAAGAATAAGTAGTCGTTACTTACCTTTTCCAATCAGGTTCGAGAGTAAGTAGGTAGCTCTCCCGGCAAGTATGATTAATCTTGACTTTGAGTCTCTACTGTAAAGAAAGGAATAAGAATAAGCCAAAAGATAGGTTACGGCGGAGTTCAGTAGCTAAGGAGAATGAGAAGAGGAGCGAAGACACTTGGTCCAGAGGTTACGTACGGGGCGGCAGCAGGTGAAGAAGTAGTTACGGAGAAAGAAGAAAGAAATAGATTAGGTGAATGAGCTTACCTTGACTTCCAGCTAAGGAGAAAGAAACCACGAGACCCTGCTATAGACGCTCAGGATTGAAGAAGAACAGAAATATGGGTAAAGAGACCTTCAAACTGTTTTCTCTTGTTCGAGAATAGATAAAGCCTTGTTGGAGAGGTTAAGCTAATAGAGGTTGGAGTATTGACTTCCGACAATCCTAATATCCTCTTGAGTTTAGTCTTTACAGGGAGAGCAAGCAAATGAATTAGCTGCTTTACCAATAGAGAATAGATGAAAGAAGGAAAGGATAATTAATGTTGAAGTCTTTACAGTGAGTTGAGTGAAGGTGAGTGAAGTTCGTAAACTCTTCAGTCTTGAAAGCAGAAGAAAGAAGCCAGCCGCACACATTCTATATACATTTCTTTAGCTTTTACCGACGAGTAGTATAATTGAAAAGAGAAAAGAAAGAGACCAATAAAGAGAGTTGTTCAGTCTAGAGAGAGTAGTTCAGAGAAAGAGTAGTTCAGTCTAGCAAAGAGTAGTTAGTTAGTTAAGTCGAATGAAGAAATAGGTTACGTTACGGAGTGAACGAGAATGATTGATCTTACTGTGAGTGAAAGAATAGTTAAACCCTTGCAAAGAAGGGAGCAGAGGAAAGAAGGGAAGGTAAAGGAAGAGTAGTTCAGGAGACAAAACCAAAGCTAAGGCGCGAAGAAGCAGACAGACAGAGAAGAAAGAAAAGAAGAGGAAACATAGCAGCAGAATACTTTCACAGTGAAAAGAGTATAAAGTCAATCAGAAAGGGCAGGGGAAAGAGTGAGTTCACGCTCATTCAATCAGTAGGAGCTTGAGGGAGAGTCTTGAAACACTATAGGTTACTCTTAATGCAGGCAGTTACTTTGACTAGTTATTCAAACACAGTCAACTCTCTGGCTGGCTTTCTTTAGTCTTGACTTTCAGTAGTAGTATTACCTACTTCCCGCCGTAAACTATTCTTCTATTTACCTACCGAGTAAAGGGGAATGAATTAATGGTTCTTTAGTCTGCCTGCCTCCTTCTTTCTTCTTGTCTTGCTTGAGGATTGAATGAATAAGTAGTTGGTTGGTTGAGTCTTTCCTCTTCCTAAAACTATTCTTTAACTGTAAAGAACGTACAGGTGATTGAATCTTCTCTTGCTTTAGTCTTTACTTGTTGGTTCAGTAGTTAAGTTCGGAAACAAACACCTATTACATTTACAGAGTTCAATCCGTTTCATTCTTAGTCTACTTTACAAAGACTGTAAAGAAAGCATAGCAAGTATTATTGAATATGCGAGTTAATTAATGATGAAGAGAAGAAAGGATAGCTTGTAACCAATTTCCTTTTATTCAAACAAAGACTATAAACTCACTCTCTAGCTTGTTAGTCTTTACTTGTTCTTTAGGTTTAAGGTAAAGCTTTAGTCAGTCTTTGCTTTGTTGTTCAATATACTCAAAAGGTAACAACAATATACTAGAAAGGTAACAATATACTCAAAAGGTAACAACAATATACTAGAAGGGTAACAACAATATACTAGAAGGTACTAGAAAGGTAACAACAATATACTCAAAAGGTAACAACAATACAATATACTCTCACTCAGGTTAATAGAAAGGAGGTAACAATATACTAGAAGGTAATATCATAAACAGAGTCTTATTAAGGTTCCAGCAATGGAATAGAACTTTCGGATTGAATGAGTGAAGTAGGTTAGGTAAAAGCTTTCTTTCAGATTGAATGAGTGAAGTAGCAAGGGTAATACCCGTGAGGGAGTTAGTTCAATCCCTGTTTGTTGTAGTTACCCTTGTTGTAGTTAGAGAGGGGAGAAGAAGAGCTACAAAGGAGAGGGTCAGGAGGAGCAGCAGATCAAGTAGTCTTTCTTTACCTTCTTCTCAATCAGGAGAGAGAGTAAGTAGCTTTCCTGTCAAGTCTGATTAATCTTTACCTTTACCTTTTAGTCTCTACTAGGAATAAGAATAAGCAAAAGATAGGTATAGGAGTGAACACTAACTTGGACTCGGAACGAAGACACTTCTTCTAGTGGTTCCAGGTCAGGTAAAAGAGTTAAGGAGAATGAAGAAATCAAGGAGTATAGAGTCTTTACTTGTGAAAGGATAGCAGAATGAATCAAATCAGCTTAGCTTCACTTCCTCTCTTCAGTGTCAGTTGAAAGAACCAATGAGAGCTCACTGTAGAGCTGACGAATTGAAGAAGAACAGAAATACGGTACAAGCAAGGCAAGAGACCAGAAGACAGCTTTCTCTTGTTCTCGAATAGCTAAAGCCTTGGTGTAGAGGTTCCACTAATAGAGAGTAGTAGCTTGACCCTCTTCTTCTCTTACAGTTCAAGAAGGGACAAAGGAAAGAGTTGTTGAGTCTAATGATTCAGTCTTAGTTTACGCGCTTACTCTTCAGTCTTGAAAGCAGAAATCCTTTTCTTTGCCTTTTACCCCGACAAGTGATTGAAAAGAGACCAATAAGGAGAGAGAGTAGTTAGTTAAGTCCTACATCTATGAAGAAATAGGTTACGGCCAGAGAGGAAAAACGGTGAAGGAAGTAGTTAAGGAGACAAAACCAAAGCTAAGGTGCAAGCAGCCAGACAGAGAAGAAAGAATAACAAATACCAAGCCCAAGCTTTAAGGAATGAATACTTGGAACAGTTAAAGCAAAGAATACAAAGTCAATCAGGTTACGGGACAGGGGAAAGAAAGAAAGAGTGAACGCATCTTGGCTTAAGCCTTTCTCTTTCGTCTTGAAACACTATAGGTTCGTTACTCTTATGCAGTTACTTTGACTAGTTATTCAAACACCGTAAACTCTTTGGCTTTAGTCTGACAGTGAAAACTCTAATTCATCAATTTAGTCTTTTTTCAATCAAACAGAAATATCGAGAAATAGAGTAAGTGGTCAAGGGGGGAGAGATATCAATATTCTTTATTGTATTGATATTTGTAATAAGGTTTAGCTTTACTTAGTTTGCTTGTAATTCATGTTAGTGTTAGTTTTCTTGTTCTTGTTGTTTCTCTTTCTTTCTATAGATTAGAGTTTAGCTTGCCCTTTCAGGAGTATGTAATTCATGTTGTTGTTCGTCACGTTAGGTTAGCTTGAGCTTCTTGCTTGTAAATGTAGTTCTTGTTGTTGGTTGTCTTCTAGAAGTTAGTAACTTGACCTTTCTGTAATGTAAAATGTTGTTCTTCTCGAATAGCTAGAGCTTGACCCTTCCGTAATGTAAAATGTTGTTCTTCTCGAATAGCTAGAGCTTGACCCTTCCGTAATGTAAAATGTTGTTCTTCTCGAATAGCTAGAGCTTGACCCTTCCGTAATGTAAAATGTTGTTCTTCTCGAATAGCTAGAGCTTGACCCTTCCGTAATGTAAAATGTTGTTCTTCTCGAATAGCTAGAGCTTGACCCTTCCGTAATGTAAAATGTTGTTCTTCTCGAATAGCTAGAGCTTGACCCTTCCGTAATGTAAAATGTTGTTCTTCTCGAATAGCTAGAGCTTGACCCTTCCGTAATGTAAAATGTTGTTCTTCTCGAATAGCTAGAGCTTGACCCTTCCGTAATGTAAAATGTTGTTCTTCTCGAATAGCTAGAGCTTGACCCTTCCGTAATGTAAAATGTTGTTCTTCTCGAATAGCTAGAGCTTGACCCTTCCGTAATGTAAAATGTTGTTCTTCTCGAATAGCTAGAGCTTGACCCTTCCGTAATGTAAAATGTTGTTCTTCTCGAATAGCTAGAGCTTGACCCTTCCGTAATGTAAAATGTTGTTCTTCTCGAATAGCTAGAGCTTGACCCTTCCGTAATGTAAAATGTTGTTCTTCTCGAATAGCTAGAGCTTGACCCTTCCGTAATGTAAAATGTTGTTCTTCTCGAATAGCTAGAGCTTGACCCTTCCGTAATGTAAAATGTTGTTCTTCTCGAATAGCTAGAGCTTGACCCTTCCGTAATGTAAAATGTTGTTCTTCTCGAATAGCTAGAGCTTGACCCTTCCGTAATGTAAAATGTTGTTCTTCTCGAATAGCTAGAGCTTGACCCTTCCGTAATGTAAAATGTTGTTCTTCTCGAATAGCTAGAGCTTGACCCTTCCGTAATGTAAAATGTTGTTCTTCTCGAATAGCTAGAGCTTGACCCTTCCGTAATGTAAAATGTTGTTCTTCTCGAATAGCTAGAGCTTGACCCTTCCGTAATGTAAAATGTTGTTCTTCTCGAATAGCTAGAGCTTGAGAACCTTCCGTAATGTAAATGTAGTTCTTCTTTGACGTCAGGTAAGCTTGACCCTTCTGTAGTAATGTCAATGTAGTTCTTCTTGACGTCAGATTAGCTTTACCCTTCCGGAGTAATTCGAATGTTGTTTGTTGTCTGTCTTGGTTTCTTGCTCTATAGGTCAGTGAGCAGCTGCTTCTCTTTCCGTATGTTATGAATCTTGTCTTGTTGTTTGGCTTGTTCATGACGTTAGATTACTTTACCTTTCTGTAAATGTAAATGTTTGTCTTGCTCATGACTAGCTAGAACTTGAGAACCTTCCTATAAATGTTCTTCTTCTTCTTGTTCTAGAATAGCTAAAGCTTGAACCTTCCCTAATGGAAATGTTGTTCTTGGCAGGTTAGTAGCTTGACCTTGACCTTCTTGCTCTTGCTCTTGACCTTGACCTTCTTGCTCTTGACCTTGACCTTCTTGCTTTTGTAATGTAGTAAATGTTGTTCTTGTTGTTGTTGTTCTAGCCGTTAGATTAGCCAGCCTTGACCTTTCCGTAATGTAAAATGCTTCCATAATAGCTGGAGCTTTACCCCTTTCTGTAATGTAAATCTTGTTCTTCCGGAATAGCTGTAACTTGACCCCCTTCTGTAATCTAAATGGAGCTCTTCCGTAATAGCTGTAGCTTTACCTTTCTGTAATGGAAATGGTGTTCTTCCGGAATAGCTGGAGCTTGACTGACCTTTCTGTAATGTCTAATGCTCTTCTTCTTGTCAGGTAAGCTTGAATGAACCTTCCGTAGTAATGTATCCGCAGTTCTTCTTGACGTTAGATTAGCTTTACTACCTTTCCGTATGTAATTCATCTTCTTGTCTGTCTTGCTTGGTTGCTTGCTTGCTCTATAGCAGCTATAGGTGAGTGAGTGAGCAGCTTCTCTTTCTGTTCTGTATGTAATTCATATCTTCTCTTGTTCTTTGTCGTCACGTCAGGTCAGCTTTACCCTTCCGTAATCTTGTTGTGTTCGTCACGTCAGCTTGAGCTTTCTGTATGTAGTAATCTATCCTATTTCTTGTAGTTAGTGATTGTTCGAGACTAGCTAGAGCTTGCCTGCCTTTTTAATGTAGTAGTTGTCTTTCTCGTCAGGTTAGGTTAACTTGACTCCTTCCCGTGTAATGAATTGAATATGTTGTTGTTGCTTACTTGGTTGGTTGCTTGCTTGCCTGCTGCTTGCTTTCTTTCTCGTCAGGTTGGGTTAGCTTGACCTCTTGAGTATGTAATTCATGTTGTTGGCTGGCTTGCTTCTTGCTTGCTCCCGAGGTCACTTCTAAGAGAGTATTTGAGCTTCCTGTATGTAATGTCAATTAAGTTCTTCTCTTCGTCAGGTGAGTTACCTCTTCTTGCTTGTAATTCAGTTGTTCTTCCTTCGTCAGGTCTTACTTGAGCTTCCTTCTCATACTCTTGCTTCTTGTTCTAGACCAGAGAGAGGTTAGCTTGAACTTCCTTCCTGTAATAAATCTTGTTGTTCCTGTTGTCTCGTCAAGTTAGTAGCATGACCTTCCGCCGGGATGTAATAAATCTCTTTCTTCTTCTCTTGCAGCTTTCTCGGCAAGTTAATGAGTGAGCTTGACTGTGACCTTCTTATAGTAATTCATATCTACCTCTCTTGCAATACCTACTTCTCTTGCAATATCTACTTCTCTTGCTTTCTATAGAGGTTATGTTGTAAGGGTTATAGGTTAGGTTATTAAGTAAGAGTGTTATAGTAGCATCATTACCTTCCCGGATGTAATAAATCTTCTTGTCTTGCTTTCTCGGCAAGTTAATGAGTGAGCTTGACTGACCTTCTTGTATGTAGTAATTCCTATCTGCTTCTCTTGCTTTACGGAATGAATAAGTTGTGTTGTTGGTTCAGTCTTTCTTTACTCGTCACGTTAGGTTAGTTAGCATTACCCTCTTGTAATAAATCTTCTTCTCTTGCTTTCTCCTCAGTTAGAGGATTGAAAAGGTGTAACATAATAGGTTATCCTCATCAAGGAATAGAGTAGAGCAGCTTGTAGGCAGTAGAGCTTAATTAATGAGTAGGATCGCTAGCTCCTTAATGAGTAAGTAGTTCTAAGTTCAAGTAGAGAGTAGGTCTAATCTAAAGTAGATAGGGAATATCGAGTTCTAAGTGTAATGTAAGTAGTAGGGAGTAGGATAATAAGTATAGAGTTCTAAGTGAAAGAAGTAGAGAGTAAGTCGTAAGTGTCAGTATAGAATAGGGAATGGTTTCAGGTTCCGGTGTAATAGTCCTGTTCTGTTCAGTCTTTCATTTCTCTTTCTCTTTCAGTTGCTGCTGAGTCTTGACTTGATCAAAGACTTGCTAAGGTAAATCAGGGAAGTATAGTATAGTGATTTCGTTCAGTAGAATGAATCTTTAGGCTTGACTTTCAACACTTCAATCAAACACTGGAAAAGGTAAAGTAAGGTAAAGTAAAGAAAGAAAGAAGAGCATAGGGTAAGGATCATCTATAAATCAATATCTTACCGACAGTTAAAGGAGAGAGAAAGTAATAGTTACGAGGCGTGGTGGAGCAGACGGAAAGACGAGAAGATCAGAGGTCCGGGGCTGGCAATTTCATTATGAGATAGATAGATAGATAGGTTCATGGGCACACTCACTTCTAGTGGTTACGGTTTGAGGTCTCTTTGACTTTGGGCAATCCGGTGTAAGAGTAAACGATTAGGAAGAAGGAGTATTGATCTTTGACTGAGGTCTCTTTGCCTTTGACTTTGGGCAAGGTAAACTCTCACTCTAAGCTTTCTTGACTTTTAGTCTTTCACTAAGGATAGGATAGTCTCGGTTGGTTTAGCTTCTTCGTCAGGTAAGACTTCTGGTTCAGGAGCTTAATCTCTCATTGACTCGTAAAGGAACTGATTCCTCTTGCGGGCAGGTTCTTCATTCTAGCTTTTGACTTACCTAGTTCAATCTCAAGAATACATATCGAACAAGGAAAAGGAAGGGGCGAAGCAGACAGACAAGAAAAAGGAGGAGAGGGGCGCGGGCAGCTGTTAGTTATCTTTATAGTTAGTTCTAGTTATCTCTCTTAGTTAGGGAGGAGGTAAGGAGGCTATCTGACAATCAATTCTTTCTCTTTCTTTAAGGTAAGGGATAAGGATAACGCTTCTTTACTTACTCTGTCCTGACTGTTCACTCTAATTAATCTTTAGGTCAGTGCCTCTTCCTTCCAACACACCAAGGAAGAAAGAAAGCATCAATCAGTATATAATAGTCCGACCTAACCCGTAAACTCTCTATAATAAAGAGTGAAGTCGAGACTGACTGTGACAGATCATTAATCAATCAATAGTTCAGGGAATAGCAGGGAAGGAGTAAAAGCAAGCAGTTCAAGACAGCCCAGCCCGGGCCCGGAAACTCTCTTCTTAGTCTTTACTTGATGAGTCTCGGTCAGGGAATACATATCGTACTACTAGGGGTGTTAGTTAGTTCTCTCTCTTTCGACAGGTAAGACAGAAAGAGGTTCTCCTTTTTATTATTACAATCTCTAATTCCGCTTGTTGAGTCTCCCTTCTCTCGTTGACTGTAAACTCAGGACAAGGTTCATGGGAAGGGTCATAAGTTTACAAGAAAGTCAATTCAAGACGAATAGGTGAATGAAGGAACAGGTTAAGCCAAGCCAGCCAAAGCAGGTAAGTTTGTGAGCAGTTAAGCCAGAGCAGGTAAGTTTGATTGATTGATTCTCTAACTAAAGACTATGAAGCAGATTGTAAAGAAAGGTTAGCCTGACCTTTCTGTCTGTAATAAATCTTGTTCCTCTTGTAGGTTCATGAGTTTATCTTTCCGTCTGTAATTCATATCTTGTCTTCTTCTTTCTCTTTCTCGAGACGTCAGGTACGTTTACCCTTCCTGTAATGTAAATCTAGTTCTTACTCTAGACCAGAAGAGGGTACTTGACCTTACAATGTTGTTGGCTTGCTCGAAGACGTTAGGTTAACTTGACCCCTTCCAGCCAGCCTGTAATTCATATCTTGTTCTTCCTTGCCTGCTGCTTGCCTTCTCCAGACGTTATTAGGTTATTAGCTTTACCCCCTTTCCCGGATGTAATGAATCTTGGTGGCTTGCTCCAGAGGTGACTTAGAAGAGAGGACTTGACCGACCCTTTCCTGTAATGTAATAATCTGATTCTTCTTCTTGTCTCGTCAGGTAAGCTTTACCCCTTCTTGCTTGTAATTCAGTTGTTCTTCGTCAGGCCTGACTTTACCTTCCTTCCTGTAATGAATTGAATCTTTCTTCTTCTTCTTGTTCGAGACCTTAGGTTAGCGTTACTCTCCCCCTCCTGTAATCTAATTATCTTGTAGTTCTTCTTGTCTCGTTTAGTAGCATTACCTTCTCGTAATTAATCTTCTTCTTCTTGTGCTCTAGAAGTTCATGAGCTTGACCTTGACCCTTCTTTCCCCTAATGTAATAATCTTCTTCCTCTTCTCTTGCTCCAGAGGTGAATGAGCTTGACCTTGACCCTCCTGTAATACATAATATTGTTGTTCTCTTCTTCTCTTGCTTTCTCTTCGGTTACTTAGAGGAGAGGACTTTCCGTAATTAAACTAATCTTCTTCTTCTCTCGGCAGGTTAAGTAAGGTTACTTAGAGGATTGAAAAGTAGTAACTAACTGACATAGGTTGTTCTCGTCAGGGAATGAATGAATATCGCTTAATGAGTAGACAATTGGAAGTAGAATCTCAGTACAGTAGGGAGAGGGAAGAAGTCTAAGTAGGCAGTAGTCAGTTCTTCCAGTAGCGGCAGTAGTCAGTTCAAGTATAGGCAGTAGTAAGTTCAAGTATAGGCAGTAGTCAGTTCTTCCAGTAGAGGCAGTAGTCAGTTCTTTTCCAGTGCAGTAGTTAAGTGTAAGAGTTGAAAGTGAAGTTCAGTAGCTAGCTAGCTTGATCAAGAGTCTTTACTTGTTCCTTCCAAGCAAGAAGAGAGAGAAGTGCGGTCAGTAGTTCAAGATCATAAGTAGTAGTTAACAGTAGTAGTTCAGGATCATGTAGTAGTTTAGGATCATAAAGAGTCAGGCTGACGAAGAGGAAAGAGAAGAAGCAGCTTTACACCTCCTGAAAGAAGTAGAAGAATGAATCTTGTATCGAATACGTTCTTTAGGCTAAGCAAGTAGTTAAGGATTGATTGACTTCTTCAAGAAAAGAATAGAATTGACACAGGTTACGGAGCAAAGACAGAGAGAGAGAAGGTTCAGTCTCATTCTTCTTTAGTTTCGTCTTTCGTCTTTCCTTTCTTACAGGAGAGTAAGTTCAAGCAAGAAGGAAAAGGGTGTCGGTTGAGGAATCGGAAAGGGGCCAAGCCGAGGGTCAGGTTTCTTCTTCTTTTCTTACTGTTCCTGGTTCAGTAGTGAAGGAGAAGGAATAAGGAGTCTTTCTCTTTTACAGTTCCAACCCTCGTTCAAGAGTGAAATCAGGTTCAGGGGAAGGTTTTCTCTTGAGTCTTGACTTCCTAATTACCTTGTGTTTGAGAGGAGCGCAGCAACGAGACGACCCTAAAGGATAGGGGGAGGAGTTCCATCAGGTTCAGTTCGTAAACTCTCTTGCGTTGAGTCTTAGTTTACTGTTCAAGAAAGGAGAAGAGAAAAGAAGGTTCGTTCAGTAGTCAAGGATAATTAATAAGGAGGGAGGGAGTCTTTGTTTACAGGAGCGAAGCAAGCAGTGAGAGTAAATTCATTAGCTGCTTTACCTAGTGTTTTAATAAATAGGTTCATAAGTCTCATTCATCTTTCTTACAGGCAGGAGAGTAAGTTCAAGAAGGAAAAGGTTGGTTTTCGGGTTCTTCTTCTTCTCATCCAGCCAGCCGCTTGACTTACCTTCCTTGTTCAAGAGTGAAATCAGGAGAAGGAATCTTTCTTTCGTCTCTCTCCCTTCTTTCTCTATCGGTTACGGTTCATCAGGTTCATGAGCAAATCCTTCTTTTTCAGTTCAATCTGGTTCCGCATGAATTGACTCTCCCTTCAAAGACTGTAAACTAGAATTAATCTTTCCTTTCGTCTTTCTCTTTTTCCGGATTTCATTCAAGAATAAGTAGGAGCCGGAGTGAGACCAATAGAATAGGTGTAGGGCAGGTAATATCAGTGAAGGAAGAAGACGAGTTTACGCGGTTCCGGTCAGGGAGGGAATATCGGTTCAGGATTGAATGAATCTTGTCTTGCTTTCTTCCTTCCAGGGGTCTGGTTTAAGGTTTCTTCTTCTTGTCTGTCTTTCNAAGATTGCTGAATGAAAGAAGAAAGATTCTCTGTCAAGCCTCTCAGGAAGGGGAAAGCGGTATTCTAATTTGACGAACTTTCACTCTTAGGAAGATCTTTCTCGAAAAAGCCCTCATAGCCGAGAAAATCGAATCTCTTGGAAGAAAAGAAGGGACAATTCGTCGTTGGGAATAACGAAAGAGAAATCCGTCACATATCCTGTTTTTGACCGCTACGCCCTCTCATACCCTACTCCAACTTTGCTCTCTCTTCTTATACTCTAAAATAATCAAAGAAAAATGGAAGCAGGGCTAGTCGAATTGTTGACCAGGGCCTTTAGGCTCAAAAGGTCTAATAAAGAAAGTATACCCCGAACTCTTTGAACATTAGACTCAACTAACCTTACCGAAAGGAGCTTATGAAAGAAGATCAGTCTCTTATTCTTAATCAGACTTTCCTCCTTTCTAAGCAAGAGAAGGGCTTTATGGCTAATGAGATAGATGAATCACTTGAATCAGTTGACAGCTTTCTTACGAATGCTTTCTGACTGTGGGATGATAAGAAAACTTCCGTCCTCGTATGAAGGAATTCCCAGAGTATAGAGTTGATGGAATATGAATAGCTAAGATTAACTAATGCCTTTTCTTTCTATTGCTTTTTAGCGGATGTAGGCGACAGACAAAAAAGGGAGCTTGGTTGAAGTGGAATAATCAATCCTCCGGTCTAGTGAGCGTATATGCCTCCTTCGCCTCCGGCTTCTAGCCTTCTTAGCTTCGCTACCCCTGCCCTGTGGTCCGTCAAGAGAAAGAAAGAAAGAAAGGGTTGGCCCATAGGTGAAGCAAAGAAAGAAGATAACCTTACCCAGTTGTGCGTTAAGCAATTACCATTCCATAGCGGATTATAAAGAAAGAAGATGGATTCCCCTCCCGAAGATCAGTCGGCTATCCTGTTTTCGTCCCGGGTTGACAAATGCAAATCAAATCCTTTGGTACACAGCTGTTAAAAAAAACCTCCCTTTGGACAGAAGAACGGGAAAGACGAATCCGATTCTGTTCTATCCATAAAGTTCTACTACCTTTGATACGTGGGCGAGAAAGTCAGATGCTTGCTTCCTTCTGTCGGCTCTGGGGCTCTTAGGGAATTCTCTTGCACTCCCGTAGGACAGCTATCTTCTTACCGAGAGGGAAAGGGGTTTAATCAATTATCTTCCTTGTAAAGAGAAAAGAACTATATATGCTCTTGCGGTAGTCTTGATCAATCGACTCTCCTACCTAAATCATCTCAATTATAGCGCTTATACACTCCAAACGAAAGAGGTTATTACCGGGAGAGCCCGCGTACTGCACAGTACTTTAGTTGATAGTGAAAGCTATCTGAGTCAGATTTCAAATGAGTATCCCCAGCGGTTCCGTTGCAGGCAGGTGCCGGTCCCCAGATGGTCTAAGTCCTTTTCTGACTTGAAAAAGAACAACAAAAAGTAGACAGGGGAAGGTCGGATGATATAAGAAAAATCACCCATGAAGCATGGAAGGGCGTTGAGCGGGAGGAATAAAGCAGACAGACGTTCACTTGAAGCCGGGGGCGGGAAGCCCATGTAGCGGTATTCACTAAAGAAAGCATTTATGAAACCGGTTCGTATCCTCGGGAATGAAACTAGTGCCCGGGGAGGGACGTAATGAAATGAATAAAGATTAGATAGAATACTAGACAAGCTATATCTATAGAAGACTCTCATAGAACATAGAAGAGATCTGATAAATGCCTACAGTGATTACCAGGCTAAAACA
This sequence comes from Cucurbita maxima, assembly GCF_002738345.1. NCBI lineage: Eukaryota > Viridiplantae > Streptophyta > Magnoliopsida > Cucurbitales > Cucurbitaceae > Cucurbita > Cucurbita maxima. The sequence goes on from NW_019272044.1 coordinate 3,188,467, forward strand.
AGAACCATAGAGCACCGCGGCTTGGTTTCTATTCTATATCTCTCCTTTTCATTGCATTTGTGTTGTGACGAAGACTCGGGTTGTCTTAACTAGGTGCTACACCTCAAAGCGTAATCCGATCTAAAATGAACTGGCTTGGCCGGCCTTGGGACAGTCAAAAGAACGAAACTAGTTACCCTACCTTTTCTGCTTTCTTCTTTCGCCCAGATTCCCCATGGGTGAGGAGCTAGAATCAATGTTTTTATATCTGATATGAGAAACCTGATCCCTTTCGAGTCTTTCATTCCACGCTTTCTGTCCATGTCTGGTCACTTAAAACGCTTTCTTCTCCGATGATAGAAAGAGGTAAGAAATAGATAGGGAAAGAAGACTCAAAAAGACTCTTAGCAAGTAGTGCCTCCACGTCCTCAGGCAATGCACCACGGCTGTCATCTCTTTCTCTGTCCCGAAGGAGAGCTACTTTTAAGCAGGTAAAGAGCTGGTAGTGAGGGTCTTCCATCAGTTTTCCTGTGGCTTGAGTTCTGAGACGAAGATCAGGCTTGGCTTTGAAGGGACATATAGAAGAACGAGGCATCGTAGATGCGGAGATCCAGTTGTGCTTGCTGCCTATCCACTTGGCGAGGCAGAGGCTCTGTGCAAGAGTGGAAGGTATTCCTTGTGCCTTTGGCTGCTCTTCTTAGCCTTAGCCTAGCCGGTTCCTTAAGTGGTCATTCAATTCATGATTGGCTTAGTCAATCCAATCACTTGCCTGTGGCTTTCCCTGCCCCTTTTAGTTTAGTAGTGCTTTAGTCATTCCCGAACCCCCTCCTCCCTCTTCTTTTCAGTCGAGACTGATTCTAAACCTTTACAGGAGAGTAAATTGTTTAGAATCAAACTCCCTCTTCTTTTCAGTCGAGACTGATTCTAAACCTTTACAGGAGAGTAAATTGTTTAGAATCAAACTTAACCTTCTTTTCAGTCGAGACTGATTCTAAACCTTTACAGGAGAGTAAATTGTTTAGAATCAAACTTAACCGCTCCGAAACCTATTTACCGAGTTCAAGAAGGGAGAGGAGAGAATATGTGAGACCGAGTTTACAGGAGAGGAAATTAATTAGCTGCTTTACCTTTGACTCTATTCCCCGAGAAGGAAGCTTACAATTTATGCCTTTGGGTTACTCTCGACAAATTCTTCTTTTCTTACTATTACAAATGTAACAGCTTAGAATAAGACAAGAGCTAACAGGTGACGGTCAAGGTATCTCCACATTTCCAACCGATAGGGAGAGGATTGATTGAATATGATGCGAGACTGTAAAGGAGAAGGAAGCGAACAATTTATGCCTTTGAGGTTACGAGAGACAAATGATGATTTGATTACGAGAATCTTCTTTTTCAGTTCAATCAGGTGAACGAGAGAATAGGAACAGGAGTAAGTAGCTCGACTCTAAAGGTGAAGGATAATTAATAAGGAAGAGTATTTCTCTTTTTCTTTTACCGACTGTAAAGGGGAAGTAGCTCTTTTTCGGTTTCTTCTTCTTTTCTTACTTTAAAGGAGAATGAATCTTGTTTCGTCTTCTTTTCTTTGAGAAAGGTAAACTCTAACTCTAAGCTTTCTTTCCTTTGATTCTAGAACTGTAAGGAAAAGGGTTGGTTTCGGTTTCTTCTTCTTCTTCTTTACTAACACTATAAAAGAATCAATAGCAATAGGAGTTTCGCCTTGACTTACTTACGGGTCAGGAGTGAAAGAAAGAAAGCAGCAAGGAAAGAGATAGTTTACGAAGAGCAGTCAAAGGATCCTGAATCTTGTCTTCCTGCAGTCTGAACTTACTTACAGTTCAGGAGCGAACGAAGCAGTTCAACAGGTGATTGATTGTCTTCCTGCAGTCTGAACTTACTTACAGTTCAGGAGCGAACGAAGCAGTTCAACAGGTGATTGAATGAAGCAGTGAGACATAAGTTCAGTCAATCAGGTGTTCGTTACGGCCTTGTTCTTGGTGTTGGGGAGGTTAAGGAGCGAAGCAGTGAGACATAGAATATAAGGAGTGAAAGAGAAAGAAAGAAAAGCTTACAGAGTTCTCCCTTCGTAAACAAGAATAAATCATTCTCAATCAGGCAGGGACAGGAGCAAACCAACGAGACTCCAACAGGAGAGAGAGGAGCCAAGCAATGTGAGACACACAACGAATGAGCGAAGCAACGAGGAGAAACCCAGAGGGAGAAGAAGAGCGAAGGAAGCAATGAGCCCGCTGAGGTGTAGGGGCGAATGAGTGAAGCAATCAGCCTGCTATAAGGTTACGAGACAAATGAGTGAAGCAACGAAACTGGAAAGAAGAGGAGAGAAGCAATGATGAGACAAGAAATAAGCTCATGAGCCAAGCAAACGAAAAAACCAGAGGGAGAGAGAGGACAGAAGGATCCTTCATCGTGCGTGAGAGAAGGTAAGGGAGTTCTCAGTCAATTCAAAAAGGAAAGGGGGTTACGGTTACGGTCTTGGTGGAGAGAGAGAGGTTAAGGAGCGAAACAGCTCGACAGTAAGTAAAGGAGAGGAGTGAAAGAAAGAGGTTCAGGTTCAGGTTCTTCAAATAGTGCTGTGCTTTACCCCGAGTAAAAGAGTGAAATCTAATCTAATATAATCTGGTTCGTTCAGTAGCTTTACCTTGGAGTAAAAGCAAGAAGGAAAGAAAAGGCTGTCGGGAGAGGAGCTAATCATCCAGTCCCAGCCAGTTACCACAAAGAGTGTTTGAAAGAGGACAAAGAGAAGTAAAAGAGTCAATTCATCTTTCTTTAGTCTTTACAGGGAAAAGAGTTAAAGAAAGGATACAGCAAGATCAGTAAAAGAGTTAATAAATAGATTGAATGAGTTTACCGGGTTCACTAAGGGAAAAAGGAAGAGCAGAAAAGAAAGGGGAAGGGGTTCCGTTCAGGCTCAGTAGCGAAGAGGTTCGGTTCAGTCTCAGTAGCGAAGGGGTGAGGTTCAGTCTTTCCTTACTGCTCAGGTTTATTCTTCTTCTTTATATTACAGACAGAAAAGAGTAAAAGAGTGACAGAAAAAGGATACAGCAAGATCAGTAAATAGGTGCAGGAGAGCAGCAGATAGTTTACGGCGAGGGGAAGTCAGTCAGTCTCTCTCATTCTTCTTGACTTGATGAATAGGGAAGGTTAATATTAATAAAGAAAGGCGAAGGCAATAGAATTGCTTTAACGAGTGAAAGAGTGAAATCAGGGAAGAGGGAAGGAGTGATTTCGTTTACCCCCGGTTTGAGTGAAAGAAGGTTACTTCAGTAGTTATTTCGTTTACAGATAGAGTGGGAAAGAATAAAGAGGAGCGCAACAGACTGATAGTTTACGTCAGGAGTCAAGGAGAAAGAAAGACTACTAGCTATATTACCGAGCGACAAGAACGGAATAGCGGGGCAGGGGAATTAATCTTTTCTTACAGCTACATCGGGGACAGGAGTTTACCGAGTTTACTCTTCAAGAATCCACACACACAGGTCAGGTAATAATCTCAGGTCAGGAAGAACACGACGAGAATAGGTGATTGAGCTCACTCTCATTACCATCTTTAGTATTTCTCTTTCTTTATTTACAGGTCAGGCAATAGCAGGTCAGGGTTAGGAGCGAACGAAGACACTTTAACCGTTAAAGAATAAACTAGGTAAATGAGCAGATCCTTCTTTCATTTCTTGCACCCCCTTCTCTTTAGGCTTATGATTTAGAATAGAATTGGAAAGTAGTAGAGTAGTAGTCTCATGTTGTTGTTAAAGTAGTAGTAGTAGATAGAGTAGTAGTCTCATTCATCTTGCGTTTACCTGATTGAATTCCGTAAAGGGGCCGGTCAAGCATTGAACATGAATTTAGCTTTACCGAGTGAGTGAAGAAAGAAGGTGAGTTCCGGAGTTCAGTCTCATTCTTCTTCTTCTACAGTTAAAGAATAGTGAAACCCGACTAAGAGAGGTTCAGTAGTTCAGGCAATACAGGAAAAGGTTAAGGTGAAGTTCGTAAACTCCCAGCTTGAGTTCAGTCTTTACCCTTACAGTTACAGATAATCAATCTTTAGACTTGATGACCATTACAGTTAGGTCAATCAAACAAAGAGCAGCTACTTCTTTACTACCTTACCTTGTCTTTGAAGTGACATTAGTCTCATTCTTGCTTCTTTAGTCTTTACTTGTTGGAGAGGCAGAAAGAAGAAAGAGGGTTACGACGGTTGAGTAAGTAGTCAGAGGAGAAAGAAAGATCAGTTCAAGCATCACATTTTAAATAGATATAGGGGAGGGACAACAAATGAGTTATTGGGGTTACCGCGAGTTAACTAAGGGAAGGTAATACTAGAGTCACAAGGTTCAGTAGTCAGATCAGAGAAAGAGAGTCAAAGAGTTAAAGAAAGAAAAAGGGTGTCGAGGCGTTTCCTTACTGTTCAGGGAGGGAGAGTCCAAACAAAGAGTGACATCCAGCCGGACAAAGGAGTTAAGGAGAATTAATAAGGAAGAGTATTGAGTACAGTGGGAATATAAATAGGTTACGGCGAAGGATCAGATCAAGAATAGTCTTTACCTCGCTCAATCAATCAAAGGAGAATTAATCTTGTTACAGTTAAAGAAGGAATCAGAGAATGCTTTAGGCTTTACAGGCAGGAGAATAAAAGAGTTACATCAGGGAGAGGCGAAAGAGCTTGACCTTTCTTACTTACAGGATAGTAAAAGAGGGAAAGAAGGAATCCGAGTAAAGAGCTGTTCCTCAATAAAGAAAGGGGTTACGGGATAAGAGTGAAAGAGTTTACCCAGGCCGAGCTTAGTCTGAAATCAGGCAAGGCAATTAAAGGAGGAAAAAGAGTGAACATTAGTCTCCATTCATAAGAAGAGTCCGTAGAAGAGAGTAAATTCATTAGCCAGCAGCGACCGAGGTCAATCAGGTTCCGGGTCAGCAGAAGTAGCTCAGGCAGAATAGATATAGTATAAATAAGGGAGTTATAAGGAGTTGTTCCAATCAGGTTCATCATCAGTAATAAATAGTCTTGTTCTCTATAATAAGGAGTTGAGGCTTTACCGAATAAAAGAATAGGGTAGGGCCAAGAAGTGATTGAGTTCCCCGTTCGTAAACTCTCTTTCGGCTTTACCTTGCTTACAGTGGTTGAATAACTCACCCCTGAACAATAACTGATGGTCATAGAATAGAGGTGCAAGAGTTCGGTTTCTTCGTCGTTTACTAGGAACACAGAATGAATAGGTTCATCGCTCAGGAGTTTATTACCAAGTTGTAGAAGAGGAAAACAGAGAATGAATCTTTCGAGAATTAAAGAAGAAGAATTGAATATGAATCAGGTGTTTAGGTGGCTCTTCACTTTACCTTGGGAAAAAGAGTTCGCGCAATACCTTTCATCTTTACCTTTAGTCTGTCTACCTTCAAACAAAGACTGTAAACTCAGATAGTCAATCGGAGAAGGAATCTTGACCTTCTTCCTTATCATACAGACAATTTACTTACCTTGGGAAAGAGGGACATACGGGACAAGTCATTGAGTTAAGGAGAATAAGAGTCTTTGGTTACAACAAAGAGTAAAAGAGAAGAAATAGGAAGAGGAAAGAAGAGAGAACACAAGAAGTGGAAAGAGTGAAATAGTCAGGTTACGGCGGAGAAAGAATATGCTTTTGACCCTTACCTAGTCAATTCAAGAATAACTCACAACACAATTACTTCCTTCTAAGTAACTAACAATAACAAGAATTAAGGATCCAGAGAAGAGCTCAGCAGACAGACAGATTACCTACTACGAGTTCTGAGTTAAGGAGAATGCATCTTGTTTCGGCTTTCCCTTTTTCTTAATCCTTGATTTACCCAATGAAAGAATAAATAAAGAGGTGTAGGAGTTCAAGGGTCAGAGAAAGAAGCTAAGGGTCAGGTTACGACAGAGAAAGAGAAGAAATAGTGAAACCAAACCGAGTAAGCAAACAAACAGACAGAGCTTTACTGAATAAAAGAATAAAGAGGTGTATAGGAGTTAAGGTAGGTAATAAATAAGGAGAATCAATCTATCTTGCGTTCAGTCTCACGAATCTTGTCTTGCAGTCTTTACTTGTTCAAGAAGGTAAGGGAATAATCAAAAAGAGTATAAGGTTCGGGATTGAATGAATTTACTCCACACCCAGTAAAGGGATATCCGAGTCTGATTCTTTCTTTCCTGTTATGGCTCATTCTCCTCTTCTTTATGTTGAGTCTTTCAAAGCTAAAGCAGCTGCTCTAACTCCGGAATTTAGTCAAACACCGTAAACTATCATTCAGCGAGAGTCTTGCCTCTTAGTCTTTAGAAAGGAAAGGTTGATTCTTCTTCTAGCTTTACGAAATAAGCGAGGGGAATAATAGAAGAAAGAGGGGCGGCACACAGGTTCAGGGTTAGTTAAGGTTGAGTTGGAGTTTACAGACAGCGAAAGAAAGGAGAATCATATCCCGTTTACCTACCGACCGAGTAGGATGAATCTTTCTTCTTCAAGGAAAAGGAAGGAGCCAACTGCTGCTCGACCGAAAAGTAACAGAAGATGCAAGCTTTAACTAACCCATTTATTACCGAAAGGGCAAAGAAGAAAGAGTATAAGGTTCAGCCAGCCCCATTCTCCTCTTCCATCCTTGAATTTGTTTACAGTTAAGTAAAATAGTTCATTCAAGAATCAGACTCCTATACTCTTGTTTACCAAGTTCAATCAGGTCAAGGAATCTTAAGTCTCTTTGGTTACAGAACCATACAGGCAATAGCGATCGGAAAAGAGAAATCAGTAAGTTAAGTAGTCAGAGGGAGGAGAGGACAAAGATCAGCAGTGCACTCTCAGTCACAAGGAGTTCAGTCTTAAAAGCAAGCAGAATATACAAACAACAAAGCAAAGAACAGAGAAAGAGAAAGAAAGAGTTCCACCCTTCAGCCGTAGAGTCAATAATTAATTAGCAGCTTTCTTTACCAGAGAGAGAGTAAAAGAAAGAGTGAAATAGCAGTCAGAAGAGAGGGGCGGTTCAGTCTTGACTTACTGGCGAAGTCTCAGTGAAAGGTGAAGAGGTTCATACTATCCATTTATTACCAAGGGGTTGAACGGACAGACAAGTCATTGAGTTAAGGAGAAAGACTATACTACTATCCCATTTACCTTCAGTAAAGAAAAGAGAAAGAAGAAAGAGACCAATAGCTGAATCACTTAAATCAGTTTCGGGCAATTAAATTGTGAGACGAGAAGAGGTTAATGAGTAAGTCAAGTAGTAGGTTAAGGAGAATAGCGAAAAGCAGACAGACGAGAAGATCAGAGGAGTTACAACGGGTTCAGGGTAAGGAGCTAGGCCTTCCTTCTTCAATAGGTGAAGAAAAGAAACCAGAAAGAGGATAGGTTCAGGTTCAGGAGCAGATCTTTCTTTCGTTCCCTCTCATTCATCCAGAGTTTAGTCTTTGTTTACAGGAGGAGAGGCAAAGAGTGAAGATCAGAGAAAGAGAGTAAAAGAGGGGGGCAGGAGCTAATCATCCAATCCAGCCTATTTCCTTTCCCTTGCTTGTTCCAGAGTGTAAAGAAGGGAGGGAATCAAAGCCTATTTACCTCGTTCAGAGACAAGTGATTGAGTTAAGAGAGCAGTGAATGAATCATCCTACAGTTTACCCAGTGAAAGAATAGTGAAGAGTGAAAGAGTGAGAAAGCAAGCAAGAAAGCCAGCAAGCAAAGCAAGCAGCCAAGGCAGTTAGTTAGTTAAGCCAGCAAGCAAGCAGGAAAGGAAAGAGAGAAAGAAAGAAGAGAAGAGCAGTTACGTTACGCCAGAGCAGTTAAGCCGGAGCAGAACAGTTAAGCCGGAGCAGACAGAAAGAACGAACAGTTACGTTACGCCGGAACAGTTAAGTTTGTTTGTTTGATTGATTCTAAACACTATGAAGCAGCCAGACTGTAAAGAAAGAAAGAAAGGTTAGCTTGACTTCCCTCCGAAGGTCATAGAGTCAAAGAAAGTCAAGAAAGGGGCCGGGCAGGCGCAGGTTCAGTTCAGTCTTTCAAAGCAAGCTGCTGCTAACTCCTTGATTCTAGAACGAACATCGTAAACTCTCATTCATCGATAGTCTTTCCTCTACTGCTAATTAATATCCCCCTTGATAGGTGAAATCGGGTTCAGGTTCGGCTTCTTCTAGCTTTACCTACTTCAATCTGGTCAGGGAATATCATAATCAAAATAAATATAAGGGCTAAAGGTTAGTTAAGGTTGAGTCTTTCTTCTTAGTTTACTTACTGTGTAAATAGGGGAATCGTCCTGTTTACCTCGTTCAATCCATTAATCTTTCTTCAGTCTTTCTTTGTTGTTCAATATACTAGAAGGTAATAAATAAATAGAATAGACAGAGTATTTAAGGTTATTACGGCAAGTTAAGGTTATTACGGCAAGTATGAAAGTTATTACGGCAAGCAGAGTATTAAAGTTATTACGGCAAGCAATGGAATAAAGCTTTTTTCGGATTTCATTAAGTAGTAGCGAAGGTAATTCAGGTGAGGGAGTGAAACCCTTGCTGTAGAGGGGCGTGCAGGAGCAGATCAAGAATAAGTAGGTAGTCTTTCTTTACTTACCTTTTCAATCAGGTTCGAGAGAGAGTAAGTAGCTCGACTGGAAAGAAAGATTAATCAGACTTTCCCTTTAGTGTCTCTACTGTAAAGGAATAAGAATAAGCAAAAGATAGATTACGGAGTGAACTAACTAAGGAGAAAGCAGAGGAGCGAAGACACACACTGATAGTGGTTCCAGGTCAGGTTCAGTAGTTCAGTCGAATGAATAGGAGTTAGTAGTGAGAGGAGAAAGAGAAGTGAAAGAAAGATAAGGGGAAGGTAAGGTACAGTTACGGAGCTAGCTAAGCCACTTTAAAGAATAGGAACAAACAAGAGAAGGAATCTTTAGTCTCCCTCTTCAAACCTTAAAGAATAGGAACAGGAGAATTCATCCTTAGTCTTTCCTCTCCCTGAAATCAAACAAAGACAGTAAAGGTTCGGTTCAGCTTCATTCATTCATTCATTTACTTACCCCGAGTAACATCANACAAAGACTGTAAACTCAGATAGGATAGTCAATCGTTCAGTAGTGAAGGAATCCTGAGTTTCGTCTTCACTCTACCTTCAGTAAAGGAGAAGGAAGAAAGATAAAGGAGTAGAGTTAGAGTAGTTCAGGAGCAGGAGAAAGAGCAGGAGTTCCGGTCGTTCAGTTTCATCTTTAGGCTTTCGAACAGTAAAGTAAAGAAAAGAAAGAAAGGCTATTAGGATAGGTTAGGTTACGTACAGAGTGCAAGGAGAATAAATGAATGGCATGCTGCTCTCTCTTTTCGTCAGAAAGGTTACGGAGTTCTTGATAATGAAGAGAATATGCGAGAACGAGCCAAGGCAAGCAAAGAGTGAAATCAGGAAGTCAAAGAAAGGGGAAAGGGGAATGAGGTTACAAGAGAGTCCAGTCAAGTCCATTAAAAGAATACATAGGGAGAGCAGTCAAAGAAGGCAGGCAGGCAGCAGAGAATGCATCTTTCTTACAGTTAGAGGCAGGAGAGGAAAAGAAAGGGGCCAAGCAAGCCACTTTAACGAGTTGGAGAGAGAGAAGAGAGGGGCGAAGCAAGCAAGCAGCTCCACGAGAAGAGGGAGGAGTATTTCTCTTTTTCTTTGACAAATCAGGTCATAGAGGGTCAGGGCAGAGAGAGGCAGGTTCAGTAGTTAAGGTAAGGAGAATGAATCGGAAGCTGGCTGAAGGGTCAGTAGTGATTGATTGAGGTTACACAGTGAGTGTGAAAGAGTCTTTGATTGAATAAATAGAAATAGGGCAGGGCAAGCAAGGAGCAAAGCAATGAGACCAGAAAGAATAGGTAAGGTAGGCGAATGAATGAGTTCGGGAAGGTTCAGGTTAATCAGTCATAGTCCTGTTAAACTCGAATGAATAAAGGAGTGTTTCGGCTTTCTTTCCCTTGTTTACAAGAGAGGACATGAATTAGCTGCAGCGGCTTGGCTTTACCTCGGGAAATGACCTCTTTAATAGGGAGAGGTGAACAAGTGAATGAGTTCCGTTCCGTCACTCTCTTTCGGCTTAGTTTACAGGTCAAGAAAGGAGAAGAAAGAGAAGCCAAGGTTCAGGGCAAGGAGAAAGAATACATCCATAGGTGTTCAGGCAGGGAGAGTAGTAAATGAGTTCAATCAAGGATCCAGCAAGAGAAGAACAAAGAAGAAATAGAGTAGTCAGGAGCAGAGAAGCCAGACAAGACAGACAAGACATACAGACCCTTTACCCAGTCTTTGAAGGGAGAGGCAGCAATGAGAGAGACAGACCTTCTTCAATCAATCAGAAGGGAATGAGTAAGTAGGCAAGGCAGCAGACAGAGGGAGGAGTTACATCAGGTTAAGGAAAGGAGTGAAAGCAAGCAAGAAAAGAAAATCAGGTTACGTACGGGGAAGGAGAGAGAGAATGAATGAATAAAGTAACGTAAGTAACATAGAGAGAGAATGAATAAGGTAACCTAACATAGTCCGGGTCCGGGTCAGGCAGGGAGAGTCTTTCTTACAGGAGGGAGGAGAGTAACAGAGTGAAATCAGTCCAATGCAGGGTTATACTCTAATCTTCTTTTGCAGGGTTATACTCTAATCTTCTTTATCTGGGCAAAGACTGAAACTTAGTCCTTGTGAGACCAACCAATAGAATAGGTTACGGTGCAGGAGCTTGACCTGATTCTCATCCAGCCTATTAAATTACCTCTGAATGAAATGACCTCTTTAATAGGATCGTAAAAGGTTGAGTCGAATGAATAAGGAAAGGAGTATCTCTCGTTGATAGTTCCATCAGGCAGGGAATAAAACAAAGAAGAAAGAAAGCTAGGCTAGCTCGGCAAGGTCAGTCAGGTAATATCCGGTCAGGGGTAGGCAATGGAATCCAGAGGAAAAGGAGAGGAGTGAAGTTAAGGAGAATCAATTTCATATGCTTTACCGAGTGAGTGTTTGAATCAATAGGTTCAGAAGTAGTTCAGTAGTTCAGCAGTCTGTCTCATTCAAGAATAAAGAGTAGGGAAGCTGCGAGAAGAGTCTTTCCTTTCTCTTTGGCTTTTACCTTGTTCAAGAAGGGCTGCAGGGTTACGAGAATATTCTTTGTATAGGGAAGTTTACCTCGTTCAATCAAAGAGCTACTGAATATGCTTTTGCTTTATCTTGTCTTTGAAGGAATAAATAGTAGTAGGGACAGACAAGTGAGTGAGCTTGACCGAGTTCAATCTGGGAGTTCAGTCTCTCCCATTCATCTTCAGTCTTTGGTTACAGTTCGTCAAGTGATTGAGTTCAGGATAATGCATTAATAATAGGAGTAAGTAGCGAGAGTAGAAGGATTAGTTAAAGAAAAGAATCCATAGATAGGTTCAGAGAGTAAATTCATTGAATACGCTTTACCGAGAGTTACATCAGGGGATAAAACAAAGCAAAGCTAGCACAGCAATGAGACAGACAGACCAGACCAATAGGAAGGAGAAGGAAAGGAGATTCTCAGCCAGCCCAGCCCCCTTACCTTGCTTGGAAAGAGTGAAAGAAAAGAAATAGGAAAGAAAAGGATTGAATATCCGAGTTCAGGAGTTTACAGTTCACAATCCGGTTCAGTAGCTCAGATGATATCATATCGGGTCAGGGGCAGGCAGGGGTTCCCTTGAGTCTTGACTTCCTCTTCAGGAGAATTAAAAGGAGAGAGTACATTCATTTCATTAGCAGCAGGCAGCAGATGGCTTTACCTAGTAAAAAGAATAAATAGGCAGCAAGCAGAGGGAGAGAGAGGAGGAGTTCAACAGTAGAGTAGCAGTGAGACCGAGAGGAGTTAGGCAGGGGGAAAGGAGTTAGGCAGGGACAGGAGTTGTAAGTGAAAGAATCAATCCATAGGTGAAAGAAAAGAGCTACTTCACCTATTTACCTCGGTTACTGTTCAATCAGGTCAGGTCATATCGGAAAAGCTGATCATAATTGCTTTAGAGTTCCATCAGGGTAAGGAAAGCAAGAGAGAAAGGACAGGAGGGAAGATGTAACCTAGTTACCGGACCGAGTCTTTGAATGAAGGAAAAGGTTCAGCCAATGCAATTGGTCAACCAACCCGAGTTCAAGAAGAATAGAATCCTCAGCAGCTTTATCGAGTAAAAGAAGTCATAGTCCAGGAGCGAAGACGAAGACAGACAGACTGTTTGAAGGGACGGGACAGGCAATGGAAGTAGGGACAGGTTCCATGAGTTTACAAGAGAGTACATTCAATCCTAAGCTGCTTTACCGAGGTCAAGAAGGAAGGAGTGAATGAGTTACAGTTCTCCAACTCTTGATTAAGTCTTTCTTCGGTTACTGGTAAAGAAGAGAAAGAAAAGAAAAGAGAACAGACTCAGAATAAATAGCTGAAAAGGAAGAGGAAAGGCGAGAAGCAAGCAGGAAGCTGTGAGACAAAGGAGAGAGAGGCCCGAAGCAGTGAGAGAGATAGACAGACCTTATTTACTGGGAAAGAAGAGACAGGCAAGGCAGGCAATATCGGTTCAGTGAACGGGAAGGAGCAAAGAGAACAGACCTAGTTCCCTCTGAATTACCTCGTTCAATCAGGGTAAGGTTCAGGAATAAGCAGTCTTGACTTCCTGCTCAGTCGAATGAATCTTATAGGAGAGAGAGGAAGGACATTAGCTTACTTAGCCGCTTTACCGAGTCAAATCAGGTTACGGGGAAGGGGAGAGAAGACATAGATAGTTCAACCCCAGTTGGAGAGGAAAAGGGGAGTTCCAGAAGAGAAGGGTCCCGTTCAGGTTCGTCAAATAGCGCTTTACCCAGTAAAAGAGTTAAAGAAGAGAGACAAGTTTCAGGAGTTCACTCTCAGTCTTGTTTCGCCTTTCTTCGGTTACAGTGAATAAAAGGAGTGAAGGTTCAGAAGTAATAGTCCTGAACAGCAAGCAATCAAGGAGTTAAGGAGAATGAATAGTGAAACCCTCATAAATAACCCGAAAAATAGACAGAGGATAACATTTCTTAATAAATGGTACGTCAGAGTTCAATCAGGTTACGGTTAATCAGTAATAGTCCTTCACAGTAAACTCAGTCTCATTAATCTTTCTTACAGGAGAGAGAGTAAAGGAGTTCCAGAATCATCCTACAGTTTACCTCCGGAAATCAGGCAAGGAGAAAGAAGAAATAGGTTCCGTAAAGTAGTAAAGTAGTTCCGTCTCATGAATAAGGAAGGAGTATTGACTTGAAACACTTGATTCATAAGCAAGCAGCAAGAGAAGAATCAAAATAACTAGGTTACGGGGAAGTAGTTCAGGGAATGAATACAGGAAAAGCTGAAGGAGCGAACGAAGCTGTGAGACCGAGAGGAGTGAGGTTTCGGCACTCTTATTCTAGAACTGTAAAGAAAGCAGAATGCAGCTCTCTCTTTTCGTCAGGTTACGGTTCAGGATAATGACATTAATAGGAAAGGGACGAAGCCAAGGGGCAGGAGAGAAGGATCATTCTTGCTGAGTCTCCTTTTGCTTACTCAACCTACTTACTCCCTTCTTCTCAGCCAACTGCTTTGCCCAGTTCAATCAGGGACAGTAGCTCAGGCAATAGAATTGGGAAACAAACCGACAGACCAGACAGGTTAATGCGTTTACCCAGTTCAAGAAAGAAAGCAAGGGAATAAAGTCAAGACAAGAAGAGGTTACGTACGGCCGGAGCAAGTTAAGAAGGAAGAGGAAAGAACCAAACAACCAAGCTGTTTAGAGCCCAAGGAAGGAGCCGAGCCCAGCCCAGGTGATTGAGTTGAGGAGGTTACCGAGGAAAAGAATAAAGAAAAGAAAAGAAGAGGAGCGAAGGAAGCAACGAGATCGATAACCGATAGGGGGAGAGGGAGTCCATTAATTAGCTAATGAACCCACTTGAGAAGAGAAGCTAGTCCAGTCCCCAGCCAGAAAGAAAGAAAAGGAGAATGCCTCTGAGTAGAGTAGTTCTTTCTCTTTGACAGTCCAGGCAGAGGAAAAGGAGTGAAATCAGGTTACGGTTCAGGTTCTTCATTCAAATAGCTTTCCCGAGTAAAAGAGTGAAAGAAGGAAAAGGAGCGGAGCAACTCGACCAATACAATAAAATCAAGAAGGAGCGAAGCAGACTGATAGTTAGAGAGCTGAAGGAGAAGAGAATGAATCTTTTCTTTTGGCTTTCTCTTTGACAGTTCAGGAAGGGGAAGGAGCAAAGGACCTACAGAAAGAATAAATAGGAGAATGAGTCTTTCTTACAGGGCCAGGCAGGAGAGTGAAGAAAGAAAGGAGGAAAGAACACCTATTACCGATTACCGACGGAAAGAGTGAAATCAGGTTCAGGGGAAGGTTTTCTCTTGAGTCTTGACTTCCTAATTACCTTGTGTTTGAGAGGAGTGCAGCAACGAGACGACCCTAAAGGATAGGGGGAGGAGTTCCATCAGGTTCAGTTCGTAAACTCTCTTGCGTTGAGTCTTAGTTTACTGTTCAAGAAAGGAGAAGAGAAAAGAAGGTTCGTTCAGTAGTCAAGGATAATTAATAAGGAGGGAGGAAGTCTTTGTTTACAGGAGCGAAGCAAGCAGTGAGAGTAAATTCATTAGCTGCTTTACCTAGTGTTTTAATAAATAGGTTCATAAGTCTCATTCATCTTTCTTACAGGCAGGAGAGTAAGTTCAAGAAGGAAAAGGTTGGTTTTCGGGTTCTTCTTCTTCTCATCCAGCCAGCCGCTTGACTTACCTTCCTTGTTCAAGAGTGAAATCAGGAGAAGGAATCTTTCTTTCGTCTCTCTCCCTTCTTTCTCTATCGATTACGGTTCATCAGCTGAATGAGCAAATCCTTCTTTTTCAGTTCAATCTGGTTCCGCATGAATTGACTCTCCCTTCAAAGACTGTAAACTAGAATTAATCTTTCCTTTCGTCTTTCTCTTTTTCCGGATTTCATTCAAGAATAAGTAGGAGCCGGAGTGAGACCAATAGAATAGGTGTAGGGCAGGTAATATCAGTGAAGGAAGAAGACGAGTTTATGCGGTTCCGGTCAGGGAGGGAATATCGGTTCAGGATTGAATGAATCTTGTCTTGCTTTCTTCCTTCCAGGGGTCTGGTTTAAGGTTTCTTCTTCTTGTCTGTCTTTCGTCTCGGTAAATAGGTAAAGGAAAGGAGTTAAGTCTCATATGAATCTTGCTTTCGTCTTTCTCCTTATTCTTTATAAAGGTAAACTCTCATTCATCTTTCATTTGAGAATCAAGCAAGGATGAAATATTATGAATAGGTTACGGTTCAGCAGCGAAGCAAGCAGTCAGACCGACAGGTTCAGGAGCCAAGCCGAGGAAAAGGTTTCTTTCTTCTTCTTTTCTTACAAGTCAGTGAAAGAAGTCCCAGGGTTACTCTCATCTTCTTTATCTGGAACTTAATCTGGGCAAAGAACTGGCTTAGTGCTTGTGAGACCCAGAAAATCAGGTAATCTCAGCCGGGAGACCAATAGAATAGGTGAAGGAGAAAGAATCAATACAATAGGTTCAATCAGGGAAGGCAGGTTCAGGAGTGAAAGCAAGCAAGAAAGAAGCAATGAGACAGATAGGTTCAGGAGCGCAAAGTGTCAACCACTGACCTTCCTCGTTTTCTTACTTACTGGTTACGGAGTTCACTCTCATTAATAAGGAGTCTTGAAACACTTTCTCATCCAGCCCCTTTACTTACCTTGTTCAAGAGTGAAAGAAAGAAGGTTCAGGTTCATGAGCTTGCTTCTCTTTCAGTTGATTCTACAGGATTGAATATTCATTGACTCGCATGTAAAGAAAGAAAGGAATATCTGATTCTCCCTTGATTCTTGAACTGTAAAGTTCAGGGAATAGAGGGGCAGGGTCCGGAGAGAAGCTGGTAGTTTACGAGCAGAATGGGTTGTCCGCTCTTCCTCCCCTTAGAAAAGCTGATAGTTTACGAGTTCAATCTGTCTAATGAATAAAATAAGGAGTTGAGTCTTTCTTCGGTTATAGTGAATAAATAGGAAGAAAAGGAACGAAGCTACGAAACCGATAGGGAGAGGGAGGACCGAGGGAACTTTATTAGTGTTTTTCAGAGAATCCGTTCGTAAGTAGAGTGGGTTGGTGCGCTATTCCGTTCCTTAGAGAAGCTGATAGGAGAGGTTCAGGGGCAGGGGCGAAGAAAGACACTTTACCGAGTTGTAGAGCTAAAGGATTGAATGAATTTAGCTTGACTTACCTCGGAAATCAGGAAAAAGGTTAGGGGTTCGGTTCAGTCTTGAGTAGAATGTTTACAATTCTGAAAGTGATTGAGTGAAGGAGAGGAGTAAGTAGGCAGAGGAGCCCAGCAATGAGACCGGGAGCGAGAGGAGCCCAGCAACGAGACCATAAACATAGTATAGTGAAAGAAAGAAGGAAGAAGACGCTTGACCTTGGTTACTGTTCGGGAAAGAACAGAGAAGAGAACGACAATGAATAAATGGGTGTTCAGCCAGCAGTTCCAGAAGGAAAAGGAGAATGCATCCAGAGTAGAGTCTTTACTTGAAACAAAACACTTAAAGGAGAAAGACAAGAAAAAGAATCCATAGGAGAGAGAAAAGGAGCTTTACCGGGTTCAAGTAAGACAGAGAGAGAGGAGGTAACCAACCAGCGAAGGAAAAGGGTCATGAGTAAGTAGCAAGAGGATCAAGAAGACGAGGGGAAGGATAATGAAGAGGAAAGGAAAGGTGCGAAGCCACTTTACCGTTCAAGAAGGTTAATCAGTAATAGTTCAGCCAGGAGTTCACTCTCATTCATAAGGAGTCCGTCCTTACAGTTCAATCAAGGGGATAGGTTCAGGAGCGCAGCCATGAGACCAGACAGACCGATAGCGAGAGGAGCAAAGCAGACTGATAGTTTACGGGGTTCAGGAGTGAAAGAAGAATCCCACTGTTTACCTTACCGAGTCAAAGAGTGAAAGAAGGTCAAGGGGCCAAGCAGCGAGACGAGGAGTGAAAGAAGGAAAAGGGTTGAGGTTGAGGATAATTCATCTTGAGTGCTTTCAATTCGACTTCACTCCGCGTGTTCTTCCTTTACTACCACAAGAGACTGGAAAGGAGAGGAAAATAGCTTTACCTTGTTCAATCAAGTCAGGGAATATCGGTTCAGGTTTAGTAGTTAAGGATAATTCTTCTTACTTACAGGCAGGAGAGGAAAAGAGTTAGCTGCTTTACCGAGTTCAATCATAGTTCAACCCGAAACAAAGAAGGGACAGGAGAATGCATCTTTCGTGGAGTCTTAGTTTGAAGTTCAATCAGGGGAAGGATCAGATCAAGAATGAATCTTTCGGCTTTTCAAGAATAAGGAACAATAACAGACGGTAATGTAATAGAGGTTGTTCAGGTCAAGGATCCAGAGAGGAGCTAAGATTCCCCACCCAGTTTACAGGAAAGATCAGAGAAAGAATCAAACACCCATTTATTTAGTGAAAGAATAGTTCAACCCTTACGAGGTTCAGGAGTGAGAAAGCAAGAAGGTTCGGGAGTTTACAAGCAAGAGAGGAATAGGGACAATTGAGAGAGAGATAGTTTACGAGGTTCAGTCGAATTAAAGGTTGAGTCTTAGTTTACAGTGAAAGACTAAATGAAAGGAGAGTGGAGAGTCAAGACGAAAGAGAAACCCTGAACCAGATTGCCCAAGGTAAAAGACAAAGAGAGAGAATTAATTGATTGAAGACTCAGCCGAAACCCTGAACCTGAACCGATACAACTCGGTAAAGCTGCTTCTGCCTTCCCTTGCTTCCCCTGCACCAATATGACCTTTATTTAGAGAATGAAAGATGAATGAGCCTGAGCAGTAAGGAAAGAATAAACTCTTTCTTTATTAATGATCTTTCCCTACTTTACTTAACTTATGAACCTTTGACTGATCTAACTCGGTCTCGTGGCTTCGCCCCTTTCTTTACTGTCTTTGTTTGAAGGTGGACTCAATCAAGGAAGATTAATGAGAGGAACTCTTGAACAAGGTAATAGGCTGGCTGAGAATCAGGTAAAGCTCCGGACCCTATTGATTGATTCTTTGACTGCTCTTGATCCTTTCTTGCTTTCACTCTTTCACATAGGCTGGAAGGTAAAGGGGTTGAACCTCTCCCTATTTATTCTTTCAATTCATTGAATCCGGAACCTCTCTCTCAATATTACCTGACCTTCAAAGACTCGGTAAATGGGGCGGGATGATCAACGACTGAACCGGACCCTTTCCTTTAGAGAATGAAATCAGGCAATGGAATTGTGAAACCGAGTTTACGAGGTGAAGGGGAAGGAGCTGATCTTTCTTTCCTTCTGGTTCTGGCTCATGAATAAGGAGTTGAGTCTTGACTTCCTGTTCTTTCTCATTAATTCTTGTTTCATTCATTTACGACTGTCAAGTTTCATTTCTATTCTTTCCTTACTGTTCAGTCTCATTCATCTTTCATTTTCTTCTCCCTATCACTGTTCCGGATAAATAATGCTTTTTTCGTCTTTCTCCTTATGATTTAGAAAGGTAAACAAACTCTCATTAATCTTTCATTTTCTTCTTCTCTCCTGTAAAGGTTCCGGTTCTTCTTCTAGCTTTACCTCGTGTTTGAAGGTTCAGGAGTTTACTGTTCAAGAAAGGAGAAAGAGAATGAATGTTGAATTAGATTCTGAAAGAAATGAATTTCCTCTCATGTAAAGGAATATCTTCTTCTTCTTCTGTCATTCTCACTGTAACCTCGTTCACGTTCAATCCGGTCAGGTAATATCAGTTCTGGTTCCGGAGTAAGTAGGGAGAGGAGATTTCTCTTTCATTTTCATTTCCCAATTGAAAGTAAAGAAAGGCGTTAGCGCTTTAGAAAGATTGTGCAGGGCGGTGAGGCTGGCTTGACTAAGAATCTCGAAAGGGCTTTTTCAGCTTACTCTGCTACAGCGGACCGAGAAGAAAGAAGGAAGGCTGAATCTGCACCCTAAAACAAAATGGAAAGAGTTCCTTTCTCAAATTGGATTAATCTCGTCCAACTAACTGGAAATGATAACAGAATGCATGGGTCATTAGTTAGGAGTTCCAATAAGCGGATAAATAGAGTATACCACGTGACTGATTTTCTCTATGAGAGAGAAAGCTATTTGAAGAACCCTATGAGAAAAACTCAAATTCATTGTTAGCCAAGGCGTGGTAAAGACAACAAGATAATAGACTTTGACCGGACGTGCTCGGAATCCGCTTTTTTCGATCTGGGTAAAGCTGCGGGGATTACCGCATTCCCTTCTGTAGGTGTGTCCGGAACCGGAACCTTTATCAATCTCCGGAACCTTATACTCCTTTTATTACCTGACCTTCCCCTATTTATTCCAACACAAGGTAAAACATATATATATATATATTCAGTAGCTCTTTGATTGAACGAACTGTAAACACTCATTAATTATCCTTCACCTTTAATGAGACGGAACAGGAAGACTCAACTCAAGATTAATTCGAGTAGCTTCGCCCCTGAACCTTTACAGTCGAGTAAATCAAAGAAAAGAGAATGAAAGAAAAATCAGCTCCGGAACCTCTCCAACTCTTATGATCTTACCTCCTTCACCTATTCGCTCTTGTCTTAGGTTAGGCCGACTTGCGGGTTCGTTCAGTAGCTCTTTGATTGACCGAGGTAATCCGGAAGTAAAGACTAAAGATGAATGAGACTTTACAGTGAGAAAGAATAGGGGAGAATCAAACGTAACTGCTCCGGCCGGAACCGATATTCCCTTCACTTTACAGAATGAAAGAAGAAGAAGAAGACAATTCTGTCACGAGGTAAATAGGCTGGATGGATGAGAACAAGGTCAAGCTCAGGAACCTGAACCGATATTCCCTTCACTTTAGAGAATGAAAGAAGAAATGAATTAGCTGCTGGAGAGTCAATGAATGAATGAAATCCTGAATGAACCTTTACAGTAGGGTAGAGTCAAATGAGATTAAGCAAAGCGACTTCCCCTGCCCTGACCCTATGGATTTATTGAACTCGGTAATGAGGAACGAACTGAACTCCGGACCCTATCCTGAACCTTTACAGTCGAGGAGAGTAAATTCATTAGCAACTTGAGCTCGGTGAATAAGAAGAAGGAAGAAATCCTCTCGCTTCTTGAGAACTCGGTAAGAAGTAGCTCTTTGCTTTCCTTTGATTCTGCAAGACTCTGAAAATGAGAAAGAAAGAAAGATTTGCTCATGAACCTGAACCCCTTTTCCTATTTATTCTTGAACTGTAAAAGAGAAATACTCTCAATTAATTCTTGATCTGATCCTTTCTTGCTTGCTTTCTTGCTTGCTGGGTTGGAAGGAAGGAGTTAGCAGCTTGACAGTCGAGCTACTCTACTCTACTCTACTTACTCATGAACCTCTATGACCTGAGCTACTGAACCTGCCTGCCCCTGAACCGATATTCCCTGAGCTACTGGCTACTGAACCTATTTATTCTTGAACTGATCTTTCTCCTTTCAAACACTGTAAACTCTCATTCATCTTTCATTTTCTTCTCCGGTATAGTATAGGTTCTTCTCATGCAGCTCCTTTTTATTCAAACACAGTAAACTCGGATAGGAAAAGGGTTGTTTTCGGTTCAGGTTCCGGAGTGAAGGAGAAAGACTACTCTTTCCTTGTCAACTTCAGGTGCTAGAAAAAAACTAACTAAAACAAATAGGAATGGAATTTAGGGACAGATCCAGTATCGCTGAACAGCTAAAGTCAACAGTAGCGGTAGGTTCTCCAACTCTATAAAGAAGCTGTACCGAGAAAAAGTTCTCTCCGCAAATTGAAAATAAATGGGCACAAAGCCAGTCGTTATTCTGGAACCTTAGCCCGAGCATCTTGTTATCATATCTTCGAGACTTTCTGGTCCGCTCTCTCTGTTAGGAGAACAAGTCCTCCCGTAAGAAGACTTTCTTTCTTTCTTTCGCAGGGCTCGTTATAGCCTTATAACGTAAGGCGTTTAATGGACCTCTCCCCTTGGTCCTCATAAAACAGTATGATAGACAGTCAATTTCCTTCTTTCTAGCTTTGAAAAGAGATCCAAAGACACAACATTGATTTATAAAGGACCTCCCCTCGGCTCCGGGCTAAGGTATTATCTTCATCTTTGAAGTCTAGTCCCATCGGCCATGCTTTCTTTGTAGATGCCTCCTTAGATAAATTCCCCTAGTCGCCCCGCAGGGAACCTATAAGAAGATCCCTAATATATCAATATAGAATATATATCCCAATCTATAATAGTTATACCCATTTCTCCTAAAATCAACTCAACCAGACTCTTAGCCGGCTGAGCTGTGAAGTAGCCCATAGGTATGGGGTACGAACAAGATAGCTTACTTGAAGTTGAGCCCTTATCACGATCTAGCCCCTTGTCTATATCATGGTCTGTTTTCATATAACCTGACTACTCTACTGTATGGCTTGCTAAATAAAGCGCTGTGGGATCAATCATTCATAACCATCATATACGCTCTTTCACTTTCAAGACAAGGGATAGAATGACAGTCTATCAGTCTTACCAGTATGCATTACAAAAGGGAGTGTAGTTGCCGGTTAAACAAATAAGATGATGATTAATTATAGAAGGAATAAGGATCCCATATCGATCGAATGAAGATGGATGGGTTTAGATAGGTTCGTTCCAACTCTTTGGGACCATGAAAGAAGCTCCCCCGCTGTTAAACGACTTTTCCACTTGTTAACGATCAGGTAGCCGCCTGAGTGACGGATACAGATCCATACTCCCGGCAGGATGTAGAAAGAGCTAGTTAAACGGTGGTTTTGGCCCCGCAAAGCTAGGATCCCAAGGATAGGCATTGTTCGCCTTTTGCTTGGACCTGCAAGGAGGAAGAGATAGCACAGTCTTATAGGGGGCCTCACAATCCGTTGAGGGGAGGGAAAAACAAACCTACTGCACCCCTTGAGTAGGACAAGAGAGGACTCCCTTACTCTATCCTTATGGGAATGTCATTGCATGAAGGGACCTTGAGGGTTGGCTTACTCTACGTTCGAAAGAAGTATTACATCAACCATACATAGATAGGAAGCAAAGTCAGATTGGTGTCATAGCTAGAGTTAGGCCCTTGTTTCATGGATCGTATGAAAGGGCTCTTTTGGCTTATGGAATCTAATCTATAGAACTCGAAGACAAAAGAGGGAATGGAAGGTACTATAGGAGAAGGGTTCGTGTCTTTCCCCGATTCTTTGTTCTCTGTTTGGGAGTAAGCCAGTCAACGTGCCCGCTGTGGTGTATGATCAAGCGATCTGATCCTATGCGCCTTTCTCCTTTTAGTGAAACGTCCCTTAGCTCAGAACAGCGCCAAGTAACTTCATCCAGTTAAAAAAGAAGGATAAAGGATAGGAGGGCTTAAATGAGAGAAATAATAGTTCGTTTGTGGTGAAGTCTTGGAAGTAAACTAGCTCGACCAGTTGCTTATAAAGATTTTCCAGAAGAAGGCAGAATTGCTACGAAGGCTAATCTGATAGTGACAGCATTTGTTGAAATATGTACCCTCCCGGTTGGATCCTTCCGCTGTAGAATCTCGCTTTACAACAGGTATGTCCGAAGTCCCCTTATAAGCTTATAAGCCTTTTTTTTTCTATTCCATTTGCAAGATAGTTCTAATCCAGGGGATGAAATCGCTCGTATAATGTTAAATAAGAGGGAAGGTTAAGCGCTTGAGCGAGCAGAAAAACTATATGCCTTTCTCACGCAAGATGCGTGGGCTTGCCTTAGGACAGAAACTGCTGATATCCGAATGGCGTACGGAGCAGCTTACCCTAAGACTTCTACTCCATCTTCCCGGCTGGATCGACAGCGGACTCCAATATCCACTGCAACTCCAAGATATAAGGTTTGAACTGGCTCTGGCTTTGTTGTAAGGAGCACTTTATTCACTTCGAACTCAACCTCGTAGGAAGAAGGAACTCCTGCAGGATGGCCTGCCCCTTAGAAAGAATACTAGGCAAGGAAGAAGGCTATCTCTGGTACGGAGTTGTTTTCTGGTCTTGGGACTGAAACCTTCAAACTCCAAAAGAATTTCCTGTCTCTAACGGTACAGATATTGAATAACCTGTCCATGGCAGAGACAGAAAGAAATGGACCAGGTAAGAAAGATAGCGCCATATGCCAACTATCTTTAGCCTATCAATGGGCTATTAATTCAAATATGACTGACTAGTTACACTCCCTCTACCTCTAAATCCACTTAGTTTAGTCTTGCATGGACTTTTGAGCATTTGCTGTAACAGAACTAGAAGAGGCCCGCTGGATTAAGCAAAGTCCTTCTCTTTACACTGTCTTACTCCCGGGCCCTATAAATGGAAGGGAACCCCCCGGAATCGAAAGAAGAAGCTGTGGGACTACTTCACGCAGTAAGTCCGGCAAGTCAAGAAGGAGCTCTAGTAGGTTATTCGGAGTAGGTAATGCCACTTGGTCGGTCTGGTTAGCTTGAAGCAAGGGTAAGGTATAGTCTAGTATAGTAGGGTGCAGTTCCCTTGAAGCGGGGATATCGTAAGGAATTGATGTAGCAGTTGGTTGAGAAATCCACTCGTTTAGCTAATAAGATAATCTTAGATAAATGAAAGAGGGACACCAAAATCTTGAGACGCATATCTGCCTTCTTATACATCTGACGACGGATAAAAGAAGGAGGGAAAACAGACCGGGTCAAACCAGAACAAGTAAGCGATCGTGAGGTCGCCTCCATTCCATAGGCTATCTGAAGAGAGTTTGCACATTGCTTCAGATACAAAGCAAGGAAGAAACCCCCCGACTTACTATACAAGCGCTTAACAGCCTTCGCATACAACATACAAGTAGACGGGCACGACTCCTTGGTAAGACTATCCGCAGCCACTAATCATCTTTGTTTTAATCATCCCATTAGGACCGCCAAGTCTTCGAACAACTTCTCAGTGGCGACACAGGAATTAGGGAAGGAAAGAGCTTTGTAAAGCGATGAATATAGATTACTTAAGGCCCTCTTCCCTGCTAGTACCCCTGTCCCATTAAGGTTAGAGGAATTCCCACCAAGGATAAAGATCAAAATAGAAGATAATTAAGATCTACAGAGCAAAGATGTTATCAACAAAATCAGGTCTTTCAATTCCCAAATTTGTAGTAGCTTCTGCAACTCCCACAAGCGGATAAGAAAGAGCCAAGCAGATCATAATTCCTTCTCCACTCGCATGTCTATGTCTATAAAGAATCTATCAAAAAGAGGAAGCGCCTTGACTCGTCCACCACCGACCGCTGACCATGTGCCGACCCCGAACCCCCCTTTCCTTTGTTTTGTGTGCCAGCTACGTCCTCTAGGTAGTAATAGGGTAAAGCCGTGGCTGGATTGAATCCTTCGAGATGCTCTATTTTGACGAGATATCTTTTTTGAGGATTAACGTCTGCGAGCTATGCTGTAGAGTCAAGTAGAGAAGGGTCAGGTCAATGTGAATTGTGAATTGAGTATCAGGGGTGAGCTGCTAGCTTTGATTCCAAGTTAGCCTTATCCTGTTTGCAAGGAGCATGGGATATACTATTGGACGACTCAGTGCATGGATCTCCTTCTTTTCACGAAGTGAGCTGCAAGGACGAATGAAAATGGTGTTTTAGAGCCCCACCCTACCACGCACGAGAGTTAAGGGGAGAGGGATAAGAGAAGTCGGGTTCAGTCCAGAAATTCGACGTCAGAATGATACGATGAAAAGAGTGAATGTTCATTGCCTTGGCAAATCTTCCTGCTGGAAAGGCTGACAATAAGACTGAATCCTTTACCAACTTCTTGGACTCAAAGCCCGGAAACTCCATAAAGATCCATGGAATGAAACTAGCCTATAACTTCCTCAAACTAAAATAGAGTGAGCATGGAGAAGGAACGAACCTTAACGCCCCTACATGACATATAACAGCTCTATCAAACATATTACATGACCGCATATGAAAGAAAGCTCGAGTAGTCCCTCCTATCTCCTCCCTTAGCAAGGAATTCCTCACTACTCTGACCTCAAAGAAAAAAGGCATAATTCAAAATCAAGGCTTTCGGAAGGTATCCTTACACGCCTATACCAAATATGTGACTCCAACAGGTTATTAGGGGGAAGAAATTAGCCTTACAAAGAGACTCCACTAATCCAACTAGATTAGATGAGCTAAACACTACAACTCCATTCCTCGGAACTGTCTCTGAAGAAAGGCAGGGATTAGCATTGGATAAAAAATCCCACTATTTACTAGCCCCACTTTCACTCTGAGTATTCCTTCCCTTAACTATACTGGCTGTAAACCTGGCACGCGCTATTCTTGTTGTTCCAATTTGAGGACAATCCTGGAAACACTCTGAGCACCGAAACTATATGCCTTAGCGCTCCTCCAAGAGCAAGAACTACCATTCTATATTATGGTACTCTTTATATCCGACTAAATGTAAGACTGCCTTCAATAATCCTTCTTCCTTGCCAGGGGTTGTAGGAAAATGCAAATGCTAAACTGGGAACTAGCGCTCTAACTTGCAATTCATGAGCCTATCTTACAATTGTGGAATCACTTTACCTTCTCTTCCTGGTCCTATCGAACCTGACTCTTAACACACCTGAAGGAGGGCATAAAAAACTCCCAAGATCTGATCCCTCCTCACTAACTTTCGACATGCGCTTGAATTGCTTCCACTTGAGACCCTAGAGATTCTAATTGTACCGAAAGCAAAGAACCTAAAACTTGCCACCATCCAATAAAAAAACGTCTACTTCTTGTGCGTTGTGTTGCCATCAAATTCTTACGGCTCTTGATGTAAAGGAATTGCTGGGCCTCAGCGAATGAAGAAGCCCTTCTTTCGATTGACTCAGCTACTGATACAGATGTTGGCTACTCACAGACGTTCTCATATCATACAGAATCCACTGCTCTCATAGGTCGGTTCGGATCATCTTCCACCTGAGCATAGACATAGTAAGGAAGTTTTGGCACATGGATCCTCCTTGGGGACATTGATCCAAAGCTAGCCCTATAGAATAGGCTTTCAATACTTGATTTTAATAGAAGCTGAACCTATTACAACAGTATAAATTAATAGAGAATCTGCCCTTGAAAAAGGAGAAGGCCATCAAGAGCCGTTCAATAATAGTTGCGGACTGAGGACGAAAATGCCTTGCACTCAATACAATAGAATATCCTTATAATACTTCAGTCTTAGTGTCTAAATTAAAGACAAATAAGAATAAATCACTCGTATGTGAAGAAAGAATATATATATATCTGGTCCTATAAGCTAAGGAAGGTTTATAATCTCCTTACTGACTCATCAGTTAAGTATAAGATTCAGATCTAGTCATGCATCTTTCCTCTCCGTAATACTCACATCGTTTGCTCATTTCAGTCACTAGAACCCTGCGATATCGTTACAAAGCGGATTAGCTAGACATCAATCAGGCAGCTTTCTTTCCAATACGTCTCATTCCAAGCAAGCAGCCTTACTCGCATTCGCAGAGCCCATGTTTCACTCGTCACTCTACCACCCTATGCCGTAATTCTTTGATCTTCCTGATACAAATCCAGCAGAAAACAACGGGACCTCAATTAGCGCTTTATCTAAATCTTTCTCCTCTGTTCCGGAGGCTTAGCGCTTGAGAAGCTCTTAGTTGCATCTGTAAAGCTAAGACGCTATAGAAGGGAATAGACTGAGAATGGAAGGTTAGCCTCCGGTCTGGTCTGTCTTTCCTATCCCTTTCCTCGAAGTCCTATCTGTGTTCTAGATATAAGAATAATCACTCTCATAATAAGGCATAGCAGCTGAACCTAAAAAGGATAAATGCAATATCGACTAGTACTTTAAGATTGTAAATCAAATAATAGAATTTCTTTCAAGTAGCTCGTGTGCGAAAGAAGCATAAAGGCATTCCGTTTTCAATGAGGAGATGGAAACGTCAAGTCAAGGCTGAGAAGTTTATATAAATAGCCTCCTGGGACTGATCGAATGCCGACAGACAGTCAAGGCAAATTTGATGTATAACGATTCTGGGAAAAGAGAAAGATTGCAATTCGGGAACAAAGAATGGATACCGAGTACTCAAGATTCCACCAGATTATCCATCCTTGGAAAAACAGTGATACATTTTCTGGAAAAGAAGACTAGAGAATGGAGAAAGATTTGGTGATCTAGGAGAAAGAGAAAGCAGATGCTAACTCGACCGAAAGGTTTGGGCTGTGAACTAAAACCAGGTAGCTGGAAATCAAAGAGAGACCGTAGCTCAAATTATGAACCGATAGTCAGGCAGATGACTCTACCAAAAACTATAGAAAGAAAGTAGGTACTAGCTCTAGTAAGCGGAGACAGAGGTCGCCTTCGTCATTGACACATCCTCGACGCTTTGTTAGCTCTCCACGGTACGGGACAGACGTAAACATTATTAAGTAGCCTTGAGTTTGACAAGCATTCCTTTTGCCGCTCAAGGCAAGCCTGAAAGAGAAATTGTCGAATACCGGCACGTACCACACTTCGTTCCATTGCTTGGTGGTTCAAGGTCGGCTGCAACGTGGAAGGCTGACGGATGCAAGCAAAGCCCTATCTTGACGTGCTTCGTGACGTAATCCGCGAGAGAATCCAATGTGGTTGGGGTCCGTCACCGGTTAAGCTAGTCAAAATTCTTCTATGATCAACTATCGATGACACGTAAATCAGGGTCATTGAACCAGAACGGGGGTTGGAAAGGGCAAGGGTATTCCGCTTACTTCAATAGTAGAATCAGGTACTGGGGCAGTACTGACGGGACTACAAGGTTCCCAATGGGAGATCCTTCTTCAGATTCAGCTTCTTACTTGGCATTCATTCCCTTGAAACCGACCGATGTTTTCAATTCTGGGCTACTTGGTTATGGTTTCGGCAATAAAGCGGAACGTGGACCCAAGTGTTATAGGGAGGGATACACGATGTCTTGGGCATGATACCTCAATTGACCATTGAGAGAGGCGATCCTCTGTGGTATTTACTATACTGGGCCCAGCCTAAGTTTCATTTCAATCGTAGTAGGAAAGTGAAAAATGGTGTTATGGTAATAAGTAGTCCCCTAGCGCTCATTCGTCAAAGGGCGATTGCCTTTTCTCCTTTTATTCATCAAGTCAAGTAAGGTTGCCTAAGGAGAAATATTAGATATCTTGAGAAGTCGCTTAACTGCTTGCTGCGTCTTTTGCTTTCTTGCATCTCGACACTTATGACAGAGAGAGGGAATGCTACCTTAACAGGAGGTTCTTCCTACAAGTCAGATTCTCATTAATCCATGGTCTCACTCGAAACAGAGTCCTTCATAAAAGCTATTAATGACCCAACATCACGTCGGATTAAAGTGAAGTCACAACAGGCTTCCTCATATGAGTATGACGCTTATTTCTTTTTAGAAAATGGGGGCAGACGAATAGAGACTGACTAAGGAGAGAAGCTAAGCTGCTTTACCGAGTGAAAGAAAAGGTGAAGGAGAAAGAATATATATGCTTTACCGAGTTCAATCAGGGAAGGTCATAGAGTCAAAGGTTCCGGAGTGAACGATCATTAATCTTGATTACAGGAGGGAGAGTAAATGAACAAGGAGTGAAGGATAATTAATCTTGCTTGAGTTGAGTCTTAGTTTGTTTACCGTGAAAGAATCCATAGGAAAAGGAGTGAAGGATAATTCTAGTTGAGTCTTGACTGACTGCCGGATTATTCTTTTCTTTACTCGACTGTAAAGGTGATTGAGCTTCTCTTTCATTTTCTTCGTTTACAGTTCAATCTGGTCAGGTAATATCGGGGCAGGCAATGGAATTGTTCAACCGAGTTGTAGAGGTGAAGGGGAATTAATCTTTCTTGACTTTCTCTTGTCTTGCTTTCGTCTTTCAAGCAGAATCAAATTCAATCAATAGGTGTTCAGTCAGGAGTTTACCGTGAAAGAAGGTGTAGGCTGGAGTAGTTCACTCTCATTCATAAGGAGTCTTAGTTTACAGGGTTAGAATAACTCACAAGAACTTAAGGTCATATCGGAAAAGAAAAGGTTCTTATCATCCTGCGGCTTTACACCTCCTGAAATAAGAGAAGGGAATATCGGGCAAGGAGAAAGAATCCATCCAGCAATAGGAAAAGTAGTTCACTCTCAGTCTGTCTTGTTGAGTATTTCCTTGAAACACTTTCAGGTTCAGGAGCGGATCATCCTCCAGTTTCCCTTGTTTACAGTTCAAGAAAGGAGAAGATCAAGAATAGTTCAACCCTAACCCTAGTTCAACCCTAGTTCAAGAAGAATCCTCCTGTCCGTCCTCTTTACCGACCGAGTCTTTGTTAGAAGGGAAAGAACAAGAACTGAAGGTCATATCGTCAAAGAAAAGGAGTGAAATCAGGTTCATGAGTTTCCAGTCGACTAAATGAATTAGCTGCTTGACCGAGTCTTTGATTGAATAAATAGGTTCAGGTTCAGTAGTTCAGGAGTTTCCCTTGTTTACAGTTCGTGTTTGAATAACTCCCAATAAGGGAATAGATAGAGGGGCAGGCAATAGAATTGTGAAACCGAGTTTACGAGGTGAAGGGGAATGAATCTTGCTTGAGTTCAGTCTTGAGTTGAGTGTTTACAGTCGAGTAAAGTCATTGAATATGCTTTCCCTTGTTTACTGTTCAAGCAATAATAACTCACACACAATAACTGATGGTAATAGAATAGAGGAAAAGAAGTTCAAGCAAGAAGGTTCCGGTGAAGGATTTCATTCATTCTTTGAATAAAGAAGGTCAGTCAGGTAATATCGTAGAGTCAAAGGCTCAGGGAAGGTCATATCGGTTCAGGGGAGGGAGAATGAAAATAGCTTGACCTCGTGTTTGAAGAATACTCTTGCTTGGTTTTCGCTTGAGTCTTTCCTTTAACATTACCTCGTTCAAGAATAGCCCGAGTTCAAGAAGGGAGCGAAGCAGCTTTACCTTTACCTTCTGAAAGAAGAATAGTCCTGCCTGGTTTTCGCTTGAGTCTTTCCTTTCCTGCCAGTTCACTCTCATTCTTGCTTTCCTTCTGCATTACCTCCTTCCTTCATTTATTCTTTCACTGTAAACTCCTTCAATCAGTCAAAGGTTTTCTCTTTCGTCTTTCTCTTTTCTTTACTCGACCGACTGTAAAGGAATATATGATTCTCGTCAGGTTCCGGTTCAGGTTCATGAGCGAGAACTTCCAGAATAAGCATGACGCAAGCCTCCCTCCGTCTATGTATCGACTATCGGGCCCATAACAACACTCTCAATCAAAAAAGAGCCCGTGCCACTCTCATTGCGTTTTGATCAATTAAGTGCGGTAAGGTATTTCACCAAGTTGGACTGGCGACCGGAGTAGTACCAAGTGTGGATCTTAGAGGGCTTAGAGGGCAAGACGACGTGAGGCTGGAGCATTAGACTTTCTAGTAATGCTGGTCTAACCAATGCTTCCTTTTGCACAAAGATGAATGAAGGATTTCACCCCACATGCATCATGAATGGGAGAAGTTTCTCGTAGTCTGTGCTATTTGATACTAATTGATACTAAATAGAGACCCCAGATGAGATTTTGGTGTATACTCTCATTGGAAGAAGACGCGGAGCACCTTTCTCACATGGAGAGAGCAGTGTTCCAGATCATCAGGGTCCGCTCAATGTGAAGTGCTTTGGATAAGGTCTAGTTCCTTGAGGTCTAGTTCCTTGGGCATTGGATTGGCGACGGCATGAGTTGGTTGGATCAAGAGAAGGTACGTGCAAGCCGGGGTGGACTGGGAGACGCCACGCAAGGTGCAGGAATTACGATTCTTCCTCAGATTAGTCCTACATCTGTTTTTTGATTGAGAGTCTATATTAAACTATAGGCGGTTCATCGAGGGCTTCTTTCTCGGGTGATTGATCGGAAGGGCTTAAGCTTTCCATTAGATTAGTAAAGGGCGAATGAAGGGCGTGTGCAATAGTTTTCTTTCTTTCTCCCGCTCGATCGCTTCAATGCCTATACTATATTTAGAGAGAACTGGAAAGCCTTCTCCCGAATTATAGGAGGATGTGACACAAATAATGACTCTCTTCGCCGGGATGTCAGCAGGTTAGGCAGCTCTAAGGGTTTTGATATTCGGGGTGGAAGGCAAAACTCTGACACAACCAAGTGAAACTAAGGGTCTCTAAAAGAGGGAACGATCTGATCTATGGGGTGTTCACTCTCAGAGGACGGCTAAGAATGTCCCTTAAAAGGAGCGGGGATGGGGTCTTTTCAATCAAGCACGAATAGAACGAGATAAAGGGGGTGTGCAACCTAGAGAGATGGCCATATCTCTTTTCTGAATGTGGTATCGAGGTTCGGTTCATTTGGAAAAGAGGTCGGGAGACCGTGCGAATGGTTTAATTTCTGACTTCGCTTCGATCTCTTCGACTGAACCTGAAGGAGACTTCGATCATTCCACTTTAGCTGAAGAAGGAATGAATCATCTCACTAGGAATTCCGGAGAGTGAATCTTCTCTTTTAGATCCTGGCCTTGGTAGAGAACTTGTCTTTGATTGGGATTTCGATTGAAAAGATGTTAGGCCGGTTCCTCATGTGCCTAAGAAGCCGAAGAAATCTCGATCCCATTTTACTACTCAATCTTTATTTAGAGAAAGAGCACTCGGGAGCATAAGCAAGTTCAGTAGTTTCAACCTTTGTAATGGGAACCTCGAAGCTGTCTGAGGCAGGAGCAACCTCATATTAGGCACTGCCGCAGCATCCATTGGGAGTTGGAAGGTGCACGATAGCGAAGATCAATCCATCTCACTCAATCTACAAAAAAACATTGCCTTGGGCGCATGCAACCCAAAAAGAAAGAAAGAAAGACAGCTCGCTTGAAGAAAACTCTTTTAGTTAGAGCCTGGTACAAGCCAAGCCCCTTTGATTCGGCAACAAGAGTCGGTTATAGATAGAATAGTCTTTTGGTCAGCTTTCCCGTTCTTTCAGACTTTCGGGCCCGTAGGCTTTATAGCGGACCTGCCTGACAGGGAGGATATGAAAGATCTCGTTGCGCTTGCTTTCACTTAGAAACTATACGACCCCTACTACTGTAATTCTTAGAAACTATACGACCCCTACTACTCTAATTAATAATTAAGTTACGAGACCCTTACTCTAATTAATAATTAAGTTACGAGACCCCTACTCTAATTAATAATTAAGTTAAGGCATGCTCTCGAAAAAGATACCTTCCATTCTCTTGTCTCCGGCGATTAACCTATTCCAGAGCTGTCTGGTTATTAGCCTATCTATCTCGCACTACTCGAAGTCTTCGTAAACTCATTGTACGTAGTGGAGGTTGCTGTGAGGAGATCCTTGTGCCAGTGAAGATTGCTTACAGTGATCGGGAAATCCAAAAGAGAAAAACCATTGATTTCTTTCCAACACTCCGGATAGGCAGAAAGAAGGATCTATGTCTATCCCCAACTTCCTTTCAATCCATCCACACACATCGGCAATTGAGGCTTTCTATACTTACTGGGAGGCAGCAAAGGAGGAATAATGGGCATACATACGCTGGTTCGATAAGACAAGGAAAAACAACCACTGCTTTTGACACTCAAGCGACGACCGACCCGCCCTGCCAAACAAACATCGATGCAAAGACCAAGACCCAGTATTACCAATTCCTTTGATTGAAGCTACTATCACTACCGAAGGAGAAGGAAGCTGGCTTGCTCCTGAACCTTTACAGGAGAGAAGAGAAGAGAAGGAGACCGAATGAAAGAAATAATAGTCCAGGTAATAATGGAATCAAAGCCTATTTACAGAGTTCCATCTGGGAAGGGAAGTAGTTCAGG
>NW_019272044.1:3223323-3254318 GCF_002738345.1 Cucurbita maxima
TTCTCTGAAGAATCAACATAGCAAAATCATTCCACTGAGGGGGCTTGAGGTAGTCTTATAAAATGAGGGTACCACTTTCTATTTAATAATTTAAATGTGAATAGAGAATGAACCATACATATTCTTGGAAGATCAGATAGAGCCTCGAGCCTGAAAAGAAAGGGGTTACACAAAATTGTTCTCTGATATGCTTTCTAGGAACTCTCAGTCTGAGAACAACCCTTTTTTTCTTTGGTGAGTAAAGGCAAGCGGAACAAGACTTTGTTGAAGCACCATACTAACATACTCTCCCTTGGGTGTGCATGCTACCCGCATAGCTGAAGATTAGGTCTGATACGAGAGACAAAAAGCATGTAGAAGTTGCCTGACTCACTTAGGGCGGTGTAATTGCCGGAATCGTCTCAGAACACCCATTATTAGAAGTGGACATCCCTTGTCTCTTCACGAAGGGGGATTGGAAACTAAGCTCTCCAAAGAAAGAGGCCCTGTACGAAAAAGAGTTAGAAACCGAAATGGGCCAACCACATCCTCCACGTAAGACCGAAAGAGTGAAGTCAAGCTATATATATATCTTACCCTCTTTACCTATTGTAATCCGAACGTACATGGTTTACATCATCCCCGGTTTTCCAGTTCTAGTAGCCCTCTCTTCATTCGTAACATAACCCCATGGATTTTGAAGCACTCCACCACGAATAAGACCTAATCTTTTTTCTGACTTGCCTTTTCGATCATGATGTGAAAGTGAAACTCGCCCTGTGGTCTTCATTTTCTAAGGAACTCTCTCAATCATAACTCAAGCAGTGAACAGAATTCCAGGCCTCATCATCATCCTTTATATGTGAAGAGATGTTATAGAACTTTTTGAAGCTAGAAGTCGTACATTGTTTACCCGAGAATAAGTTCATTCCATTTCCAGAGAAATGTAGCCTTGACCTAAGGAAGAATGATATGAGTGAGTTAAGGAACTTCTTTAAAACTGACTATTGCTATTGGTAACAAACAGTCTTTAGGCCCTGACTTCGCTTATCTCTCTAGATGCTGCATTACCGGTCTTAGGACTTTTTTGACAAAAGCGGGTAACTGGTAAAAGAAGAAGATGTTCTGTTTTCATGAATCCAACTGACATAGTGGCAAGATCATGACTATTTAAGCCAATGAGATTATTAGCTCAGACACTATTCTATTCATAGTTGTTGATCTATAGGGTAATTAGCCTAAACATGGCATGTCTGACTGATTGACAGAAGTAAGTAGGCAAGTCTGGGACTTTCGAATAAGAACTTCTTTGTCAACTACCGGTTGTACGGATTGGATTCGCCAGATGCTCAGATTGTCTCGGTCTTCAATTAGGTACCATCAAAGCCTCCTTAGCTTTTGCAGTGCTTCGTAGCAGTCATATTGAAATATAGGCTTGTGAGATCGATCTCCCACGCTGACTCTTGCTCTAGCACTATAACTAGCACGCTGACTCGAGCTTATTTAGGATTCCCTGACCCTTTATTTAGATTCTTCCGTGGGACTTTCAAAAAGAGAAAACCCGGCTTACTTGATTACCTGACTTATGAGATTTTCTATCCCATTGGCTGACTCATTACTGGCTTAGAGGTTAGAACGTTAGAGAGGGGATTCCTATACCATCCTTATTCTATCTTTGCTTTATTTACTGCTTACGGATACAAGACTAAGGAAGAGAACCTGGTTTTAGGGTTGGATTACTAACTCAAAGTCTGCTTACAGGATTAGCTTACTACGCTGGGTATACTGGATTAGCCGGTTTGTCAGCGGCTTAAAAGAACCGTCCTTCCTTTCTTTTTCCCGTTGGAATTCATTCCTCACTACTCCTTGCTGGTCAGCTTACTTCTACAGTACAAGGCGGGGACTTATATATTCTATATCTTTTTGATCTCGCACTGATAATAGAACCAGGAGACTAGCTATAGCTCTTGCGCGCTTCCCTGCTTACTCCACTTCCCTCGTGTCAGCGGGATAGAGTAGGGTTGTTTGGTGTCCCAAGTTTGTACCGAGAGCGAGAGAAGAGAACTTGCTCACGCTTTCCAGGCCCTGGAGCGACTCCTGTGATTACCAAAACAAAGAAAAGGAAAAGAAGACAGATGCTTTCTTCGTTCGGCCCTCATTCCCTTCCTATCCGAAAAATCTGGTTCTTCAAGGCAGGAAAGACTGAAAGAGGAGAGTCGTCTTACCCTTTCTCTTTCTGATCCCCCAAAAATGCTAGATCCGAAGCAACTATAAGTCGATCTGCCAAACTAAACTCTCCTTAATAGAAGGGTCTCACCCCAAGCTCCTTTAGAGCAAGGCTTTTCCGGCTTTACTGACTTAGCGGAATAATCAGCTGACGCAACTCTTGGTCAAGCTGTTTTCATCTACTTATACTTAGCTTCGGTATCGTACCCAAGAGAATCAGAATCATAAAAAGTACCTGGACCTGGATCCAAGATCACGATATCCGGAATCAGTGTTGGAGGTCGATTCGGATACCCCACCCTTATTATAGAGGAGAGTTTGGCACTTAGTTGCCCTTGGTTAGGAGGTTGACCCTCATAACATAAGGCCTTTCACTCGAAAAAAGAGGTTTTACCTATCCCACTATGTCCTTTGTTTAATACCCATTTCTAGTTCTTTTTCAAAAGGGGCTTTGCTTGCATTCAAGACAGTTGATTCAATAAAGTTCGAAGTTACTAGAATGTATTCTTCGGGGTAGAATTTCTTCAAGTCATTCGTACCGCACGAGATCAATCAAATACCGCCGGCGGATCCTGGAAATTCTTATCTAACTGGCACATTTGTCTTTTGCTCCTCTCTATATGTATGTGCTTTAGCCCTGATTGCCTACCTAATTTTTGAATACTGAAAGAGAAAGAGATTCGATTCGTCTTGCTTATGTGCTTGCTTATTGGATTGAGTGCGGGGTAGATGCTTCTGACCGAACCGCTCTTTGCTTCACCCAAGATGCTGTTTTATTCTATGGATTATAGAAGTTAACATTCTGAAGGAAACCACGATTTCGTTAGTGTTTCGGGAAAAGGAAAATGAGGCGTTAAGAAAACGAATACAAAGCGCCCCTGAACCTCTTCTTTATGGTCTCGTGGCTTCGCCCCTAAACCTCTTCTTTATGGTCTCACAATTCCATTGCCTGAACCTATTCTAATTGAATGGACTCTCCTTCTTTCACTGTAAACTCGGTCTCATCGCCCCTCTCCTCTTCTCCTCGAGCAACTTGACTTATCTACCCGGATCTTACAGAAATCAGTCCCCCCTGCAACTAGATACTTGATGGTGTACAATCCTTTCTTTCCTCTTTCTAGCGCTTGAACCAGAATCCCATTTTCTTTCCAACCCCTACCCTTTCCCTTTCAGTCAAGCCTTTGTTAGCCCTTTCCTCGAGGAGTCGAGCTGCCTATCTTCTCCTCGAGCCGCACTAGCCCGGCGATATCGATCTCGACCATTCATTACTTTATTCAATTCTATTCTAACTTCTAGCTTGGCTTGTCCTTAGCTAAAGAAAGATAGTTGGAGGCCGAAGACCAGAGTCTGGTTTTCACAAGATATGAAAAAGAGAGTCTTTGTCCTGCTATTCCCGGCAATAGCTCTTTCGAGGGAGGGTTAAAAGAGAGAGAGGATCGGTGCCCGCTCTTTCCCAATCCGAACCATGGGAATAGGCCTCTTACGGGTCGAAAGGCTTCCTTTAGTGAGTGCGCCTGTTCAACTGAAACTCTTGAAGATGCCGAATCAGAAGAAGCTAGAGAAAGATCAGTCTCAGCTAAAGCCGAATACGAAGACGCATCGACAGACGCATACGCAAACACCGGGGAATCTGCAGAATATGAAGTCAGTATCCGACTCAGAATCCAAAGATAGAGACGCATCTGCTCCCGAATCACCTAAAGTGGAAGTCTGAATCTGATGACGCCACTTGTTGCCGTTGATGGCCGTTGCAGCAGCACCGGTGCCGGTCACATGCTTCAAAGTGGAAGAAAACGGATTGGTTCGAGTTTCTATGAGTCGACAGGAGAAGCACCGCTCAAAGGCGGCTCATTGAGCCGGTCATTTTGACCTTGTTTTATGAAAGGAGTGGACCTGACTCGAAGGAAAAACCCTCGAACCGAGGCGGTTGATGGGGAGCTTGTAGCTTATGGTGCTTCCTTCCCTGCCTACTATGTATACCTTTGACGATTTTCTTTCTTTGTTGACCCTGTTTTTCGAAGGTAGCTGAAATCCTCCTTTTTTCCAAAAGTCGATGAAAAAGTGGACGGGTATTGTTTTGTTCTTAGCTTGGCGCGCTTGCTTCCCTCTAAAGAAGCCCAACCGTAACGCTTTTCAGTCTTAGGTGAGAATCACTCAATTCTTTCTGTACCGCCCTCTCTCGCAGCAGTATTTCCCTCAGCAGCATATCCAGTTTATTCCGAACATCTATCTCATTTGTCTCCTGAACCAAACCTTTTATCCCGCTCCGCCCGAATCAACATCAAATTTGAGCTAGGTCAGTCATAGGGTTATTTCCAGTCTAGTCTAGAATCAAGCAAGACCAAACAAAGCTGAACCTTAACTACGTACAAGGTACCTGTGAAAGCCCTGACCGTGGTGGACGCATGCACTCGCAACCCAAAAGGAAAGCGAAAGATGCCCCGCCCCTTTCTTTCTTCTTTGAAGCTGAATCAGATTATCTGCTATGCTATATTAAGCTGAATTGTTTAAGATTTCGGATTTGGAACTACAGCCTTAGCCCGGGAGGAGACTGAAGACTTTGGATTTGAACAAGAAACTACGTCCCCGCTTTAGGAAGGGCCTTAGCCTTAGCTTCAAGATCTCAGTTTGCACCAACCAGGATTTCCGTTCTCACCAGGAGCCGATTGCTGAAGAAAGCGATGGAACAAGATAGTCGTTTCTTTTTCTCTCTCTCCCGATCAGGTTTCGGTTAAGTAATCTGTCTATCCATCTGGTTAGGTTTCGACCAAAGTATGGTTGGGGTTCTGCAGTTGAGGATGAGGATTTTGGGGAAAAAGATTAACAGAATTCGGGCAAAACTCTAACAGGATAGGGAGGAGGAGTATACCATTGAGGATTAGGGTTGGTTATTTACATCCGAAAGGTGAAATTGCTGTAAATACTGGTTGTTAACTACATGATCAACCGTCTTTCCCGTAAACTATTATGAGTTCGAGCTTGAGGACAAAGGGATAGGATGAAGATTTGCTTTTTTCTATCACCTTCAGTGCCTCTCTACTCTAACAACTATTCATCTGCTAAGATCTCGCCCAAATAGAGAAGTGAATCTAAAGGCCAAAGAGTGATCTTTGAACGCTACTACGCATCCTTAAAAAGAGTCTCGTGTAAGGTAGGTTTGGGTATAGCAGGACTTGAACCTGCGACCATTAGGTTAAAAGCCCAATGCTCTACCAACTGAGCTATACACCCCAAAAAAGAAAAATAGGTGGGAGGATTGATGCAGAAAAGAAAAGAGGGCGGCCTCTCTTCTTCTCATCATATTCAAGGGGCGCGGCTCCGTATGAGGCTCGTACTGCAGAGCAAGCGAAGAAAACGTAAGGGTGCGCGTTAGCACTCCCGCAAGAAAACGGCCTCGCTAACCCCTTATTGATTTCAAACTCAAGGAAAGCCTTTCTCCCTCCATATGAGAAAGATGCGCTCAAGCACCCAACCTATACAAACAAGGGGCTTGGGCTCGAAAGCCGGCCTTACTCAACAAGCACCTTTATTAGTCAGGTTGCTTCTTTCTACTCATTGAAGATTCTATCCACAAAAGAAGGTCAACGGGGGATACTAAAGTGGCTCTCACTGACACCATCTACGATAAGGTGAGGTCGTCTTTCTTTCCAGCCGCCATCCGGTTCTTAAAGCCTTAAATCAGGGAAGGGGAGGAGCTATATGTAATTAGGGTCTTTGTTGGCCGTTGTTCCGGTCGAGCACTCTCTTTTCTTTGTCAAATTCCGTCTTACCAAAGAAGACTTCTGCCCAACCCGCGAAGGCTTGTGAAGTTGGACCAGGTACGAAGAATGAATCTATCTCTGTGTACGGAAGTTGCTGGCCGCTCAACTGTTCGAGCGTTTTCCTTTCTCCTATTATTAGAGTGGGGTGGTTGGTTCCGATTCGAGAAGGGTAGAATACCTGGTCGAAGGTCCAGTACAGTAGGTAGCCGGCGTTTTCGTTTTGGCTCCCGAGCGAGAACGAGAAATAGGCGATGCACCATCCTTGCTGCTACGTACGTTGACCTTGACTTGACAGATTCATCCAATGGAACCCACACTAAAAGGAGGACCACAAGCTCGGGGCTCGACGAAAGGGCAAGTATCAGCATGTTGAAACTGATTGGGGTTAGCAGTGAAAGAAAGAGCCCGGCATTCATTTCTTCATTCATATGAATAGCTTAGTCTACTAAAATCAAAGGGGGACCAGCCTCATCGTGGTAATTAGAGGACATCTTTGATCGTTCACCTCTAATGTGACACGTTCCCTCCCAGTTATATGATCAACGGGATCAGTCGTCCAGCGGGGCTCTTTTTCTTCCGGGGAGGCAAAGTAGTCCCCTCTACTGATCGAACCCCCTTTCTCTAAGAGGTCTTCGTAAACATGTTAAAGGGCTCCTGTCTTCGGCGGGTCACCTTTCCAAGACTGAGAAGAACATCTGGGCAAGGGAAAGCGCAGTGCGCCTGGTGCAAATGGCTTGATTTTTTCATGATATACCAATCAGAATGGAGGGCCCCCGTACATGATTGATATAATCACTACTACGTGGTGGGGGTCGCTTGATGCGAGAGAGGCATGAGTTTCGATCTTGTGGTGTATTCGTTTGCAGTGAGTAGGGCCTCTTTCTCGTTGATCAGTTCGCCTCCGCTCGAGGGAAAGGTCTCCATTCCTACGGCGGTTTTGTCAACGAACGCGTCTCGGGCCGGGAACTTGATCCCCCAAAAAGGAAGGGGTCTCTTTCCTCGCCCGATGATAGAGGGCCAATTCTCGTTGCACAAGACGGTGCCCTCTCACTTCGAGTGCCTTCCTTCGTAGTCAAATCTGATGATACGCTTTGGCGATGTTACCTACCAAATCAAAGGCCTGCTAGGTGATCGAAATCGCTCAGGTCAGTGAGGACTAACTCACCTACTCCAACTCTCTCGTTTTTATCTCGATAAGAGTTTCTTCTATTTCATTCAAAAGGCGACCCGCCGCGCTATAAGATGAGATACTGCTGTTGTACTACTTGACTGGTAATAAAAAGCTTACGTAAAAACGGGAAGACTCTTCTACAGTAACCCTCTCCTACGCTACTGGTGGACTCTTGCACAGAAAGGCCGACAGAAAGAAGCAACCTTTCTTAGCGCGCTTTTCAAGTGCTTAGCTTCTGCTAGCGGCGCAAGGCCATAAAGTCAGTTCAGTTGGAAGCCTAAGCCAAGAAGGTACGAACGAAGTGACGGGCCCTTTTAGAGTTTGAGAGATAGGGTAGGGGGGCGGCTTGATTGTGATAGTAATTTCGAACATCTCTCCCCTTTTCTCTTAGCGTGCACTGTTTGCTTGCATGCCGCTTTAGGCACATCTCTCTTTCTTAGTTTCACGCTGCTAACCTAAGTCAGTCTTTTAGTAAGCGTATAGTTGCAGCTATTTAGTGTAGAATCAATTCTTTAGTGGACGCACCGAAAGGGCGGGATAAGACAAGGCGGTGGAGGTTGGTTGAAGATGATGTTACGCGGCGTTCAGAACCAGCCTTGAAGTGAATGAATTTGAAAGAACGAAGAAGTCAGGAAATGAGACGACTCTTTCTTGCACTATATCATAAACGGATCTTCCCCTCCACACCAATCACGAGTTTTTCTCCATTCCTCTCGTATATCGTCGTAACGCCCTTAATGCTAGGTTTTGAAAAAGACTTTTCATGTCATTCCCATTTAGGTCCGATTCGGATCCCTCCGTTGTTTCCTTTTCCTCCCGCACCCTTTCCTCGAAATGAGAAAGAAGATGGTACACTCGAATTGTATTATTTAAGTGCTTATTGCTTGCCAAAGATCCTACTTCTACAATTGGTAGGTCACCGGGTTATTCAAATCAGTTGTGTTTTCTCTGGTTTTCCCATGTTCAAACTTCCGTACCAATTCGGTCGATCCGGAATGGATCGGTTAAACATTCTATTAGGGAGCCTGGTCTTGACTCTGATGTGTGGTATTCATTCTCGTTTGGCTCTTGGAATCACATCCAGCCGTGGTTGGAACAGCTCGCAAAATCCAACCACTTCACCTACTTCATTGCCCCCAACCCTTTCTCGTACCTCTATTGAAACAGAATGGTTTCATGTTCCTTCATCGATTGGTTATTCCTCCCCGTTCGTCTCTCTTTTTCCAATTGCGGTCTCGATTAGTTTACAAGATTGAATGGCTAATTTGCCTCCGGACCCTAGATTCAATTGTTTTACAAGAATGTTGAGCGGGGTATGTAAGCTGTGTATCTGGGAGGAAGTGCAAATCTGGGCTTTCGCTTTTTTGCACCCTGTTTTGGTCTTGCAGCTATTGAAATGAAATAATAATCTCTTTCCCACCGAATAAAGATTGAATATATGTCCAATCTCTAGTGGTGGTGAAACCAACCAAGATGTATGTCGTCCGACCCGACCTCAGACTCTTTCTTCCCGACCTATTTGACCCTCTGCTGTTATTTAGGTGGTATCCCGAGATAGAATTCCTCCCGGGAACACACGAAAGAAAGATATGAACTGGGTAAATAGAAATGGAAAAGAGATGTTTCCAATTCATTCAAATCCGAAGCTTTTTCTACATCCATATGATCTACTAAAGTCGATCGGTATTGCCCATATAATGAAAGCAGATCTTGGTCTATAGAGTCCCAAGAAGGTAATAACTCCAACCTGTCCGATGCTTCTTCGGCCAAATACAATATACAAGTGGGACCTGCACTATGAGCAAGCTGTGCGTAAAACCGCTGATTTTTGCCGGTTTCGCAACAACTTGGTCGAAATGGGGTTCTACCGGGAAACCAGGGATTTTTGAGTTTGCGCCATTGGTTACTGGTCGAGCCACTGGAATGGAATGAGATCAGAATCTCTGGAGATCTTTCCTCTCCACTTACTCATAACAGGCTTTCCCTCTGTAGAAGACGGATTCCGAATGGCATAATTGTCTGATTTCTTACTAGATCTTCAAAGAAGACTTCTCCTACTCCTCCTTCTCCTTTAGGATAGGATCGTCGTTGGTCCTTCTTTCACTAATGAGATCATTAGATCACCATTTGATAGTAGTTCGCGCGAACGCGCGAGGGACGAGACTTTCTATCGCTTGCTTTTCACTCTCAAGACAATGGTCTCTCTCTTCTATAAATAGAAAGCGAAGCAAAGCGCATGGCGCTGAAGTGAAGAAAGCTCAATAAAGACAGACGAACACGATGCAGGGCATAGCATAAATTAGACCGCTGATCATTTCATAAACCATATATGCTTGACCTTGATCGATGCTTTTTGGGGGGTGACTCACCAACCGACCCAGCAGTGATCGATGACAGAATGGTACGAACAAATCCAATGACTTTGATTTGGGAGTTCTCCATTTTCTTGTCTCTTTACCCCTTTTGATATCCTTCTAAATGGAA
The DNA here is from genome assembly GCF_002738345.1 of Cucurbita maxima. Classification (NCBI taxonomy): domain Eukaryota; kingdom Viridiplantae; phylum Streptophyta; class Magnoliopsida; order Cucurbitales; family Cucurbitaceae; genus Cucurbita; species Cucurbita maxima. Next base: position 3,232,945 of record NW_019272044.1, read on the forward strand.
AGGGGTGCACCTCCAGATGGGCAGGGACTTTGCTAAGCTGTTCGGCCACATTCTATTCCGATTGCCTTGAGAAAAGCATCCGTTTTGTCCTTCCCTTTTCCTTTCTCTCTTCTCCGTATCCTTTTTCTTAATTACAAGGGACTTTATCCAGATTGTAGACAGAAGGTAGTTGGTAAGGGATAATGAGTGGTTGTGGTACAGGCAGGGTGAGGGGTTGAGTCGGGATTTGAATCAAAACTCTATAAAACATCGAGAATCTAAGAGTTTTCCCTACCTGGGCGACAGTATAAAGAAGAGGGAATCCGAGAATATGCGAGACTGTAAAGAAAGGAGAGGGAATCCGACCCCGGCTTCGCCCGAAGCATGCGAAGGAACGAGCCTTGTCTACGAAGCAAGTTCAGTCAGCGCAGAAAGAGTCTGCGAGTGTGTAGTTGACTAGTAGTACCATTAGCCTAAACGCTCCGTATCCTTTGCGGCCGCCATTCTAATTCCTTCGCTATTGGAACTATGACTCCCGCTCCGTAAACTACGCTCGCTGCCTCCCGGGTCTCGTCTCAAGCTGTGGCATAGACGGAGTTTCCTGCCTCCCGTTACAAATCCAGACAAAGAAAGGGTAGCTAGTGCCCTTAATCGAATGACTTGAAACACTTCTCTATAAGAAGCACTATTGGATTGGTTGCAACCACACCTACTCTTAGTCTAGTCTTGACCGACCTGGGCTTTTTAGGGATTCCCTGAAACCGGAGCATCTTGTATTTCATCAAAACTAGTTGGGCAACCCCGGAATCTCGAGCCACGTGGCGTTCCAACCCAGTTCCAACAATGAATGCAGCTTCTCCATCAACTGCAACAAAAGAATGGATTGATTAAGGTAAGGTGACAGAATGGTATCAGGAGACGAAGGAGCGAAGCAATGAATGAGACAGAGTTGCAGAGGTTCAGGAGTGAAAGAAGGTGAAGGAGAAGATCAAGAATGAATAAGAAGGAGTATTGTATTGATCTTTTACAGTGAAAGAATAAATAGTCAAAGGAGAAGAGAAAGAATGAATCTTTCGTGTTTACAGTCTCGTAAATTCATTCAATTCGGTTCAGGAGTTCAGTCTCAGTCTCTCTCTTACCTCAGTCTAAAATAGCCCAAAAAATAGGGGAAAGCATTGATTTTCTAATAAATGGTTCTTACACGAAAAAGAGTGAACGAAGTAGGAGTCTTTGTCTTTCTTTCGTCTCCCTTTATTCTTTCACTGTAAACTCGTTCAATCAGGTTCCAGATTTCATTCATGTTTCGTCTTTCCTTCCCGGATTTCACTGTAAAGAAACTCTCATTAATCTTTCGTCTTTCCTTCTTCAGTCTCATTCATCTTTCTTCTTCTTTTCTTACATACAGTTCAATCAGTCAAAGGTTTAAGGTTTCGTCTCATTCTTGTTTCGGCTTTGTTTACAGTTCTTCAAGTGATTGAGTTTACCTCGTTCAATCTGGTTCGGTCAGAAGGAGTTTACGAAATAGGTGAAAGAAGAAATAGGTGTAGGTCAGGTAATATCGGTTCCGGTTCAGGTTTTCGGTCTCTTTCCTTATTAATTAATTACCTCTAGCCAAAAATAGCCCAAAATCCCGGGAAAACGTAAATTGAATTTATTTCAGCAGCTGCTGTTAGTGAAAAAGCTCTGACGAAACTTGACAGTTATATGGAGCATCAACTAAATCATAAATGGTCTTTACAGGAGAAGGAGTCTTTGTCTTTGATTTCCTCTCCCTAATAGTTGGTTTCGTCTTTCCTTCCTGTAAACTCTCATTCTTCTTTCGGCTTTCCCTTCTTCGAATAACGAACTCGAACTGAAAGGTCAGGGAATAATAGAGTCAAAGGAGCTTGACCTGATTCTCAGCCAGCTTACTTACCCAGTTTAGTTCAACCCTCCCTCGTTCAATGACCTCAAAAATAGGGAATATCGTCAAAGAGTGAAATCTGTCTCATTCATCTTTCGTATTGATCTTTGACAGTGAAGGGAGAGTCTTTGAGTGTTTGAATCATCCTCCATCCAGTTTACCTCGTTCAAGAATCAATAGGTTCAGGGAGAGTACATTAGCAGCTTTCCCGAGTGTTTGAATAAATAGGAGAATTCTTGCTTGTTTCTTACAGTCGAGTAAAAGAAAGAAAGAATCAAGATCAGTTCCAGAATAAATAGGTTCAAGAAGGAGAGAAGAGTCAAAGAGTGATAGTTTACGAGGTTCATGAGTAAGTAGCTCGAGCTCGAGGAGAAAGATCCGTTCAAGAATAACGAACAAAAGAAGAGAACGAATGAATTTCATATGCTTTACCAAGTGAAAGAATAGTATAGTTCAGGCGCCCGAGGTTCAGGAGTGAAAGAAGGCAAGGTAATGAAAAGCTGAATGAGTAAGTAGTGAGAGGAGAAGAGGATAGGTTCAGTCTCATTCATCTCTCTCTTTTCGAAAGGTTCCGGAGTTCACTCTGACGAATCTTGAGTTTCATCTTGACTTAATAGTTAATTACCTATAGCCCAAAATAGCCAAAAAAAAATAGGGTAAAGCATCGATTTTATCCAAAAAAAATAGACAGAAGATAGAAAAAATGAATTAATGGTCTTTACAGAAAAAAGAGTGAAATCAGTCCCATTTAGCCTATTTTGAACGAAAATACAGGGAAAATGGACGAAAATGGCCCTAAAAATAGACAGAGGATAGCATTTTATCCAAAAAAATAGACAGAAGATAGAGTTTTTTTATTAATGGTCTTTACACGAAAAAGAGGGAAATATGGGAAAATGGACTCTTTTAGCCCCAAAAATAGGGGAAAATGGCCAAAAATACCTCAAATACCTCAAAAATATCCCAAAAAATAGACAGAGGATAGAATTTGATAATTAATGGTCCGTCAGAGTTCAATCAGTCTTGAACAAGGGCCGGCTTCTTTCTTTCGGGCTGGCTTGCTCGGGCTCCCGCCCCTTCCCCTCGGCCGGCTGGCTGGCTGGATGAGAAGAACCTTCCCCTATTGATTCAAACACAGTAAAGGAGAATGAATCTTGTCTTGCTTGAGTCTCCCTTCAGTCTTGAACAAGGGCCGAAAGAACTCTTTGACCTCAAAAATCTCCCTAAAAATAGACAGAAGATAGAATTTGAGAATTCATGGTCTTTACAGGATCAGTCTAATTCATCTTGTCTTGTTGTCTTGCTTTCGTCTTTCAATTCTCTTTTCTTTCTTTTCTTTACTGTAAAGTTCAGGTCAGGTCATATCGGTTCCGGAGCAAACAGACCTACAGAAGGGAATGAGTGAGGTAATCCCACCCAGCAGCTTTACCCAGATCGAAACAGATTCCGAGCACGTCTGGTCAAAGTCTATCTTGTCTTTACCACGCCTTGGCTAACAATGAATTTGATTGAGTTTTTCTCATATCCGCGGGTTCTTCCATTTGCTTTCTCCCTCATTCATAGAGGAGTAAGGTGGTATACTCTATTTATCCGCTTATTGGAACTCCTTCTAATGTTTATCTGCTTATTGGAACTCCTTCTAATGACCTATGCATTCTGTTATCATTTCCAGTTGGACGAGATTAATCCAATTTAAGGAACTCTTTCCATTTTGTTTTAGGGCTTGGAGCAGATTCAGCCTTCCTTCTTTCTTCTCGGTCCGCTTCTTTGGCTCCTGATCTTGAGCTCGCTTTTCTTGGCCTCAGGCTTGGCTTCTTCTTGGAGTCCTTGCCTTTTCGAGACTTTAGGCCCTTGCCCTTTCTTTCTTTGCCTGGTCTCGACTCCCCCTGGCTAAGTACTTTCATTCAATCTAGCAGGCTAGCTGCCTGTTCTGCCCCTCCCCTCAGTCTTGGCCATTTTGGCGTAGGTTGTAGCCTGTTTGCTTGAGGCTCATCAACATGTCGGACCACAACCGGAACCCTCCCCCTCCATTCTTCCTGAAACTCGTCCTCAAAATGGATCTAATTGCACTTCACGCTCCGCCTTCTTTACGTCTTTTGGTCCGCCTAACCAGCGCATCTTTCTCCGGAGAAGCAACCCGCTCGCTCGAAATCTGTCCCTTCTGTTTGTTGTGTAACAAGGCGTCCACACGATTACGAGTCTGCTCCCAGCCTCTTCGAGGACACTAGCCTACGGTTTTTTTCCCACTAGCCATGGCTTGGCCGAACCTTTGGCTCTGATACCCCTTGTCATGGCGCTAAGTCCTTCAAGCCCCCAAACCGGGGCACCCTGCTAACCTAACGGTCCGCTGTAGCAGAGTAAGCTGAAAAAGCCCTTTCGAGATTCTTAGTCAAGCCTCAACGCCCTGCAATCTTTCTAAAGCGCTAACGCCTTGACTTGAGATTTGGAAATGCAAATGAAAGAGTCAGGTGTATTCTCGTGGCTTTCGCGCTGCTCAATCCCTTGCTTTGTTCTCGAGTCAGGGGCCTTTGTTTCCGCCTTCATTTTGTCGTGCTGCTATGATGTAACGTGCAGTCGTCCCGAGGCAGCAGGATGTATGGTATAGGGCTCCCTCTTTTCTCTCCCAACAAGTCCTTGATAGATTTCGAGTCGGGAATAGAGCTGTGGCTTATTCGGCGCTATATCACAATTCATTCATTTTCGGAGCTGTTCACGAAAGGTGGCATGGGACATCTGTCGGCGGCGGGAGAGTCTGACATCCGAGCGAGAGGTCAGACCAATCCAATTCATCCTGGTCCGATCCGAACGGATCTTGTTGAATGAACTGATCCATTGTAGTATGCCCAATTAGTTCATTTTTGCCTACTTGGACCCGCCTTCCTTTGACGACTCCTGAGATATAGTGGAAACATTTTGTTATGGTGGAGAGTGGGGAGTGAAAAGACGAATGCAGCGGAGAACGACCGCATGAATCGGAATCCACAACGAGAAAGACAGACGACCGAGAAAGAAAGGCTCCACGTTCTCCAAGTGGTTGATCTTAGCGTGCTAGCCGCAGCTGAATTTCGGTATAGTGATAATGCTTTCTTTCTCTTTCTTAGCGCTCTGCTCCCCCTTGTATAGTAAGGGGAACTCTGGGTATAGTATAGTAAGGGGAACTCTGGTTGCGCGGCTTTCTCTTATCTTATAGGGGTCTATTTTCTCTGACTTTACTCAGCTTGACCTACTTGACTCAGCGGTTAGAGTATCGCTTTCATACGGCGAGAGTCATTGGTTCAAATCCAATAGTAGGTAAAACCGGCCGAAACCCCAGCTTTTGCCAGCATGAGAGCAAGCACAGACTGGCAGCAAGGAAGGTGAATGACCAAAGCATCGGTTGCTTCCACTTGTGGCCTTCTTTTCTTCGACCGCCTTGACGCCTTAATATCAAGGAACCACCCCCCTCTCTTCTTCTCTTCATGTATGTGGGCTGCCCCGTCCCGAATAGACGAACAGGAACAAGCAAAGGCACGAGAGAGTGGATACTCAACTCACCTCTTCGACAATTAGGTGAAGACCAGGGGAGGGGGGCCGGAAACCCCAACGTTCAACCTTTCACCGCGCCACACGATTCTTTCGCCAAGCGCTCTCTCAGACGTTTCCACTCCTGCCCCCGCAAGCAAAGAGGTTTCATTCAAGATACCAGGCGACCAAATGAAAGTGAACAGCCCCGAGCAAATCTTCGTTAGAGCGTACCCTTTGTTTCGACTCTTTCTCTCTTACAAAGGCAAAAGAATATCTGATTTTTCTTCTATGGACCCCTTGGACCTCCGACCAATTAGGTTATGATGCATGCGTGCACATTCACTTCTCAAAAGTGGGTTCCAAACCTGGGTGGCACTATGTAACTCAATCCATGAGAGGTCGTTGGGTGGCTTTTTTTTATTTCAGAATAGTCGAGGAGACTTTAAGGGGAGTTTGTCGAGATAAGGACTTGCGTCGAGTAGTCGTAAGGTCTCAGACTCGCAGAAGACAAGTGAAAAGTATCTCGAGGTTTCGCCGCTTTAAAGCATTTTCTAAATCTCGCTAAAATCGTGGTTTTTCTCTCAAAACTCGGGAGGTTCCGCCAGAAAGAGTTTGGGATTCAATCGTTTGGTCTTTTGAAGTTCCTTGAGAACCTGATTGAAGAAAACCCGCATTTTGTAATACACGTAGATCTGCAGATCCAGTCTTTGAAGTTATTCGTTTGTGTTTCGATTCCACAGTTCAGACGGAGGGAGACGTTGTTGAGTATGTGGCTTGACTTACTCCAAGGTGACTCAAGTCTTGATTGAGCAGTCATTTTTCGTAGTCACGGGTCCTGCTTTAGCACCATTTCCCATTAGAAACTGTAGAGGGCGGTTTGTGACCTTCCAATTTTCTAGGGGGTCGTGAGAGATAGCAAAAGGATGCATCCATTTCTAGGCTAATTGTCTTGTGGATGCTATCCATGAGGTAGTTAGACACGCCCCTTGGGGGATTGGGTCTTTTAAAAGGACTCCATCTGCAGGGCACAAACAAATTCAGGGAAAGCATGCTGTTTTTCTGAGGTTGGGTTTTGAGATGAGAGTAGGATACACACAAGAAATCCGTTGTCTAGAGAGAGTAGAGTGATCTCAAAGAGTTTTCTATTTTCATATTTGAAACACTTTAGATATTTCTATCAATATAGATACCGTTTTTCGAATCAAATCAAACTCTCTTTCTCATTTACTGCCACTAAACAACAGCAGGTCTCAGCTCTGCACATTCCTATCAATTTGTTCTTTCTTTCAGCTAAAGATGGTTATCATCTGGTATGAGAGTCCAGGTTATGCAGATATGGTAGCGATACAATCTTCTGGATCTATAGTTGCTGATATGATTACTGCATTAACGCATACGATTGTCAAGGATCGCAAAATGGAATGAAACCTCTAAATGTATATGTTTGGAAGATGAGAATGCAGTTGCTTCTCAAAGAACAGGATCCTTTTTTTTCATTCTTGAGAAAAGAGACGCAGATCTGGCGCTAATGGCTTCTTCAATCAAGTGAGTGATGTTGTTGTAGCCAAACAACAAAAGAAAGCATATGAACAGCATCGATAGTTGTAGACAAGAAACAAAAAGTTCTTCGAAGCTGTGCTAATGGTGGTCAAGGATAAGGTACTCGTTTCAGTGGGAGACATTGAGTCCGCATGAAAAAGATGGGAGACACCCCTGTACCTCTTTAGGGGAATGTATGAGTCAGTGACAATGGTAAACATTTTCTTCGGCAACGGTTTTTTCCAAGCAAGATGCTTGAGGGGACGAGCGTGTATCAGCACTTAGACAAGATGAAGAAGATTCTCAAAGAATTTATAGGAGAGTCTTCCCTATACAAAAGAGTGATCAGTGACCGGGAAGTCCGCTTCAGTCATTTGAGTCTTTGACAACCACTCTCTCCTGTGAAACTCCTCCTTGTTCTATGATTGATCCTCCCATTTTCTTTAGGCTCCGGCTGAAAAGAGATTTGAACAGCAGTTTGAAAAGACTAATGCTGCGCAAAAGAATATGTTTCAAAACAAAGAATAAGCACTGAGAAGGACCTGAAAAACATAGATAGAGTGTTGGTCCTGCAAGAAGAAAGGTCACTTGAGTTTTGAGTGCCGGGTAAAGGGAAACAAAAAGCCATGATGATCAGAAAAAGGTAGTCTTGGTCACTACGTTGGCCCTGTTTGCCAACATTTCCAGATAGTTGGTGGATCGGGTCCTCGCATCAGATTTTCTTCCGAAAGGCAGAATTTGGTACAGATATGATTGAAGAACTAGGTTCTGAATATATGGGCAATGGCACTTCGACTGTAATCAGAGGCCGAGGGAATGTGTAATTGCTGTTGGAAAACAGAAAGTCAGAAGACAAATGTTGATATTTTCTTTCTTTTTTGTATCTTCAAACTACTCTCGATGATCAGAGCCTTGACTTTGTTATTAGTAAAGCGCGGGAGCGTTCTAGCAGCTTGCTTCAAAAAGCTTGACTTGACTTTATTATTATTCAATCAAAGGGGAAAGGCTTTTTTATAGATGTTGAAGAGGTGAGGCAGGGGCTGCTTCTTAGCGCTCCAGGAAATGAGATTCCGACCAAGAACAAAAGCCCGAGGTAGAGTGTCGGTCGTCAGGGCAGCCTGCCTTTTTAAGAGTAGGGGCTGAATAGTTTCATTCTAAAGGAAAGCGAAGAATCCACCTTTAGTCAATAGGAGCCCTACTTCCCTCTTTGGGACCTCATCACTGAAATGAAAGCGCAAAGAAATTGCTTGATGAGTTGCCGGGCGTAGCGCAGGGCAGTCTCGACGAGATAAGAATTCCGAGAGTAGACTTTGTTTGGGTTAGGCGAAGTTCAGAGGTAGAGCGAGATACCTCCATGCCGAGAAAGTAATACAGCGGATGAAAGAGAGAGAGAAATTGGTTGTCAAGCTCCTTGATGAAATCGAATCAAAGAGAAGAATCATTCCCGGTTAGAATGTTTCACGTATAAAAGAAGGATGAGGCAACGACCATGACGTCGACAAACAAAATCTCAGAATCCCCACGGTTCCACTGTAGCCGGAACCCTTTATCCAAAATCAAGCAGTGAGAAACAAGCTAAATTTCTTCAAGCAGGGCCCCCTTCTTAGCTCTTGGTGCCTGCTTTAGCCAATCGAAGCATATAGATCCGTAAATAGCTTTCTTGAGCTTGCATACCAACAAACAAGTTATAGGATTCCTAGGAGAAGATCAGCCTGGAGTTAGAGGAGGCTGAATAGAAAGATATTCTTGCGGATCCCCGCTTCCCTTATCTTGTTGAAAGGCATTCTTCACGTCAAGTTGATTGAAATCAGGGCATTTTGATTGCAGCCAAGGCAAGAATGCCACGAATGGTGTTTTAGCGGGCAAATCTTTCCCCTATCTTTTAAGGGGGTCGACTCAAGATTTTGGAAGGAATCCTTTAGCTAGCTTTGTATCTCTGACGCGAGCCATATGCTTTATGCTTGATCTTGTAAATCTACTTGCAGCCAATGGCTTGTTTCCGGCAATAAGACTCAGTCCAGTCTTCTTTCTTCTTTTTTTCCTTCTTCCTGCATAGCATCTCTCCAGCAAGAATGATTTCAGGCTGAAGCAAATGATTCAGGTGAATGAGAAGATTGAACTGACATGAGGTAAGCTCTCTTGGGAAAAACTCTTTCTAAAGACTCAAATTCTGCAACGGGAAAGGTCGAGAGGATCGACGAACCTAAGAGAGGGATCCAGAATCTGAGGAAGCGACTGGAAGGGAAGCAACTGGTCCCGACTGCTGATCTTCTGGAGTAGTCCTAGCCTGGGCAACAACATAATGGTTTCGCCGCCGAGAAGAAAGATGATGTGCCGGGTGACTGGAATCCTCTGAGGTCAACTGAACAGGCTGACAATCGGCAGAAGATGCTGAGCAAAGCTGCTGGCCTGAAGAGTGGGGCTGATCCGTAACATCAACTGCAGAAGAATGAGGTGAGAGTTGATGAACAGGAGAAGGCCGCAATACATCTCCATCACCATTCTCCCCCGGGGCTGATTAATTAGGTTAAAGAAAATATGAGGCGACCTCATTAAAGAGAACATGAAAGGATAATCAGAATCTCTTGGATTTCACGTCATAGCATCTATACCCGGACTGAGCATATCCAAGAAAGAAAGAAGCGGTGGCCTTGGGGACAATTTGGCTCTTAACTGCGCAGGAATATGAACAAAAGAAAAGACGTGTGTGTATGCATCCACTCGAAAATGCCTGCAGGATGGTACTGCCTCAGTCAGAAGTTCGTGAGGTGCCGCTGCTGCCTACCTACCTATTACCTCTCGATTCACCCCCCAAAAAAAGGAGAGAGATGTCTCGTCCCTTCTTTATGCACATCCACATAAATAGCCAGACACAAAGGTGTACAATCCGGTAGGTAATAATGGGTTCTTCTTGTTTATTCACTGATTGTTCTCTTACTTGCTCTAGTGGCTGGCAAACGCCAACCGAGAGGGGAGAACGAATGGCTCAGGAATCGACTGGTTCCGAGCGGACTCATGGAGCTGTTGGATTATCGTATCAGTAGACGAAGAGGATGACGCTTTCTTAGCTTAGGAAATGACTGAACTTTAAAGACCGCCGCTGGGAGGCGAGGGAGTCACTTGTCTGGTCTTGCGGTGCACTCACTCCCGTTACGAGAATGAAATGACGCCCCAGCTCGACTCGAGACCAAGACTCCTTACAACTCGCACCAGGTTGGTCTAGTAATTAGGGGTCGGCCTGAGATTGATTGAAAAGGCAGCCCAGCCGCCCCCCGCCTACCTACTCGTGCTCGTAGCTCGATCGGAGACGAGTGTGGTCCGGCGGAAAAACATAAGTCGTCCCTCTCGACGTGATACGTGAATTGCTCAGTAGTGCTTCACCACTACCGTAGCTGGCGGAAATAGCTTAATGGTAGAGCATAGCCTTGCCAAGGCTGAGGTTGAGGGTTCAAGTCCCTCCTTCCGCTCAAGGCTTCGTCGTTTAGTGGTAACGAGTAGAGTGCATAAGCACCCTTAGAAATAGGGGCGAGACCCCTTGGATAGGGTTACAAACCAATCAACCTAATAAGAAGAAAGAAAGGTCCCTTTTGTTTTAGCGCGCAGTGTACTAGTGAATAGGAAAAGCAGATTGAGATTACTAATGACAGATGGAGGTTGAGTCTCGAACATCTTCGGTGCCTCGCCCTTGTCTCCTTCGCCTACGACTGCTTAGAATGCTCATCCTATCGATTCAGAGGCATAGGTACTCCCTCTCCCACAACACACTCGTCGAGACGAAAGAAACCTCCCGACATAGAGAAGAGATATCGACGTCTGGGGACCCGAGATCACCCTTCCCTTTCACCTGAACTGGTCGAGAGAGATTAACCCGCACCACATACATTTTCTAACCTTCGAACCGAAACCCCCTCAGATGGAATTCCAGAACCTAAATAACTCTGTTGAGAGCTCCGTGACCGGGTAAAGGGAAGGTCCACCAATGATTGATAGGACATTCCCACCCTATCCGTCTCTTTCTACCTCATTACACTAATTAGTTGTTACTGATTCATTCAATCAAGGCATAGACCCCCACCCACTTCTTTGTCTTATTAGCGCAGGTGTTCGTCAACGATGAAAGCCGCTGAACTTCAGACTCGAGTTGAGAAAGAGGGCTAGGCCCTGGAGAGGAGGGCTTGATGGGACTAGGGAAGACGGCTGGATTATAGAGCTAGGGGCAGGCAGATCGGATCGAAGGGTTGTCCATTGGGATTGGGCATGGACGAGCACTGGGCCAGCATTGATGACAAAATGAGAAAGAGAGAAACTTCTCCCATCGCATCATTAACCGGTGTAGGATTAAAGATCAGGTCCAGGATTCGAGTCAAATCGACCTTACCTCTCATCTCAGGGTGAGGCAAGGAATTCCATCAAATGTTCGTTGTTCAATATCTCGGCTGCTCAAGAAGTTGGACTAGCAGCTCCGCCGACCCAGAGTGGATTCTAGGAGAAGGGAAGGGCGGGCAGAGCCTTGCAGTAGGAGGGTTTTCGTTGCTGGAACGGGTTCAAACAGGACTGAAGCGAGGAGGAATTCCATACTCCGATCTTACTTACTGGGGATTCAGGCTAGGGCTTGAGAATCAAAGCATGGGTATCCGTAACTAAGAGGGAGTAGTAGATCGTCGATTGAAGAGCCAGGTCAGTCAGTAAACTTCTATTGATGAGAGATTCTACGTCAGGGACTCCTAGCAACAAACTTGTATGAAGGGCCCCCATGGAGACGCAGGAGATGCAGGAACCGCCAGCCGGATCGACCCAACAATGAATGATAGGCCAGAGAGAGGGATAGGCTCATTCGACTAATTAGTGATCCCTGGCCCTACCTAAGATAGAGATGCCCCTGAAATTAGGGGATTGGTTGATCGGAAAGCTCGGGTAGGAGTAGGACATTCCATCAAAATCTTTCCTCCCGTGGTCCTCTTTATTCTTTCACGAGGTAAAGCATATTCAGTAGCTCTTTGATTGAATTTGATTCTGCTTGAAAGACGAAACAAATGAAAGAAAGAGAAGCTCATTCACCTTCCCCTGAACCTATTTATTCAAAGACTAGGTAAAGCTGCTGCTGAGGATTGAATTGACTCTCTTGTCCCCGGAACCTGATTTCACTCTTTTACTCGATTGTAAGAAAGATGAATGATCCTCAACCTTAAACCTTTTCCTGATTGAACGAGGCTCGGTAAAGCAGCTTAGCTTCTCTCCTGGACTGATTGAACTCGGTCTCTTTTCTCCTTCACCTGTCGGTCTCACAGCTTGGTTGGTTCTTTCTCCTTTAAACACTCTTTGACTCTCCCTTCTTCACTGTCAAAGATCAATACTCCTTTCCTTATTCATTCTCTTCTCTCTCCTTCTGGAACTGTAAGAAAATCAGACTCAACCTCAACCCTGAACCTCGTAAACTCGGTTGAACAATTCCATTGCCTGCCCCTCTACAACTCGGTAAAGCAATTAATTCCATTTCCTGCCCCTCGGCGCTTCGCTTACCTCCTTCTTTATTCTTTCCTTGAACTGATTGAACAAGGTAAAGCATATTCAATTCATTCTCCTTGACTCCTCTCCCTATCGGTCGAGCTGTTTCACTCCTCTCCCTATTTTTTGGTCCATTTTGGAGGTAATTACATTACATAGGCTGGATGAGAATCAGGTCAAGCTCATTCACCTATCGGTCTCATTGCTTCGCTCCTTCACCTCTCCCTTTCACGAAACGAACTGTAACTGTAAACACTCTCGATTCATTCGAGTTAACTCCTTCACCTATTCTATTGGTCTCACTGCTTCGCACCTTTCCTATTCATTCTCCTTTTCCTATGAATTTACTCTCCTGTAAACTCGGGTTTCACTATTTGACGGTCTCTTCTCTTTTCTTTCCTTTGATTCTGCTTTCAAGACTCTTCAAATTCAAGAAAGATTTGCTCCGGAACCTATTGATTGATTCTTTAACTGTAAACTAAGACTCAAGAGTTTACGAACTTCACTCATGAACTAGATTGAACTCGGGAAAGCCGCTAATGAATGGACTCTCCCTGATGGAAGAAGGTAAAGCTCCTATACCTATTTATTCTTTGACTGATCTTGATCCTTAATTCTTGTTCCTTATTCTTTCACAGTAAACAAAGACTCCTTATTTATGAATGAGAGCATATTTCATCCTTCTTTCACCTATGGATTCTTGAACGGATCTTTCTCGTCTGGCTACTTACTCCCTCCCCTCTCTCTTCTCGTAACCCTGCCTGCATTGGACTTCTTTCACTCTTTCACTCGGTAAACTGGAGGAAAAGAAGAATCAGCCTGAACCTCGGCCGGGCCCATTCACTATTCTTTCACTCAAGATGAGAGAGAGTTTACGAACTGAACTACTGAACCGGATTTCACTGTAAGAAAAGAAGAGGAAAGACTGAACTCAAGATGAATGAGACCTCACTCCTCTGCTGCCTACTTACTCAACCTTAAGCCTTTTCCTGACCCTTCAAACATTCTTTTCCTGTAAAGAAAGACGAAACGAAAACAAGATTCATTCATTCGACTTAACTCCTTGTTCTGTGTTCGTTATTCGAAGGAAGTTCTTGTTCACCTCTCTTTTCTTTCACTCGGTAAATAGATAGTAAGTAGTAGTCTTTCTCCTACCCCTTCTTTCACTCCTGAACCTGAACCGGACCCTGACGAGAATGAAATCAGGGAGACTATCGATGAATGAGAGTTTACAGTCAGGGCTGAAGAAGAAGAAAAGACTAATCTGGCCGGCGGGAAGGAAAGCCGAAACTCAAGCAAGATTCATTCTTTAACTTCTCTCTGCCTACTTACTCCTATTCATTCTCCTGCCCCTTTGACTCTATGACCTATTTATTCCTTATTTCACAGGGTAAAGCCGCTAATGAATGAATGAATTTACACTCTCTCCCTGATTTCACTCCTCTCCCTATCGGTCGAGTGGCTTCGTCGCTCCTGAACAACCTCTATTCCCTTGTGCAGTTATTGTGAGTTATTCAAACACTGATCTTTCTCCTTTCTTGCTTTCACTCTAGTACTCTCCTGTAAGAAAGGAAAGACAAAAGATTAATGAGACTGAACAGTCAGTCAAGACTCAACTAAAGATGAATGAGAGTGAACTCCGGCCGGAACTCTTTCTCCTTTTCCTATTGATTCTAGAACAGTAAACAAGGTGTGTCTCGAATCTGATCTTTTTCTTTTTCACTCGTTCTCTTTTCTTTCCTCTCACTGATTGAAGGAGGTAAAGGCGCTAATTCATTTAGTCTCTTTCCTATTTATTCTTTCACTGTCAAAGAGAGGAGTCAGTCATCATTTCTTTGTCTCGAGCTTCAACCACTCGGCAATTGAATTGCCTTTTCCTTCTTTCACTGATCTTTCTCTTGCACCTTCAAGCAAGTCAAGACTCAACTCTCGATGAATTAGAGTTTGTTTCCGAACTTCACTCATGAACCTGAACTTTACAGGAGAGTAATAAATTCATGAAAGAAGGGAGAGGAAAGAAAAGAGAAGAGACCGACCGATAGGGAGAGTAGTAGTAATAAATTCATGAAAGAAGGGAGAGGAAAGAAAAGAGAAGAGACCGACCGATAGGGAGAGTAGTGAAGTCGAATGAATCGGAAGGTTCAGGATAATTAATCTTGTTGAGGTTCGGCTTTGTTTACAGTCTTTGAAAGGGAATATCATCAAAGGTTCTCATCAAATAGCGCTTGACCTTCTGAAAGAGTCTTTGAAGGGGAAGGAGTTAAAGAAAGCTCAGGAAAGAAGAGATGAGAGAGAGACCGGCCGGCCATATGTCTTGTTCTAATCTTTCTTCTTCTTTTTTTACAGTTCAATCCGGGAGAAGTTCAGTGAAGGCAATGGAATAGCTTTACCGAGTGAACAATCAAGATCATTAATCTTTCGGCTTAGTTACCGTTCAAGAAGAGGAGTTCAGTTCGTAAACAAACTATCATTCATCGACAGTCTTTGGTTACAGTGAATAAATAGGTAAAGGGAAGGTAATATCGATCGGAAAAGCTGAATGAGTAAGTACTGAGGAAGAGAGTGAGAGTTAAAGAAGGAAAAGGCAATTGAATTGCTTTACTACCGAGTGAAAGAAGGAATAAGGGTTTCAGGTTTTCGGCTTTCTCTTTGGCTTTTACCTTGGGAAAGAAGGAGAATCAATCTTCAGTCTTTGCTTTGTTTACAGTTCCGGATTGAATAACGAACTCGAGAAGAGAACGAATTAATTGAATATGCTTTACTACCTAGTCTTTGAATCAATAAGTTCCGGAGGTAAGATCAGCCAAGCCCAGTTGGAGAGGTTCAGTCGAATGAATAAGCAGTTGAGGATTAACTTATAAATTACCTTGTTCAAGAGTTAAAGAAAGAGAAGAGAAAGAGAAAGAGAAAGAAAGAATGAAAGAATAGTGAGGATTTACTTTAAGTTAAGTCTCATTCATCTTTCGGATTGACTGACAGTGAACTCGAATTGATTCTTCTTGAGGATTTACTTCAAGTTCACTCTCATTCATGTTTCGGATTTACTTTAAGTGAACTCGAATCCATCTTGAGTAGTGATCTTTGACAGGGAAGAGAATGAATCAAGAGTATTGATCTTTTACAGGTCAATCAGGGAATAAAACAAAGCTAGCTCGGCAAGGTCAGGTAATCAAGTAATAAATAAATAATAGCATAGAGGTTAAGTTAAGGTTCAGCAGGCAATAGAATCAATACGTTCAGTAGTTCAGTCTCATTCAGGAATAAAGAAAGAGGAGCGCAGCAATGAGACATACGGAACAGGCCAGGACAGGATGGACGGAAAGAACCCCATTTACCCAGTTCTCAATAAGGGAAGGTCATAGCATAGAGGAAAAGAAAAGGCAATTGAATTTCTTTACCTCATTCAATCAGTCAAAGTAAGTAAGTAGCGAAAGGAGAAAGAATAAATAGGTGATTTCGTTTACGGAGTTCAATCAGTAGGAGCTTGAGAGAGAGTCTCCCCTCAAACAAACAAAGACTGTAAACTCGGATAGGATAGTCAATCGTTCAGTAGTTCAGGAATCCTGAGTTTCGGCTTTCCTCTACCTTCTAGAACAGTAAAAGAGAAGAAAGATAAAGGAGTAGAGTAGGTCAGGAGCAGGAGTGAAGTTCGTTCAGTTTCACATCTGGCTTTAGGCTTTCCAACAGTAAGTAAAAGGGGCTATTAGGATAGGTTAGGTTACGTACGGAGTGCAAGGAGAATGCAGCTCTCTCTCTCTTTTCGTCAGAAAGGTTACGGAGTTAGTTCAGGAGAATGAATAGAATATGCGAGAACAAGGCAAGGCAAGCAAAGAGTCTTTCAACATAGGGAGAACGAACAGTCAAAGAAGGCAGGCAGCAGAGAATACATCTTTCTTACAGGCAGGAAGAGTAAAAGAAAGGGAAAGGGGCCAAGCAAACAAAGCAAGCAAAGCAAGCAGCTCGACTCGAAGCGAAGCGGCGAGACTGTAAAGGGGAGAGGAGAGAGAGGGGCAGGGCAGGCAGGTTCAGTATCCGTAGTTAAAGATCATGAATCAGAACAGAAGCTGGCTGAAGGGTCAGTAGTGATTGATTGAGGTTACACAGTGAGTGTGAAAGAAAGAGTTCTTGTTTGATTGATTGAATAAATAGAAAGAAAAGGAGAATGTAGAGTAGTTCCTTCTCTTTGACAGTTCAGGCAGAGGAAGGAAAAGGGTTAAAAGGGGGTTGGTTCGGCTTTCTCTTTTTGGTTTCTTCTTCTTTCTTTCATTCTCTAAAGTACAGGATAATTTGTGTTTGTTGATTCCATTCCTCTTTCCTTTACCTTCTTTCCTTTCATTCTCGTCAGGTGAAGGAGCGAAGCAATGAAGCCGATAGGTTCAGGAGCGAAGCAATGAAACCGATAGGTTCAGGAGCGAAGCAATGAAACCGATAGGTTCAGGAGCGAAGTAATGAAATGAGACCATACGGAATAGATTCAGGTTCATCAGCTAATCGTTCAAGTTCAATCAGTCAGGTTACGGTTCAGGATCAAGACCCTCTTCTCAGCCAGCCTATCCATTTACCGAGGTTCATCAGTAATAGTCCAGATAAAGAACAGAGAAAGAGAAGTAGAATGAATCGGCCCGGCCAGCTTACCCTGCCAATCCAGTAATAGAGGAAAAGGTTACAGAGAAGGAATCGAGAGTCTTCTTTGACAATGAAATCAGAGAGAGGAGAGAGTAAAGTCAATTCATTAGTTTACCTCGTGTTTGAAGAAGGCATAGGAGAAAGAATCTTGTCCCCTGTTGGTTGAGTCTTGAAAAGCAGCTAACTCCTTCAATAAGGCAACAACGTCATTATAGGTTCCCCGGAGAATGCATCTTGTCTTTCTCTGATGATTTAGAATTGGTAAAGGAATATCTTCTTCTCTAGCTTTACCTTGTTCAAGAAAAGAGAGTGCTTTCCCTCCTTCAATAAGGTCAAGGAATAGAGGTGAATGAGCTCTCGTGTCAAACACTTCCTCTTTGACTGACTGAATAGGGTTACCAGGTTCAGGTGAATGGGCTCAGCCATGAGACCTTGTTGTAGAGGAGTCAAAGAAAGAAGGGACAGTCCGGTCGTAAACTCTCGCCCCAGTTTACTGTTCAAGAATAAATAGAAGTAGAAGTGATTGAACTTCTCTTTCAGTTTCTTAGCTTACCCTGCCTGAAAGAAGGAAGGTTACGGGGAAGGGGAAGTAGCGAAGGGAAGGAATAGAGGTGACGGATTTCATAGGAAGAGAATAAGGGGAAAGAAAGAGACCGTAAAATAGCTTTACCTCCTTCTAGAATAGTTAATAGTTAAACCCTTGCCTTGGTTACGAGGTTCATGAGTCAAATCAGGTTCAGGTTCCGCCCGGAGAAAGAATATCCTTTACCGACTCTGGAAAGGTTAAAGAGTTTACCGAGTTTCCAGTTAAAGAAGAAAGAAAGAAATAGGCACAAGACAAGTTAAGTTATTGAGTAGTTCAGGAGAAAGAATAAAAGGAGTGAAAGAAAGAATGAATAGGGGAAGGTTAAGTAGTTATTGAGAAGAGAATGAATAAGTAAGGAAGGAGTATTTCTCTTTTACAGTTCAAGGATCAGAGAATGAATCGGGAGGATTGACTTAATAGTTAATTAATTACCTCCACTACATTTTAGCCAAAAAAATAGGGAGAGGATAACATTTTATCCAAAAAAATAAGGGAAAGATAGCTTTTTTTAATTCATGGTCCTAAAGTCAAGAGTGAAAGCAAGCAAGGAGTGAAGGAGAAGATCAAGAAGCCGAGGGGAAGGAGCGGATCATCCAACCCAGCCTATTTCCATTGCTTGGGCAAGAGTGAAAGAAGGCAGAGGTGAACAATCACTTCCTTATAATAACTCATACAGAAAAAGAGTCTTAGTTTACAGATAGGAAAGAACACGAACTTCAGGTAATGCTAATACTGGTGAAGAGGCAGGGTCAGCAGGGTCATAAGTTTACAAGAAAGTCTATTCAAGACGAATAGGTTAATGAGCAGAAGGAATAGGGGAATGAATCCTAAGTCTTTACAGCGGGCAGGAGAGTAGTAAAACAAAGAGTGAAATCAAGGATCAGAGCGAGTTAGTTCATCAATCAAGGAGATCAGAGAACGAAGCCTAGCTAGGGGAAGTCTCACATTCATCTTTCTTACAGTCAAAGAGAAGAGACCGAGATCAGTCAAAGGTTTAAGGTTGAGTCAGTCGAATTAGTGAAAGAAATAGGATCAGTCTAATGATTCGTTTCGGCTTTCCCTTGTTTACCTCCTTCAATAACTTATGGTAAATAGTAGTAGGGTCCGGTGAAATAGCTCATTTCCTCTCCGGTCAAGCAATAGAATTGTCTTTTGTCTGATTCTTTGATTCTTCCTTCTTCAGCTACCTACTAACTAAATGATTCTAATTCAGATCCTTTCTTTACAGTTGATTGAGTCAATTAAATCCTCTCCTCGGCCAGCTACTTACTCAACCGAAACAAACCCTATGAAGGAAGTAAGAAGAAAGGTCAGGTAAGATCGTAGAGTCAAAAGGTAAGGGGTTTACAGTTACGGAATAAATAGGAAGGAGCCGGAGGAGGAGAAGGAGTCTTTGTCTTGTCTCCCGGATTTCATTCCTGTTCCGGAGTAAGTGAGGAGAAAGATCAGTTAAAGAAGGCGAAGGTGCAGTAGCTAGCTCTTTTTCGCTTGAGTCTGGAAAAGCTGCTAATTCATTTAATATCTTTCATTCACTGTATAGGATAGGAGAGGGACACAGAGGTTACGGTTTAGTCGCTTCTCTTTCTCTTCTTTCAGTCATTTACTCTTTTCAACACTCCGGATAGGCGGAAGGATCTATATCTATCCCCTGAAATCCACATCGGCAACAAATTCTTTATCCACTGGGGGAGTCATCAAAGAAAGGAGGAATGGGCATACACTGGTTCGATAAGACAAGGAAGGAAAAACAACCACCGCTGGGTTCACTCAAGCGACCCGCCCTGCCAAACAAAGATGCAAAGACCAAGACCAAGTATTACCTTACCAATTCCCTTGAAGCTACTATCACTACCGAACGAAGCAGGCTTGCTCCAGCAGAACCCTTACAGTAAAGAAAAGCTAAAGAAAGAGAAGAAGAAAGAAGAATAAGAAATAGGAAAAGCAAAGAAAGAAAAGAGAGGGCTTTACCTCCTGCAAAGAAGAATCGGCCTACCCCCCTTGTAAACTCTCTCATATAGGTTCCGGTTCAGGAGAAAGAGAAGAAGAATAAGAAATAGGAAAAGAAAGAAAAGAGATTTACCTCCTGCAAAGAAGAATCGGCCGGCCTACCCTGTAAACTCTCTCTCATATAGGTTCCGGGAGAGTGAGTCAATGAATTAGTTTTCCCTGTACTGAGTGAAGAAAGAAGGGAATGAGGTAAACAATCAATCACTGAATGAGTTTACCGTGAAATGAAGAAATAGGGACAAGAAGGCAGAGGATCCAGAGCTGGGGAACTTTCATCTTGAGTTTCGCCTTTCCCGAAGAGCTACTGAATCTATTTACCTCCTGAAAGAAGCAAACAAACTGACAGAGCTTTACCTTGGAATAAAGAAGTCATAGTAATAAGCCCGAGGGGAAGGAGCGAGGTGCGCTTAGGGAAAGTAATATAGGGAGAAGAGTTTTTTGGTTTCTTCTTACTGTGAAAGAAGGTGAAGGAAGAAGACGCTTTACCCCTTGTTTAAAGTGAAACCCTAGTTCAAGAAGAATAGGACGACGGAAGATGCATGCAGCCAATAGCCTGATTTTCTTACTATTACATATTCCTGTAACAGCAGCTATAAGCTATACTATATAAAACGCTAATTTGACTGTGTTTGAGGGGGGAGAAAGAA
Source organism: Cucurbita maxima (assembly GCF_002738345.1). Taxonomy (NCBI): domain Eukaryota; kingdom Viridiplantae; phylum Streptophyta; class Magnoliopsida; order Cucurbitales; family Cucurbitaceae; genus Cucurbita; species Cucurbita maxima. Next base: position 3,253,241 of record NW_019272044.1, read on the forward strand.
CCAATAAGACTCGATCGAACCAAGAGAAGAGGATTTCATTCATTTCTGGAGTAAGTAGCTCCACTGTAAAGCTACTAATTCATTGATTCTAGAACTGTAGAGGATAATTCCGCTTGAGTCTTGACTTACCTTGTTCAAGAAAAGAGACCCATAGAATGAATAAGTTAAAGAAAGAAGGAAGAAGACAAGACGCTTTACCCAACCCATGTAAAAAGATCACAATCAGCCAGCCGAGGTGAGGGGGAGAGAGAGAAGCCAAAAGGTTAATCAGTAATAGTAGTAGTAGTAGTCCAGGAGTTTACTGTTCCAGAAGGTGTAGGAGCTTGACCTTCTATCCGGACGCTTTACTTACTTTGTTCAAAAGGAACAAGTGATTGAGTGAACCCGAAATTCATCTTTCTTACAGGCAGCAGAGTAAAAGAAAGGAAAGGATCAAGGAAGAGAAGTTAAAGAATAATATAGGCTCCGGAGCTTGACCTTCTTCTCATCCAGCTTGCCTAGTTCCCTTGTTCAAGAGTGAAAGCAAGTAAAGATTGAATATGCGAGTGAAGGAACCGGAGAATTCAGTCCAATGCAGAGTGACTCTCCCCGTAAAGGAGAATGAATTCATCTTTCTCGAGTCTTGACTGAAGGTCAGGTAATACGGTAAGCCAGGGGCAGGTTTGAGGTTCAGTCTTCTTTGTTTACCTCCTGCTTCAATAAGGAATCAATAGGATCAGTCTTTGAATAGTTCAATCAGGCCTTTTTATTTACCGGGAAAGTAGACAATTCCTAATCAATGGTCCTTACTTAAAGTCTAATGATTCGTTTCGGCTTTGTTCCGGGTCAGGTTCAATAGTTAAGTCGAATTCAGTCCAATGCAGGCAGGGTTACTTACTCTCACTCTCTTTTCCTCTTTCACTGAATAGGGTTACTCATGGAGTAAGTTAAGTAGCGAGACGAACGAGACTGGAAAGGACAGGAAGGACAGAAGCAAGTAACCTATTATTCTATTTTGACCCCGGGCAAAGAAGTCATAGCCAGCCAGCACAGGAGTTGACAGTGAAATCAGGTTACGGATCACAACACAAACAATTCC
>NW_019272044.1:3254789-3280499 GCF_002738345.1 Cucurbita maxima
AGTGAAAGAAAGAATGAATAGGGGAAGGTTAAGTAGTTATTGAGAAGAGAATGAATAAGTAAGGAAGGAGTATTTCTCTTTTACAGTTCAAGGATCAGAGAATGAATCGGGAGGATTGACTTAATAGTTAATTAATTACCTCCACTACATTTTAGCCAAAAAAATAGGGAGAGGATAACATTTTATCCAAAAAAATAAGGGAAAGATAGCTTTTTTTAATTCATGGTCCTAAAGTCAAGAGTGAAAGCAAGCAAGGAGTGAAGGAGAAGATCAAGAAGCCGAGGGGAAGGAGCGGATCATCCAACCCAGCCTATTTCCATTGCTTGGGCAAGAGTGAAAGAAGACAGAGGTGAACAATCACTTCCTTATAATAACTCATACAGAAAAAGAGTCTTAGTTTACAGATAGGAAAGAACACGAACTTTAGGTAATGCTAATACTGGTGAAGAGGCAGGGTCAGCAGGGTCATAAGTTTACAAGAAAGTCTATTCAAGACGAATAGGTTAATGAGCAGAAGGAATAAGGGAATGAATCCTAAGTCTTTACAGCGGGCAGGAGAGTAGTAAAACAAAGAGTGAAATCAAGGATCAGAGCGAGTTAGTTCATCAATCAAGGAGATCAGAGAACGAAGCCTAGCTAGGGGAAGTCTCACATTCATCTTTCTTACAGTCAAAGAGAAGAGACCGAGATCAGTCAAAGGTTTAAGGTTGAGTCAGTCGAATTAGTGAAAGAAATAGGATCAGTCTAATGATTCGTTTCGGCTTTCCCTTGTTTACCTCCTTCAATAACTTATGGTAAATAGTAGTAGGGTCCGGTGAAATAGCTCATTTCCTCTCCGGTCAAGCAATAGAATTGTCTTTTGTCTGATTCTTTGATTCTTCCTTCTTCAGCTACCTACTAACTAAATGATTCTAATTTTGATCCTTTCTTTACAGTTGATTGAGTCAATTAAATCCTCTCCTCGACCAGCTACTTACTCAACCGAAACAAACCCTATGAAGGAAGTAAGAAGAAAGGTCAGGTAAGGAGTCAAAAGGTAAGGGGTTTACAGTTACGGAATAAATAGGAAGGAGCCGGAGGAGGAGAAGGAGTCTTTGTCTTGTCTCCCGGATTTCATTCCTGTTCCGGAGTAAGTGAGGAGAAAGATCAGTTAAAGAAGGCGAAGGTGCAGTAGCTAGCTCTTTTTCGCTTGAGTCTGGAAAAGCTGCTAATTCATTTAATATCTTTCATTCACTGTATAGGATAGGAGAGGGACACAGAGGTTACGGTTTAGTCGCTTCTNCATTTATTGAGCTGTAAACAAAGACTCCTTATGTATGAATGAGAGTTTACAGTGAGGGGAGACTCATCAAGCAAGACAAGAGCTACTGTGACAGTCGAGTCAAGACTAAAGAAAGATTCGTCAGCCAGAACAGAACTATTACTGATTAACCTTCCTGACCCTTTTATTCTATTCCTTCCCTATTTTTTCTGTCATTGAACTCTCGGGGTAAAGCTTATTCTTGAACCTATTCATTGTCGGAAGGAAAGAGACTCCACTCAAGCCGCATGATCCTTAACTACTTGTGCAGTTATGGTTAGTTATTCAAACACTATTCTTGAACTCGGTAAAGCAACAGGATGATCAGCTCAATCACCTCTCCCTATGTTTAGGGCCATGTATGAGGTAATTACATTGGAAGTCCAGAGAGAGACTGAACAGCTCTTTCTTTCTTGCTTGCTTTCACTCCTGCCCCTGACTGAACCTATATGACCTTCGCTACTGAACCTCGGCTTCTCTCTAAACTAAGACTCAACTCACTATTCATGAGAGTTCACTCCTGTCTGTTCCTATTCTCTCGTTCACCTCTATCTATTCTCTGACCTGAACCTGACCAGAATGAAAGAAGAAGATATTCCTTTCTTTACTGTCGAGTCAATGAATTAGTTGCTTTACAAGAGAATTGATTGAAGGGAGGGGAGAAATGAAAGATTAATTCGACTTGTCAGGAGGGAGAGTACGGGAACCTTAACCTTATAATGGATTAGCTACTGAAAGAGAATGAACAGGGTAAACTGGACGGACTATTCTTCTTCACCTCTATTCCTTCCCTCAGAGAAGGAATTGATTGAAGATTACAGGAGAGTCAATTCATGAAATCCAGTACCAGATTGAACTGAAAAAGAAAGAGAAGCTGCTGAACCAGCCCCTTCTATATTAGATTATTACTACCTTCGCTTCTGGAACAGTAAACTCATTAACCTCTATTCCTTTCTGTGTTCGTTATTCGACTGAACTACCTAACCTCTCCCTATTTTTTAGGTGATGTAACTCGTTCTCGTGGCTTCTTCCTTCCCTGATATTACCTGAACCTTTAATTCGATTGAACTCCTCTGCCTACTTACTTTACTCCTCTCGTCTTCTCGTGGAGCTGCTTCGCACCTTTCCTATTCATTCTGCTGAACCTCTGCTCTTTCGGCTCCCCCTTCTTGAATTGTCTGTTTCATGTCTTCGCTCCTCTATTTATTTATTGGTCGAGCCGCTTCGCTCATTCGCTTAACTATTCGTGTCTCATCGCTTCGCTCCTCTCCTCTCCGAGTCGAGTTGCTTCGCTCCTCTCCTTTGTCTCGCGTCTTCGACCCTCGTAAACTATCTGCTTCTCTACTTACTCCTGAACCCCTATTCCCCTCACTTGAGAGTCGAGTAAATTCATGCAAGAATCAGAAGAAAATGAAAGAGAAGTAGTTCAACCAACCCTTGTTTACCGGAGAAGAAAAGATAAGAGAATGAAATCAGGGAGACTGCTGTGAAGCCCGACAAGATTAATGATCAGCTCCTGAACCAGAACCTCTATTCCCGTCCCGGGCGGGGAACCTATTTAATAAATGAACTCCTGCTCTTGAACCATATTGAACTTAAAAAGAAGGATTAGCTCATGAACCAGAACCTATTCATTGTCAGTCTCATTACTTCGCTACTTCACCTTTAGTTAGAGAATGCCAGAAGGGAAAGAGGAAGAAAGAAATATTAATGATCCTGAACCGTAACCGATAGAGAAAGAAGGTAGATGAAAGATTAAAGAGAGTTTACAGTCTTTGTTTGAATAAATGAATGAGTTAGCAGCTTGACCTTACCTTGCCTTTGGAAGGAATAAATAGGGAAGGGACATCAGGCAGGTTCAGGGTGTCGGTTTCTTCTTCTTCTTTTCCTCCAGTTGTTTACCTCGTTCAATCAAAAGGGTTAAGCTTGAGTCGAATTCATCCTTCTTACAGGAGAGGAAAAGAGTGAGTTCAATCAGCCTACTCTTTACCCCGAGTTTACTGTTCAAGAATCCACAGAAGAAAGAAGAAATAGCAATAGGTTCAGTAGTTCAAATGAATAAGGTAGTAAATAGGTTAAGGGAAGGGAATAGAGGGGAAGTCGCTCACTTCACGCCAACCCAATCTCTACAGGTGAAAAAAAGGTATTTCAGATAGAAGTTTAATCAGTCAGAGAAGAAAATGAAATCAAAAGAGGAAGGTAATACTGTCAAAGGTAAAGGAAAGAAAAACTCACACTAGAATAAAGAGAAAGAAAAGAGATTCGAGACGACCTACCTATAGCGAGAGGAAAGAAAAGAGACCGTGTAAAGGTTGTTCAGGTTCCGGCATATAGTAGAATTGCTTTACCGACAGGTCAAGGAGAAGGTAAGTTGGATGAATCCCCCGCTCTACCCCAAATTCTTCTTTGTCTGACTGACTCTCATCTGCTTTTTCAGTTCAATCTGGTAATACAGTATAAGGGGAGGGAAGGATTAATTCTTAGGAACCGAGCCGAGCTCAAGCTATCTATTTGACTCTCGTGCCTGTAAATTCTATTTGTTTAAAAAGCCTAGTTACAAAGAAAAGAGAGGTGAACGAGTAAAGTACAATTAATCTTTCCTTAAACCTTCTGAAACAGAATAAGGTAATGGAATTGGGAAACCAACAGGTGAATGAGAAAGAGAAGAAAAAGAGAAGTAGCGAAGCCTATGTTACCTTGTCTTTGAATAAAGAGGGAATTAAAGTATAAGGTTCCGGTCAGGTTAAATAAAGGGTTCCGGAGCGAAGCTACTCGACCAATAGATATAGACAGAGGATTTAATTGACTCAACTGTATTTGTTTGTTCGTTTTGATTTCATATTATCTTCTTCTTATTCTGTAAAGGTGAATGAGTTTACCGAGTTTACAGTCTTTGAAGGGAAATCCTCTAGCGAGAGGAAAGAATAGCGAAACCCTACTAGTGAAAGAAGAATCGTTTGTAAAGATAGAAAGGAGGAAGCAAACAAAAAAACTGCTACTGATGAGAACTACCTTATTAGTTATTAACCTGACCTTATTACTTCTTACTTTCATTCATGATGATTTGATTACGAGACTGATTCTTCCTTTATGCCGAGAATCCGAAAGGAAGAAAAAGAGAAAGACGAAACAAATGAAAGAGAAAAACCAACCGTTCGAAGCGTGACCAATAGAATAGGAAAGAAAAGAGACCGAGGTTCAGTAGGTAATCAATCAATCCCCGCAGCTTTCCCTATTGATTCAAAATGCCAATAAAGAATACCCAAAACAGCTAACATCTTGAGACATTGTAGAATAGGCTGGCTAAACTTCTATGGTGAAGGAGAAAGAACCAAACCCCTCTTCTCTTCTCTTTCCTTCCTTAAATCCTACTATACTCTGTCATTCAATCTTTCCTTCCTTAAAGAAACCTGACGAAAAAGAATAAGAAGAAACGGACTAAAGCGAGGAGCGAAGCCACCTTGTTTGTTTACAGTGAGTGAAAGAAAAACTCAGTCTCATCCCTAACAACTAAACTCAATGATAATAATTCTTCTCTTTTACTTCCAGCTGCTTCTCTCCTAATTTATTCTTCTCGTAACCCAAAGGCATAAATGGATAGCTTCCTTCTCGAGTCACCCTTAGATTCTCACTAAGCAAAAGAGGAAGTAGAGTCAAAGGTGTAGGCATTGAATGAATTGAAAGCTCTCCTGTTCCGGATTGTTAATGAATTTACTCTCTCTCCTCTCCTGGAAAGAAAGGTTCTTCAAATAGCTTGACCGAGGGAAATCTGTCTCATGAGTGAAATCAGGTGAAGGGGAAGAGAAAGAATGAATAAGGAGTGTTTACAGTCGAGTAAAAGAGTGAAAGAAGTAATAGTCCTGTTCTGTCTCATTCCTCTTGAGTTTCGTCTTGACTTGAAACACTTGAAGGGGAAGAGAAAGAATGAATCGAGAGTAGAGTCTTTCCTTCCTGTTCAGTCGAATTAAAGAAAGAAAGGTGAAGGGAATAGAGGTTCAGGAGTTCAATCTCTCTCATTCATCTTTCGTCTTAGTTTACAGTTCGTGAAAGAATAACTCACAAGAACTGCACACTGTTACGTATATCTATATTCCCATCAAAAAGCTTTCCTTCCTTAATTCAATGAGCGGAACACTTGATATCTGCTGTCTCAATCAAAGACAGTTCCATTCTTCTATCTTAGACGATCTGAGGTTACTCGACTGTTCGGCCCCGCAGGGCACTATTGGAGAGTTCATTGAGGCCCGCCGCTTTCTCAATATCAAATGGAAGCTGGGCCCCGCAGGGCACTATTGGAGAGTTCATTGAGGCCCGCCGCTTTCTCAATATCAAATGGAAGCTGTAAAGATGAGCTGCTTATTGGAGAGTTCATTGAGGCCCGCCGCTTTCTCAATATCAAATGGAAGCTGTAAAGATGAGCTGCTCTGATTATCTATGTCACTTTGCCCGAAGAGAAGAGAAAGAGAAGTAGCGAAGCCACTTTACCGTTCAAGAAGGAAAAGGTTTGAGGTTCAGTCTTTCCTTCCTTAATGAGTGGAACACTTTCTATCTGCAGTCTCAATCAAAGACAGTTCCATTCTATCTTAGACGATCTGAGGTTACTCGACTGTCCGGCCCCGCAGGGCACTATTGGAGAGTTCATTGAGGCCCGCCGCTTTCTCAATATCAAATGGAAGCTGTCAAGATGAGCTGCTATGATTATATATGATATTTCAGTTTCTTCCTTAAATCAGAGAAGATCAGATGAGAGTAAGGTAAACTAAGAGTTTCTAACTAGGTTCAGGTTCATTCTTGTTGAGTCTTGACTTGATGAATAAGGGAGAGGTTCAGGAGTGAAGCCGAGGTGAAGGAAAGAGCTACTTACTTTGACCTCCAGAAATAAGGGAAGGGAATACTCAGGGGCAGGAGAGAAGCCAGCCACTTTACAGTGAAAGAATAAATAGGCTCACAGTAGTTAAGGATAATTAATTAAGCTTGTCCGAGTCTGATTCTTCAATCAATTCATTCTCTTTCCGTAAAGGTTCCGGTTCATGAGCTGATCTTTCTTTCTTTCTCTTTCTGTAAAGGAGAATTCATCTTGTCTTGTTGTCTTGCTTTCGTCTTTCAATTCTCTTTGATTTACTCTCCTGTAAAGAAAGGTTCTTCAAAGAGCTTTACCTCCAGAAATAAGCTCAGGGAATATCGGTTCAGGAGAATGCATGTTTCATTTGATTCTCCCAGGAAAAGGTTTGAGGTATCTTTCCTTCCGAACTAATTACCTCGAAAATGGACGAAAATATCCCTAAAAATAGACAGAAGATAGAATTTCAGAATTAATGGTCTTTACAGTCGAATGAATAAGGAGTTTCGTCTTTCCTTTCTCTAGATAGAATTTCAGAATTAATGGTCTTTACAGTCGAATGAATAAGGAGTTTCGTCTTTCCTTTCTCTTTTTGACCTTGTTCAATTAATGGTCTTTACAGTCGAATGAATAAGGAGTTTCGTCTTTCCTTTCTCTTTTTGACCTTGTTCAATCAGGTTTAGGAGAATGACTCTTGAGTTTCGTCTCCCTTCTTTCATTCTCTGATTCTTCTTTCTTCTCCCTGAATTTCTTCTTGAACTGTAAAGTCGAATTAATCTTGAGTTGAGTCGAATTCATCGATAGTCTTTCCTCGACAGTAAAGCAGCTAATTCATTGATTCTTCTTCTTTCATTCTCGTCAGGTTCAGGAGAAAGATCAGGTTCATTCGCTTCTCTTTCTATCACTGTAAAGTCTCATTCTTTCACTGTAAACCCCTTCAATCAGGTCAGGGAATAGAGTCAAAGGCTTAAGGTTGAGTCGAATTCATCCTTCTTACCTTACAGTCTCGTAAATGAATTAGCTACAGAATGAACCTATTTCCCTTGTTTTCTCTTTCGTCTTGACTTCCGGAGCTTTCCCTTGTTCAAGAGTGAAATGGCCTAAAAAATAGGGACAAGTGATTGAGTTCAGTCTCGTATCGGTCGTAGTAGCGTTAGCGTGCCAAGCCCTACCGTGTTCGATGAGTGAAGATTCATCTTTTTTAAGCAGAAAGAATATGAATGCAATCAATCTATTCTTTGATTAGCCTGTTGCCGGTGCCCTCTTCAAAAGCGGAGATCCTCTATCAATCTCTTTCCCGAAAAAGCAGTTAAGAGACCTATGGAAGTTTGGATTCAGCCCTGTAGGAACCATACCATAAACCATAACCATATCATAGATGAATAAATATCCCAGTTTTCGTTGACCGTGAAAAGCCTGACGGAGAATATGGTCTATTCTCTAGGGCATCCGACAAGAGAGCAGCTATTGAAGACCTTGGAAGAAATAGCTGAAAGGTGGAATCCATATCCGCTCTAAGAAAAACTCTCATTCAGATAAATGGCTAAGCCTTATAACTACACTAATCGATCTCTTCCCAAAAGGAGCGAGTCATAAAAGCCAATTCATGCTGCTAGTACGTGGGAAGCGGGCCGAGAGAGTTTAGGCCTTAGCAGCTAAACGAAAGAAAGGGTTCCACATCGAAGGATGAAGACCTATAGCATTTTACTCAGAACCAACAAGAGACCTCTGAAAGATATAACGACTATTGAGTCCGCTGATTCCGCTTTGGTCGTAGATTAACTACAAGGAAGGTAGAGTCCAAAAAAGCACAAAATTGAACCGATGCAACAACGAGATAGGATTCCACATCTGCTTCTGCTCGACCTTCAGATTCGAAAGAAAATAGGTAGGTTAGGAAACCCATCCTTGCCAGTCAGGATGAAGGGGCTTACTAAATGAATGATTAACACTGTCTATTTGCTACTCTGACTAAATTAGTTGCGAACCGCTAGCTTACTCTTTTAGTAAGGCATGCTAGAACCTCCGCTTGGAAGCAGCACCTCGCCTTTCTGGACTTAGCCTTAGGCCTTAGAACTGGACCGAGTCTTGCTTCTTTCACCAGTGATAGGGGCGACCTCGGCTTTCGAACCGAACGTAGTAGCAGCTTCGCCTTTGAAATCGGAGACTGTTCCAATTTCCTACTGAGATAGGCAAGCAACGACTTTTCTTTAAGGAGCGTGCAACGTTTATAAACAACCACAGAGATTTTCTCTCTAGTCTTTCTTTTTTGTCAATGTTGAAATTGCATCATCTCAAACTTCATCGAACCTAGCAAGAAAACCTGTACTTCTTTACTTCTTTCCGGTTAGTTCAAGAAGGGCCATCCCATGCTGTCCTACCAAGTCCCCGTGCTTTAATGCAGTCCACGGTTATTAAGCCGCTAACGCGCATCTGAGAATATCTGTTTCTGTTAATTCCTTTTCGGTGTCGGATCTTCCCTTATCTGTCAATGATAGCCTTCGCTTGAAAGCATTACTTAAACTTTCACTTTACAGTCCATCGTTCAGCTTCAACTTTCGTACATACGTAACTAGCTTTAAATAGAACCTTGGCTAAATTAGCAGCTATCAACTGGTTGACTGACAGTTAAAGGAATTTCAAAGCAAGTCGGATAAACTGGCAGGCCATTGATGCTAGCACTTTCTCTTCTTTCCAGGTTTTCTTTTTCGATTTTCGGATAAAAGAGTGGAGTTCCTTCCTATCCCTATCCAGCAACTATCAACTATTAACGATACCAACCAGTTCCGAATTAGCATTAGGCATTCATCCTCTTTCGGGTATTTCAAACAAAACCTGCTCCTAACGAACCGGCTCTTTCTTTCCTGCTTGTAAAGCTGCTAGTACCAAGGTAAACATACGAGCTAAGCGAATGGATTCCATCCCTATCTTTCTCTTTTGTACCAGTTAATTAGCTGAGAGTTCTTTTCATTTTTGCATTTGACTGCCTAATTCTCTTTCCCTTCCCCAACCTCTAATAAGCTATTTATCCTAATTTAGGATACCGATACCAGGCCTTGCTTAGCTAGGGAATTACAACTTGTTTTTCTTCTGTAAGCTGTAAAGAATGAACTCTAAATAAGGATCTCCTGCTTTCAGATTCTCAATATACTAGAATATACCTAATCAGAGTCGAGGATAACTGGCTCATCAAAAAGAGTGAGAGGTGCTTTCCATGTAAGCTTCTATTTTTGTCAATTGAATTAGCTGCTTCTAAGTTCTAAGGAAATCTCCCTTAGTGTACTCTCGAGCTTTCAGAAACGATCTTAGTCAAACATTGACTTTAATCAAACTTTTGGCGCTGGCTTTTCAAAACATATATAGCTTAATGAATGCTAATGCTATACACTAGTAATATCTAAATTCAGAGTTCTTCTGAGGAAGACATGGTAAGGGGAATTTCATCCTGCCTAATATCTTTATCTGAAGGAAGGCTAACTCGTCTTCTGATACAAGTCACCCAAAGGTCACATGCTTCAAATAAAGAATTCGTTCTCTCCCTGCCGAAGAACAACCTGAAAGTCATCCACTTAGATTAGCTATATATATCAACACTTTTGGGGCGAATTACTACATTCCGTCACACAAGATCAGGCTTGATTTAATAGGGTTATAAAATGGAATCTTCTATTGCCTCTGACTTAGAATATATAATATAATACAGGAATTACAACAGCAGTTATAAGAAAAAGAGATCCCTTACACTATAGAGACTGATACATATTACATGTATGTCGCGAGGTATAGAAGAATCTTCTCTTCATTATAATGTCAAAGAGATCCCTTAACGGTCGACCCTTTCACTCTCTTTTTTTTCTTTCTTTTTGAAATAACCTAGAGCCAGCCACAAAAGAAATTGTGGAATACCGTCGGGAAGGATTGATTTTCTCTTGTCAAGAAAAGAAAGACTAAGCAGACAACGAGGCGAAGATAGCAGACTTGCCTCGATACAGGAAGATAGCATAGGGACATTGCTCCGGACTAGTTAAGTAGTTGACTTACCTCTGCTTGGCGAGCTCCTCTTTTCTCTTAGTAAACTACTATACATATACATATTGTAAACTCTGCTTTTATGGAAGAGCCGACTCCACGGGATAAGGCTTCCGCTAGGGGATATGAGGCTTTCGTTCGATACAAAAGATTCATCGGGTTGTTTTGGCTTACTAATCCGATAGAAGAAGAATCACATGTATGCGTGCTAAGCGGTGGGCAAGCGAGGATAAGCAGAAGCTATGGAATATCGTCTTTCCTTGCTTTGGCATTCAGCATTCAGTAAGTAGGTCAAGCAGTAAGTAGGCTAAATAGGCACTTTCTTGCCCTGAAATCCTCCTTTTAGGACAGAGGGGAGTATTGACCACTTACTTTTTTCATGCAAAAGAATTTGGAATATTAATAGAAGAATGGTTGTTTAATATCTTTCTTCTATGCTCTTTAGTGAGGGAGAATTTATAGATAGTAATGCTGCAACCAATTTGAGCTCTTAACAAATCCCCCGTGGAGGCAGTCTTAGAAAAGCATTGGAGGAGAACTAAGCTCTTACAGTTGCACGAAAAGCAGCGTAAGCGGAAACAGGAGAAGCAGAGGAGAGGTAGGGAGAGAGGTCTTTCATGGACTAGATCCCACGAGATTCTGACTGATAAACCAACAACGTTTAATGATGAGAATTGAATCTTCCATCTAATGATCAGAAAAGGCGTTAGACAGCAATAAAGAAAGAGCCCGTATCAAAGAAATCCTATCGCTCCACTACTTTCCTCTCCTTGTCATTCGATCCCACTTCCTCCACGTATCACTCGACTTTCAGTCCTAAGTGGAGCTACCACATGTAGAAACCTAGCTACAGCTACCAAAGCTTCCGATAAAGCCCTCTCCGTTGGAATGGAAAGAAGATACGAATCTTGTGTAAATTTGCATTTCACTATTTCTATTTATTGGAAGAGGATGGGAAAAGGACTCTCGCTCCTTGTACGCCATGCCCCCATTTAAAGAGCTTCCTTCGGTTGCCTTGGATTCAAAGGATTCAAAGTAGAGTCACTAAGTCCCAGAATCGGTGAACTCACAATTTTGTAAATTCACTCTTTATCTGCCCTATAATATCAAATATAAGTAATGATAGAAAGTGCAAAACGTGATCGTTCCCGTTTGCATGGATATTTTCTTTTATTTGCCATCTGTAACCTGTCGTACGAGCTACCTTTGCTATAGAAAGAGTAAATACCCTTCAGCCTTGTTTTTTGGCCTCTAACCTTCGTTCCTTTGATGTGGCTAAAGCCCGATGCAAGGTTCTTTTCCAAGACCGAAGTCTGGAGCCAAAGCGCATCCCGAGAAAGCTAATTTGATACACACAGTTTATCCGCCATTTATTGGGGGTATTCTGACTAATACTATATACTACTACTAAATACTAGAAATAGAATATAAGTAATTTGCTGGCACTTTCATCTAGTTAAGAGAGCCTTTTGCCATGCCCGGTTGGGGGCGAAGAGTTGGGTTGGTGATCGACTACCTCTACTTCATCTTCATATACTGATAATGATATAGATATGGAGCCTCTTCTCAAGCAGCCTATACCATGATTCAATCTTTCTTACTAGGGATGTTGGGCGTTAGCTCAGTTGCGAACAGCCTGAAATATGAAATGTTAATTAGCCCGTGGCTACTTCACTCTTCAACTCGGGATGAAATCAGCAACATCAATATCTTAGTCAGTGAGAAACTCTAAAAGTCTAAGCAGCCTTAGCTCATCAATTAACTCATCGGTACGCCCCTGACTCTGACTATAGTCCTGACTTACCTCAGGAGATAGCCAGGGGGAAAGGACGGGAGAATAGAAAACAAGACGAATCCAGTAGGCCTGCTATTTGAAAGAGATTCATTCCTCCCTTCTCATTCAAAGTCAAGGCCATAAATCTAAATCATACAATAGAACAGTCACCTCAACCATTGCCTCTTAACTGTCTGATAGAGGACTGAAGCCGGTCACGAAGACTCAAAATAGGCTTGTGTCAATTAGACTAACTAACTTCCTTACAGATCGGATCCCACTTCAGTTAATTCAACAGCTGCTTCCAGGCCTGCCTTAGATGATGCTGGAGAGATGGGGAACTCTTTGTTTGTCTCCCATTTGGGTGTAGGAAATTCAGCCTATGGAAGTCAGAGATATGGAATCCCCGGTTTTGGAATAGATTTACCAGAGGTAAAGACCGGGTAAGGATTTGGCATTGAATCCAATGGGGAAGTGATTTGGCTTTCTAAACTTTTCCTTCCTATGTTCCCACGTGATCAGTTAAGAGTTGATGCTTAAAACTCGGGTGGTGTAGTAAGACGACTACTTCTACTTCCTAGCCTCAGGGCTTGCACTAGTTATAAGTTATAGGAAGTGGGAACATAAAGAGGACATGACGAAGTCAATAAAGAGACGAAGTCTATCCCATACTGAATATATGGATATATGGCTTCGACTCTAGCGCCCAAGTAGAGGATTGATCTTTCCGCTGACTTTCAACTATCCTGACTTTATGCCAATGCTTTATACTCTACTTTCAGTTATCTTAGTCGGACGGGATTGTACAACAATAGACAGATTCTAACTTACTAGACTGTCTTGCTTTTCTGTAGCTAATAGGGCTTTTATTCAACTAAGCCTACTAGTTGCTTATCCAGTACTTGCTTTTTTTTTTGGGCAAAGGAAGGGATTCCCTGGGGGATATGGCTTAGCTTTCCTCCATATCTTCACCAGGAGCGCGTCAGGCTGGAAAAGAAGTGAAATAGCCATCTTAGTTTAGTGATCGTTCTTGATTGAGCGCGTCAGGCCATTCTATTGCCCTTTCTGGTCCTGCCTGCGGGTGATTCTCCATTTGACGTTACTTTCCCGTAATGAGATCTATGTGGGCTCCTTCCTAGTTGTAGAAGTAGGAGAATCTCCAGTCATAGCTCTTGCTTGACTTCTTGTTGTTAGGCGTAAGGTTTTTCCAATGCTTCATCCTTTTTAGGCGGCTTTCTTTGTAATTTCTAGTCTTTCTTACCGGCGTGCAAAGAGTTACTTAGAGTAATTTGCCAGCCTTGTTAGTGGCATTTCTTCCAACTACCTCCCTTAAAAGACTTCCAATGGTAATTCCACTGCAACTAACTCTAGCGGATAAGATTCAATAGTCAGTTACCACGGTGAGAGGGCAGAGAATCAATGGTATTAGGAACTTAGCAGGCTAGGCTTATTGGATTTTTTGGGAGTTAGGATTCATAGACTGGAATAGCTCAAAATAGCTAACTTTCTTTTGTAAGCTATAGGAAAGCAAAATGCCAATTATGGCACCCGGAAAATCACCCGATGCTTGAAAAATGAGTTTGATATTAGTGAGATCGATGTCCGATATTTGCAAGTCTTTATTTAATTCTCTCAATTTCCTTGCTTCTCTTTTTAGATGCTTACAAGGATTTCAAGGAGTGAGGAAGTCTAATCAATACGTCAGGTCAGTAAGTAAGTCATACTAGGAAGAATTAGCACCATGTAAGACCACCCTTATGGGCAGCTTTACATAATCTCAATACATAAAACAGAAAATCATTCCTAACATTCACCTTCAGCATTAACTCTTCTCAGTTCTCGAAAGGGAGTGAGCCATGGGCATGGGGCACGAACTCAATCAACCGGTAGTAAATCCTACTCTCAGGTAACTAAATCTCAATAGGCTGCTTGCGGGCTAATCCAATTAAATATCAGTCTTATATTCTTCAGTCTTGTTCTAAGAAAACTTTCTGGTATGGGGAATGATAGCAGATAGAGAAATGCAAGCAAAGGCTCCTCAACAAGGATAGGGACTGGTTATACACCAGGAACTAGTATTATTATTTATTTACTCTATCTACTACTCAACTATTAAGAATAGTCCACGATTTGAATCATTTGAATCTTAGTTACAGACACCTGGCTGGACCGATGATTTTGAAATGGCCTGAAGCTAAAAAAACAAAAAAAAGAGATTAGGCTGGCGGATGACTATAGAATGGATCTTCGAATTCCGAATGAAGACCATTCCTTGAGTCCGGTTGTATTAGAATGAATATATTGACCACTAATGATATATGATGATATAGCTTCGGCCGCTCCTTATGCTAATAGACTGACGAGAGGTTATTACCGCTTTTTTTCGCCTTTGCCTAAAAGCTTGGCTGGCACTAGGATGATGAAACCTTATCCGATGACTTTCGGACTATCTTTTATGTTAGGTGAAAAAGCGTATTTCATTATGGACTGATTCCTCCGTAGCAAAGATCAAGGATCAAGGTTCCCACTAAGTTTTGAATAAGAATCCATCATTTTCTTTTCTGGAAGACAACAATAAGTGAGGTGCTAATGGCCGGCTTTTTTGTTGCAAGTCCACTTAGCGAACTGGTAGGACGCAGAGAGACATTTTTATATAGAGCTTGCGGTGAGCAAGAAAGAATTTCTCTCTTCTTTTCCGAATATTCCACAGACAAGATTTTCTGGGCATTCGTACACAACGACTCGTATGCTGTATGTTTGGCCTCTATGATAGGCAAAAGAATCCATAGGATTAAAGGTCATTGTCACAACGGGACCTAATTCCCTTTACGACTAGGGCTAACCACTTTTTACCAGCTAAAGCTGCTCCCTCCCCTATTACTTTTTTTTAGTGCACTAGCTGCTTCTCGCAAATAACAAGACATCAGTCTAACAAAAGTTTGAAAGATATCGGAGGAGGATGCTTATCTGGTTTTTCCATGCTGCCAGCACACCCAAGGTTGTAGCTCTGGGCCTCAGCAAAGTCAAAAGGTATGGGACCCTTCCTCAGACTTTGAAAAATCTAAGGTAATTAATCAAGATCTCAAAGAAGATGCAAGCAGCCAACCACCTCTCATGAAAATTCATCTCTCAAAACCCCCATCACCATATCCCAAGACAGTGAGTCATAGGCTTTCTTTCTGTCTCTATGGAAATAAAGAACCAGTGAATGCACAAATAAATGCACAAAATAACATTCTCAATCGACGCTCCTGCCCTTAACAAATGCTGTCTGATGAGGTTCCAACAAGAGAGTCAAAGATCCCTCTCAGCTCTCAGTCAGTTAGCAGGGATTTATTCTCAAATCTTATAGAATTATATATATAAGCCTCTAATTCTCAATTCCGGGAATAAGGCATAAGAAAGTTGAGTGAAACATCTTCTGACTCCTGAATAACTTCAGGCATGCTTGGGTAACATCTGCTCCAAAAAATGTGCCTGAAAAAAGTACCATCCCTCTTCCCAGCTACCTCTGCAGTGATATGAGAATGAAATGAGATCTGTTGAGCCGATTGCATACTCGAATAGGAGATGAAGTAGTGACCAGGTTAGTTGAGCCAAGCAAGTACTAGAAATGGTTCACAGCATGAAGAGTGAAGATCACCACCCTCCTTGAGCCAAATCGCACGTTCTGTGTCTAGCCAGTGATTCATAATAAGGCCTTAGCAAGCGCCCAGGATTGCTTAGCAGAAGGGATTTTGCTGGACGACAAAGATTGTAAGCTTATAGGTTATACCTAATTCCCTCTTCTTGATAGCATTGGTCTCGGAACGCCCTTGCTTGGTAAGTTCACTCTTTGTGCTGGTATAATTTTTGAAGGTTGGTATAGTTAATCACTTTTGCTTCTTCTCCTCAAGAGAGGGGAATATTTGACAAAAAATGACTGATTAAAGAGCCAACAGTGAGAACACTACTTCCAGCCTTAGCTTGCCTTCTTCCGACAATAATTCCTTAGAAATTCAAAGAGTTGTTCCAAAGGATCAAAATGGCCAGTGATTAAACCTCTTGTCGACCCGACTCGTTTGGCTTCTGTCTTCTGGCTTCCGACGAAGCGCCAAATCGGCAAATAGTCTTACAAGAAGGGGAGTTGTGAAAGAAAAAAGCTGAGAAGTGGAGGAATGCGCAGCTCTTAAAGAAATGCCACTAGTGAGTAGCACCCCTACTATGACTAAGAGAAGCTCATCGTCCAGGAGAAGAAACCAACCACTCTTTATTACAAGTAGATGATCATTCACCACTATACTCCACGAGCTTTCTCTCCAATCCACTTGATTCAGACGTAGGGAACTGAAGGTCTAGCTTACGAAGGTTTCCGCCTTTGTCCCAAAAGGGGGCCGCTTCAGCCTTTGCCACATTCCCCTAGTCCGTCTAGCTCTCTCCTCGTGCAAGCCTTCTATTAGCAGTTCAAGCAGTCGAATCGGTAATTGCCTAATTTGCTATTCCTTCTTTTCTTCCATGAGGAAGCGGAGAGGTAGCGTGTAGGTTTGACTAATGCAACTAGTCGGCCTGAAGGTAATCAATTCTCGTGTAAGAACCCCTAGTGGCCCGGTTCGTTTGTGTCTTAGTCGTGGAAGGGGCATTGGCTTAGTCTTGAGACTCTTTAACTCCCCTCAGTAAAAGAAAAGAAGGAAGGAATCCCTTTTCGTTCTTTCCTCAGTTGATGTCTGAGAAGTCGTAGATCGAGTGAATGCGGTTGCGGGTCTAGCGCCATCCCCGAAGCCTTGAATTTAGGTTGACTTTGCTTTCTTCTTAGTCTTCCGTCTAGTAGTGGAAGGCGTGTCTGGGAATCCATCCTCGTAGAATAGGGAAGCCGGCCTTTCTTCAAATACCACGGCCCAGGGCCAGACCACAGGTCCCCTGGTGCTATGGGGATCTGCCACATGGTTGTTGCTGAGAAAGATTCAGGCAGGGTAGAACAAGAGGGGGTCGGACCCGTCCTCGTCACAAAAGAGGAAGCAAATGCAGTCAGGGATTCCGAGTCGGCTCCTAATGAGGAGGGCGGACTTTCTCTCCCCCGGTAAGGGAAGGCGGTCGGGAATCAATTACCACCGTGATTGCATGCACAGAAGTGTTAAGGAGGTTGGCAGAACCTCTAAAGCCCCTACAAATAAAAGAGCTCGCCAGAGGGAGCAATCCACCTGGTCTGAACGAACCGTTCGACTGTGACCTGGTGACTCAATTGGCCACTATTCCTGCCAGAATTTCGATGTACGACCTGCTACGTCTTTCTCCTGAAACCATAAGGCAGTAGTCAAAGCTCTCTCGAAGTCTAGAAGACTGTCACTTAAATGAAATCGGGTTGAAGCTAAAGGGAAAGGGAAAAAGAGTCAGTCAAGTGAATGAGGAATGTATGGCAACCAGAGAGTTCCCGGCCGCCAACATAGTCTTTTCAAAGGACGACCATTTCTATTGTACATCTGGGCTCTCGACCACTCACTGTGGGGCACTCCTGGCGCAAAAAAGATGACGAAAGGTATACCCTCATTACTAAAGAAAGGGTAAGTTCTTTCGGTAGCAGGTTTGATTTGATCGAACAAAACAAGAGCAAGATATATCGTACAAAGGTTTACTGAGCTTTAACAGAAAAGACTTTATTTGATTCTCAGGTGGAAGGACTCGCTAGCAGGATACAAGGATCCGATCCCCACTGGAACTTGACCTATCCCAATATCCTTCGCTACACACTCTCAGCCTTCTTCATTCAGCGAGATAGATGGGAGGATAAACTTCATTGAAAGAGTCTCGAGGCTCCCTTATACCTTAGAATCGGGATAATAGGGCCACGAATACATACGACCAGCTCAGATGGGAATAGCATATAGTTGGAAGAATTCCTTTTTGATTAGAGCAACCTGATTTAAAAGAGACGGGTGATTCCGCCCGAGGCTTAAAAGACCGACCTTCAAAGTGGCCTTCTCCTTTAAGTGAAGAGTCATACTACCTTCCTTTGGAAATACTGTAGTATAAGGAATTGATTGACTCTCAAATCAAAGAAGTGTATAGCTTTGACATCTATACTGCTGACATTGATGCCCGAAGGCTAAAGGGAGACAGCTGGCAACATCTGACTCTTTAGACCCAGACTAACCCCCTGATTAAGAACGGGAATTAAAACGGTTGGAATTTTGTCAGGTCATTAAGAAATTAATAAGAAGGCTTGCCTGTCTTCCATCTTTGAAAGCTTGAATCGGCCCACCCAATAAAGAAACTGAAAAGGGACTTGACTCAAAGCTCTCGAATGTCTTGTGCAGATGGATTGTGACATCTCGAATAGATATATAGAGTTAGTGCATTACGACAGCTAAACCAATACCACCGATATCCATACCAAAAGGAGTAACCATAAGGATAAGGTTGGTTAAGTTGGGAAAAACTACTGTGGGGAAGGTACGAAGTCGATCGAAGGGAAGTGGAGAAAAGGAGGGCGGGTTAAACATAGTGTCTGTCTCAACTTGGAATTCCAAGCGATTATCTTACCGAGTATAAAGAGTGAAAGAAGAAGAAGAAGAATCCATCCATCAATAGAATAGGTTCAGGAGTTCAAGAAGGTGAATGAGTTTACAGTTCAAGCAAGCAAGAAAGAGGAGCCCGAGCAAGCAAGCAAGAAGCCGGCCGAGCGAGGTGAAGCTCCAGCCCAGCCAGCCAGCCAGCCAGTTCCTTCCAACCCAGCCAGTTCCTTCCCNTACAGGTTCAGGTTCTTCAATGAAAATTGCTTTACCGAGTGAAAGAGCGAAAGAATAAATGGGTTCCGGTTCAGTAGCTCGGGGAATAGAGTAGAGGTTCAGGAAATGGAATTGTGAGACGACAAGAGGAGAGGAAAGAAAAGCAAAGAGACAGAGGTTACAGAATAGGTTCAAGAATCAATAGGAGAAAGAGAGAATATGCTCGAATTAATGTTGAGTCTTACCTTTCTCTTTTTCTTTGACCTTGTTCAATCAGGTTCAGGAGCGAGAACTTCGAGGACTTAAATGTTTGGAGTAGATCTTTCAGCTTTCATAAAGCAATACTAAACAAAAGGTCCGTTGAGCGCCGAAAGGCTTTCAAACAAACTCAGCGTCTGAATCGACTGGCGAAAGAAATTGACTTATTTGACCCTTGAATGAAGAAAAAAATTCGATACAAAAAAGGGGGAGAAAGGCTTGGTCTGTCTTTTGCCAAGTGAAATTGAAAGCTAAGCCGGGAATTCCGCATCGACAACTCAATTTGCCCGGTAAGACCAAGTCTTTCCTTGAGGACAGAGTCGAGTCGCAAGTAGGTTTTTTTAACAAAGAAGGAATCCGCAACGGAAGCCAAAGATACGCCTTCCGCACGGTTAAGCAGGTAAGCGAAGGCTCTCTCTCTCGCCCTATTGAATGAATTTTTTTGGGGCGGAACTCGACAGCTTGAAGTTGAGAAAACTTCGATTCGTCAAGAAATGCTGTTTTTTGAATTTCAATAAAATAAGGAGTCCTGAGACCTTAGCCGCCAACGCCTGGTCGACCCTCTTTTTCAATAAAAAATCATTTCTTCAGTTGAGATATTTTTCTCAATAGGAGTGTGGATCTTCTTAGATTTGGAGATTGGAATTCGTCTTTTCTTTGTTCTGGCGGGCGAGGGTAAAGGTAGTCTGATGTAGAAAGAATTCTGGTTCTTTTCTTTCGAGATTGTTCCGTGGTCGCCTATTGAAACAACGGTTTACAAGCGACCCGCCCCCGTCAATTCCTTTTACAAGAGTTTCTCCTCAAAAAAAGACCTCCAACTAATAGTTTCCGTTCAAGAATCTCCATTTTTCAATTTCTTCACGGATAAGTGGAAGTGCGATGTGTCTGTCTCTTTTCTTTTCTTCTTTCACTCTACAGCAATTTCACCTTTCGAATGTAAATAGGTCTTTCTTTCTTTCTCCTCCATTGGACTGATTTCTGTAGGTCTGTTTGCTCCTGAACCTCGGTCTCGCAAGCACTAAGTTTAAGTCAGTTCTTTGACTGCGAGTGCGGGTGTGAACCAGGAAATAAGGATGATTTTTCAATCCAGCGGAAGGAAAAGCTTTCGCATGTAGTCAGGCAAATTCTTTATTCTAGGACTCGCGTATAGTTTAAACCAAGGTGCTCCCAAGCAAAGATTCTCGGGCAAGGCTTGAAATCAAATTCCGTTCAAACGCGGGGACGAAGTGGCTTAGTGAGAAGAAGGGACGGTACGCTGAAATGGTGAGTTGCGCCTACGCCTGAATTACCTACTTTTTCCAATCCTAGCTTACCATACGAGGTGCTTGGGAGACTTTACCCTACAATGGCCAAGAACGCCAGTTCCCGAGGCAGCATGAACCCTCTTTATGAGGGGAGGGGGACAAGGAGGAGTCCACTGTATTTAACCTTAACCATCAGCTAATGGCTCCAGCCTTGGCAAATTGGCAACTTTCTAACAGTTATCCATCAACTAGCTGAGATTTCCGAGATGCTAGCACAATTGACCTTGAGACATCGAAAAGCCCTGGCTTTAAAGTACTCATCTTACCGAACCCATAAAGACCCCAAGTGCTTGGGTAAGCAAGTAGTACGTACGTCTTTCCACCAAGAAGATAGGGAGAAAAGGAAAAGCGCGCAGTCCCCTCTTTCCGCCTTCCTCGTTCCCCTGGACCTTCCCCACAGAGTGCTTCCTCAGGGCTCGAACCTGCTGCAATGCACCAACTCCTCATTGTTGGACCGAATGAGACCTCTATAGAAAGAAGCAATTTTGTGGACTAATATGAACTACTCCTCACTTCGCAGACTTTCACGCTCACAAGGATTGGAACCCTAGACATTGGGTAGACCGACGTTCTAGCTAACAACTGAACTCAGAGCCCACCCATTATTACACACGACTGTAAAGACCCGATAAAGTCAGCCACCCTGGATGGGAGGAAGGATAAGATAGCCAGCACGTCAGATAAGATGATGAGGAATCCTTAGACTGACGGGCTGGAATGTGCCGCTTCGCTTAGTCGACTGAAAGAGAATCGAAGCATCCTACTTCACTGTAAATGCCGCTACGAATTCCTTCCAACGAGCTAAAGGTCATACTGAGTTCCTTCTCTTTTTCCGCCTGAGACGGGTACTCCTGCCTCTGCCCCCAGTAGCTTCCTCTCTTGCATCCGTTGACGAATCAAAATCAGGATAGTCAGTAGCTCCTCCAGCCTTGTCGGCATATCCTGAGAGAGGTCTCTCGAGAGTGTAGAAGCAACAACTAATTCTAGTAATCCAGAGCATCAGAAGAAGATTTAGAAAGTCTTTTCCCACCCACGGGGAATACCTGGAGGCTGATGGGGAATACAACCCCTAGCACAGCAAGCACTCCAAGAGGCTCGGCAGAGAGAGGGCCTTAAAATGAGGAAAGATTGATTCAAGCTAAATAACTTCATCAAATCTGATAATCCTTCTTTCTACACCTTTTCTACATTAACGCTGGAAACTGGATAGAAAGATAGCACAAAAGAACCAAGAACAAGAAGGGTTGGTGGGGTAGGATATACCTTCTGATCCAGATACCTTAGATCTAGCTATGCTTGCTTGCTGACCTGTACTACCTATTCTCTTCTTGACACATTAGGGTAGGAATAATAGTAAGCTGAGCTCTCGCTGTGAGCGCTACCTTAGCACAGTTTTTTTGGCACTCAGAGAAGAGTGGAAATAGTCCTAGATAGGAGAGGGCTTCTCACTAAGACTTTCGACTCACTGCCAAAAGCTCCTTCAGGCAGAGAAGCTAGAAGCCTTCCCGGTGTATGAGGGGAGACTGCTCGAGTTCCAAGCCAACAATCCCTACCTTGATTGTTTGACTTGTGATCTTTCAGGAATATTTGGGTATTCTTTCATGGCCAGGAAGGACAATGAAATTCAATATTTCCTTCGGTGTAGATGTATTCTAAAGTAGCACGAACTAGGAAGAGTCTCTTCGTATAGAAGGAAGGTTCTTTTTAGAGAATAGCAGCGCTTTTTCTTCCTTTACAAGACTTTCAACGTGTCATTTCAGAGTCAACCATTGATTGGTCTTTCCGGGTAGCAGCTTCACACGGCACCTAGGAAGCTTAGCAGTTGTCAGAAAGATTAGTTAATGGGTCACCTGGTAATCGCTGGGATTTCGGAATCTACTTAGAAAGCTATGTCTCGAGAACGCCTTCCTTCTCTTCTAACTAAGGCAATTGGTCTCTCACGTTGGATATAGATAGGTCGACGTTGCCAATGCAAGTTAAGCGCGTAAACGACCTTCTTCTTGGTGTTGGCATTAGGAGAAGCAAGCTGATAGTGTAACTAGTGGCATTCCTTTTCGGATAAGAAAGTGACCTCGCCGGCCATTTTCCCCTCATCTTTCTGACTCAAGATCTGTAGCGTCATCGAAGCGTAACGAGACAATGAGTTCTGTTCCTCCAACGTTCTCATCCGAGTTCTCCATCAGACCATAGCACTAAACATCCGTCGTCGTCTTCTCCTTCCCTTGCTAACCTTCCCACGCGTACGTCATGCCAAAGCTTTATCAAGCCTTTGAAATCGGTTCAACTAACTCCCTTGTGTTGTGCAAAAAAGGCCGAGGTTGGATGCAACGGTGATGACGAATCGAAGTTTTCTTCAAGCTGTCGCATAACCGCTTTATGCTAATTGCTAACACTAAACCAATCCTGCCAGTTCGAATCCTCTAACCATGCCGGTACCCACTTTCTCTCTTGACTTTCCTTCGGGTAGACTAAGTCACCTTCTCTTAGTACGGGATGCTATCTTGTTCAAAGTCTGATCCCGCTAGAGTAAAGAGCATTTCTCGGACAATGAGATCTCTCGCTTTCTCGGAACAGTAAGCTGTCTGGTAAAGAAAACTCCCTTGAAATCAAGGATCTTATGCTTTTCCGGTGAACAAGGCTGCGTAGCCTATATGCTTTGCAAGCCTATCACGATCGACTGTTTGTTTTAAAGCAGATAGTTTATTCATGAGAAGGAGTTCTCACACCCCAGAGAAGTGGATCCTTTTGATTAGGACAGAATGAATACAACTAACTAGTAGACAGCCTTGACTTGAAAGAAGAGTGAGTCCTGCTGGTAAACACGTTACACTTATTACGCTCGATCCTGTAAAGGACTTTCTGACTTAGAAAGAAAAGTAGCAGCTGGCAAGGCTTGAAAAGAAAGGAACTACTGCTACACTGGCAACTACACTTGGAGTGCGTTAAGGTAGGAACTAGATCACAAACGTGCTATTCCTTGGCTTCTTTGCTTGGAAGGACGGACTGGAATGGACTGACTCTGATTCAACCTTCCCTGACTTAAGCCGAATAGCGGCTAAGAGCAAGATCAACGCCTCTCTAAAAGCACATTCTATAAGAACTTCCTAATGTTAAGCCACACCAGAAGGATTGACTTTTTCTTTTTAGGGATCTGCTTCGGCTGCTTCCTCCATACCCATACTTATAACACTTGACTTTACCAATCTCTCACTTTTCTTTTGATATCACATCAACTACTTGATACCTTGCTATTCCGAGCCGTGCCGTAACAAACCATACCGTGTAGGGTGGAGTCATCTCTCATTGAAGAAGGAGATGATGGGCTCTTACTCAACTCCTAAAGATGTTCAAATATCTGCTATTAGTGATACAGCTTCTACTCTGATAAGCAGCATGTGATCAGTAAACCGGTAAGAGGTAGTAGAATCGGCTCTATCAAGGAAGAGAGAGTTCTTATCTTTTGTTCGATTGACCTTTTTTTTTGGGGTGGACCAGGACGATGTCGACAAAGGCCAAACTTACTCGGTGCGAGGTCAGTAAAGCAAGGCTCATTTATCCATCAAGGCTGATGTCACTGATAGCTCTGGGTTCATTCTGATTGGCTACCAGAAGGATAAGAACTATGCTTTGACAGGAAGGCACCTCCTTCTTCTCCTATTCTCAGACCGCTGAAAGAGAAATCGAGAAGAAAGATATAAAGGTCTCAACTCCACTACAACAAGAAGATTGGTTGCTCTCTACTTCCTCATTCTCATCCTCTGATTCTTCCTATACTACCATTACTTTCGGTATTGAGGTTGAACTCTTCCCGTGAAAATGAATCGAACTTGAAGATTGATCACAGCTGAGTCTGAGCCCAGCACTTCTTCAATTTACTAAGATATCCAGTCGCAAATTCCAAGGTGTGGACCAGGAAATGCTCCCTCAATCAAAAAAGAAGTTTGGGACCAATGCAGTGAATGGTGGTGGGTCTGGTTGTTCCGGGGACAGCTTTCTGGTACGGCTATTGGCCTTGACGCTAAGTCACAGTCTTATTCCCTTATTCTCTTTCTTCAAAACCAGGCGGAAGGAATGAATCAATCAAAAGATAACCGAGAAATAGGTAGCACTTGAGGTCCCTAAAGAAAGAAGGAAAGACAGAATCTTACTAGAAGGAAGAAGCATAAGAAGGAAGCAAGTCGTCCTAAGACAATTCGCTCTTCAAGGCTTACTGAGAGCTTCGCTTCCAGTTGCTGTATCCGATGCTGCTGACAGAGCAGAAAGTAGAACGTTGGGTGATGATGGGACTAAGACTGCTTTATCATCTCCTAGAAGGCAAGAAGGCTAGAGGGCTAGTCCTTATAAGACATCACCTTCCCCATAGAAAGCTATTCGCGCTCTCCTATATCTTCTATAGCTCCATTTCCATCATCTGCATCTCCTGGTATGGATAAGGCTTAAAGGAATACTGCTAGAAGGAAGACGGCAGAAGGCTCTTCACTCTCCCCAGCCGTAAGTGGAACCGATCTACACAGCAAGACTACTAGTTTTCATATCCAGAGGAAGGGACATAGCCATATTTTTGTCCAATAAGAGAGATTGCTAAACCCAGCGGATGTGACGGAATTCCTTGTGCGGTATCACTTTGTAAGAAGCCGGAGCTCTCTCTGGCACTGATGTAGATGGTGACTTAAACGTAGCTGTATTTTTGAATGAAATGGTTGCTGGCACTGAAACTAGAACTAATGGAGACGGAGCTGGTCTAGTAGCCGGGGCAGGAGGATTTTTGAGCTTTGACGGACGTTAGGTGTGTAGTAAGTCAGACGAGATCCTACGGTTCACTTTTCTTTGTACCTTTCACATCCCACTTCACTCCACAAACAAGGGGAAGTAGATATTACGTCCAGCCTTACTAGAAAGATAGACCCTGGAACTTCCAAGGCCAAGAAGGAAGACCTGGATGATTCGCTCAAACTCGTTTCAGTATTTGCCCTTTAAAGGCCTGAGTGAGTATCCAAAGTAAGTAGAAGGAGATGCCACCTCTTTTGTTGAGGAGTTCGCCCCTCCATCTGTGGAAACTGGGGATGAGTCCAATCCTAGGGCATTAACCTTTCTGGGAAGCCGGTCCCTTTACATAGCCTAACATAGGCTTTTCGAAGTAGCTGCAATTTCATCGGCTGGTCTAGAATCAGCTACGTCAGAATAGGCCGCTAGGGGTACAGATTTGCTAACAGTTTAATTAACCAGTGTTCTGTTTGCAATTTCATGCGTATCTGCTGTGATTGAATCAGTAAGCGCAGCAATATCCATCTTGGAATAAGCGCTGCTAGTATAGTCTTTTTACGCTGGAACTTTTTCTAACTAGAAATTGTGAATAAGAGAAGAAAGTTATCCTATTGGTATGATCTTGACCATCACCAATCACAGCTTTTTTCTTAACTACTCCTACATAAACAGTTCGTACTCCCTTTCCATTTTTCGGTACTTACCCAAAGAGAACCCTGCTACCAATGTTGATGACAAGT
>NW_019272044.1:3280607-3300580 GCF_002738345.1 Cucurbita maxima
GATGGAAGTCCCGGGGTTTGGATCAAAAGAATATACTGCTGAACCTAGTGACTGACTACTTTATGCAACTACTCGCTAGTTAGCCTTAAAGCTAGCTCTCACTAACAAAGCCAGTTCAATCTCCATAAGCTTTGTGTTGAAGGGTATACCCCCTTCTTTTCTAAGGTGCCATTACCGCCGGTTGTCTTAAACTTGTCTTATTGCTGCTTTGTCTTAGTGCTTTACTTGCCTTTAACATTCTCTCTTAAAAAGGAAAGAACTGCTAGTACCAGGAATTCTTCAATCTTTGTATCAGTTCGAATGCAAGTATCCGCTCTTTCAATGGTAGAATGTCAGTTAAATGCCATAAGGGTAAATACCAGTCTTAGCTGTTTGAAATAACAGAAGCTAGTTGCTCGAGTGCCTTTTATCGAGAGTGATTCTAGGAGCTTTAGCTCGAATACCAACATCAGCTCTCTTGCAGACCTGAAAATAGAGAGAAAACAGATTACTTAGAGCTAGCAGAGGCTAGAGCTGCATATGATCCATCAGTGGCAGAGACAGATGCAGTAGTTCCTATGGTTTACCCTGAACAAGTAGTTTCAGCAACAGTAGACCCAGCATTTAGAGAGCGATACCACCCGGCAAAGGGGGAAAGCTATAGGCATCAGCGGAAAGGCAAGCAAAGGCGTAGGTAGCAGATCTACCAGCATCACTATCGGTCAACTTCAAGTGCTTAATTAACTGCTCCATCAACAGAAAGGACTGAAGCGGCTGCAGGAAGGTATGCACCTTACTTAGATGCTACTGGTGGATCATAATATATATGTTCCCACCTATGTCTCTAGTGATGCTTCAACCTTCGTTTCTGCTGCTCCTGCTGGGTATAGAACTGAGAAGGGTACTGATCCTGGATCTACTACTGGCCCTGCTCGCTTTGTTTATGCTCCTGTGGGGACTGGCTTTCGAACTGACTCGACATCCAAGAAATTCCTCCCCGGGTGAATCTGGATACCAACCAAGTATATCCCTGACTAATGGGAAGACCCCCTCTATGATCTGGAGAACCGGCACACTGACTGACCCTATATCAATCACCGCACGCCTTATCAATGGAATGATTAGCTAACCTTGGTCTGTGAAGGCTTTCCCCCTGGCTCTTCAATCCTAGTATACGAAAGGTCATGTCCATTCATTCCCGAGGTAGTCCTCCACCAAGCAAGAGGAATCTCTTTCTCTTAGCCTATCACCGCCTTAAAGCCTTAAATCAGGGAAGGTAAGGGACCGCTTTCCTTTTATGCTTCCCCACGTGGAAAATGAATCAAACCTGTTTTACCGGCGCCTGCTGGTATTCTAAAAAAATGGTTAGTGTTTATGCTCCTATAGCAAAAAAATGATTTATTGGGAGGGCCATGAGAAATACACTTTGTACCTTCGTTTCGTCATCAAAGCCTCTTCTCCCGTCCAAACTCTCTTAATCAGTCAAGCAAGCAATTTGAATAGGGATTATGAACAGGCCCTTATCTTAGCCTTACCCGTTCGATTGATTGTTCTAAAGTCAAGTCGAAGTCGTTTCTCGTTAAGTCAAATTTCAAGGTTTTGTCAGTGAAAGAATGGAAAGGGGGATCGGACCAACTCTGGAACTTTGAGGCAAATTAAAAGCCAAAACAAAAGAAGCAAAATATCGGCACTGCGGTCAACAAACAAAGGAAATTCAAACACTCCCTATTTATAAGCGAAAAGAAAACCAGATCGAACTCGTCAGTCAAGCCTTTCATTGTTCAAGCTCTTTCACATGACATGGGTTGAGTTCATAGATTTTGAATGCTTTCCCTATTCAAGACATACTAACAAACAATTCAATTCCTTTGAAGCTACTATCACTACCGAAGCAGGCTTGCTCCAGAACCCTTACAGGAAAGAAAAGCAAAGAGAAGAAAAGAGACCGAGTTCAAGAAAAAGAAAGAGCTACTGAACCTATTTACCTCGTGTTTGAATCAATAGGTGAAGGTGAAGGAGTTGATCCGCCAGTTTCTCGAGTTTACTGTTCAAGAAGAAATAGGAAAAGGAGAATCTTGTCTTGCTTTCGTTGAGTCTTAGTTTACAGTTCAAGAATCAATAGATAGGTTCAGGTTCAGGCAGGAGAAAGAATTAATATCTCAAGAAGAAGAATAAATGGATGATGACAGATTCTTCTTTGAATAATGTTTCCTTGTTTACTGTGTTTGAAGGTGAAGTAGCGAAGGGAAGGAGAATGAGTGAAATCAGTAGGAGCTTGAGGTTGAGTCTGACAGTGAACGAGAATGAATAAGGAGTCTTTGTTTACAGTTCGAGAATAAATAGGTGAAGTAGCCAGTAGCTCAGGGCATATCGGTTCCGGTGAAGTAGCGAAGGTAATATCGGAAAAGAAAAGGAGTGAAAGAGTGAAAGAAGGAGAAGATCAAGAATGTTGAGTCTTTCCTGACAGTTCACTCTCAGGAATCCTTCGTTTCGTCTTTCAAGCAGAATCAAAGGAAAGCTAAGAGAACAAACCTCGTTCAATCAGTAGTTCAGTCTCATTCTTCTTTCTTCTTCTTTTCTTACTGTCGAGTAAAAGAGTGTTTGAATCATCCTCCAGTTTACCGAGTGAAAGAAGCTCGAGACAAACAAATACATTCTGACTGACTGACTCTCTCTTTTACAGTGAAGGTAGAGTAAGTAAATGAATTAGCATCTTTACCTCCTGAAATAATCAATAGGTTCCGGACCGGAGTTCACTCTCATTAATAAGTAGGTGGAGTCTTGAAAGCAGAATCAAAGGAAAGCAAAGAGCTACTTCACCTATTTACCTTGTGAAAGAATAACGAACTAGAACTGATAATAACTCACAATAACGGAACAAGGGGCGAAGCAAGCCTATTTACCTCCCTCGTTCAATCAGGAAAAGGTGAAGGAGTAAGTGAGGAGAAAGATCAGTTAAAGAATTCATCTTGAGTTTCGGCTTTCCCTTGTGAAATGGCCTCAAAAATAGGGGGAGGAGTCCGTGTTTCGTCTTGACTTGTTTACGAGGTGGAATAAATAGGTAAAGGAGAATGCATCTTTCGTTGAGTCTTTCCTTCCTAATTACCTTGTGAAAGAATAGAGAGTCCATGAATTAGCGGCAGCGGCTTTACCTTGTCTTTGAAGGGAAAGAACAAGAACTGAAGGAAAAGGAGTTTACCGAGTTCAATCTGTCTCAGTCATAAGGAGTATTGATCTTTGACAGTTCAGGGAGAGTCCATGAATATGCTCGAATGAATAGTGTTTACAGTGAGTGAAAGAATAACTCACAATAACGGGAATATCGGAAGAAGGAGTTCCATCAGGTTCAGAAGTAGAAGTCATAGTCCAGGTAGGCAGGAAGGAGTTTACAGTTCGTGTCGTGTTTGAAGGCTCAGGGTCAGGAGTTTATTCTCATTAATCTTGAGTTCAGTCTTGACTCTCCCTGATTTCACTGTAAACTCGAATTAATCTTGAGTCTTGACTTACAGTTCAGTCTCATTCATCTTGAGTCTTTCCAACGAGCTAGAGCGGAAAATATCTACTAGCGATAGACTTTAACTGTTATATTTTCTAATAATGTAACGTAACTTTCTTTATGGTATATTACCAATCTAAATAAGATGAAAATATTAGTATATAATAAATTAAATTTGACGAAGCATAAATAGTATGATCGTTGTTGGATGATGAAAGTCCCACATCGGTTAATTTAGGGAATGGTCATGGGTTTATAATCTAAGAATACACTCTTCATTGAAGTGAGGCCTTTTGGGAAGCCCAAAGCAAAGCCATGAGAGCTTATGCTCAAAGTGGACAATATCATACCATTGTGGAGAGTCGTGTTAATACAAACATCCTTAATATTGACAATAACCCAAACTCGTGAAGGATCGTAATTC
Organism: Cucurbita maxima; assembly: GCF_002738345.1. NCBI lineage: Eukaryota > Viridiplantae > Streptophyta > Magnoliopsida > Cucurbitales > Cucurbitaceae > Cucurbita > Cucurbita maxima. Next base: position 3,284,507 of record NW_019272044.1, read on the forward strand.
AAAATCATCGGACTCCCAGCAAGAATCTTTTGTGGTTTGACGTTAGGATTCTCCTTTTGTATTATATCTGCAACTTCATAATATTCTACGAACACAAGCTCAAGCCATTCACTTTTCCCTATTCAAAACACATTCGTGTTAAATTTGTTAATACAGATCACTCCCAATAAAATGCACATAATTCCATACCAAGACTTACAAACCGCTCCATTGTAGCATTTCAAAACAATTTTAAGAGTAAATGATAAGAAGAACGTACTAGACATTTTGGTTCGTTATATGGAAATGCTTAGCGTACTCTTTTGTTGATTTATTTGGCCAAATGAGTGTCGTATTTATAGTCGACACCCATAGGGCTTTTGTTGTAGTTTTCTATGAAGTTCTATTGGTAGTATTATCGTGTAGCAAAGTCGTCTTTCTTATTTTTATTATTATTATAATTCATTAATGTTTAACTATAATATTTTATTTCATTTTATTAAAATAAATGGTATAATATTGTTTTTTATTATATTCCCTACCAATTTTAAAATATTAAATTTTACATCCCATAGGAATTTACTAAAGGTAAAAGAGAACAAAATATTTTTGTTTATAACCTTATCTGTATATCGTAAAAAAACATTGGAATAATGTCTACTTTTTCCAACATTATCCAAACACTTTTGAAGATTATAAACAATATTTTAAACCTATTTACTTTTAATTTTGAAAAATAATGTCTAACTTTTATTAGAGTATATATATATATATCTCTAAACAATATCACGTAAAACGGATAACTCGTAGACGATAGACACACATTCAAATTTTAGCCACCGTTTATGCTTTTCAAGGCCAAATTCAATCAAAGCAACCTAAAACATCGCTTAAAATGGATTTTCCTTAAGAGTCTAAAATTGTTGGAATCTCCTCGATAGGTCCAATAAAATAAAAGCCCAACACCATCAAAAATAGATTGAAAATCGAACAAAGGAAGTTTAAGATAAGCCAAAAACATCAAACACGTCCAATCGAACCACTAAGAACTTGTTTAGATGATCCGATTAATGGACTAGCTCGACTGTTTTGTCTACCTCTAGCTCCCACATGCATCAACTGTTTTTTCCTTGTCTATTCTGTGTTTTTCAACTTTAGAGGTGGACTTCTTTTTCTTTTGATTTCTTAACAAAGCTACGGTCAGAGATTGATTGGTTAGCAGTCACTTGATTTTCAAGTAGCCAGGATGCTACATCACGACAAGTTGTAGGATAGTCCTTAGTTTCAAGCAACTAGGAGGTTATCCTAACTCAAAATGAGCTCATGGTTAGCACTTAGTTTTAAAGTAATCGGGGTGCTACCTCATAATAAGTTTTAGGATAACTCTTATTTTTCAAGCAACCGGGAGACTGCCCTGACCCAAGATGAGCCCATGGTTAGCACTTGGTTTTCAAGTAACCTGGATGCTACCTCATGATATGATTAAGATACCCTTGATTTTCTAAGTAATCAAGATGTTACCGTAAGACACATGACTCAAGTCAAGTATGTTTACAACCATGCCCTAAAGTTGCACTACAGATGGCAAGTCCATTAAGACTAAGAATAAGACAAGATCGAGTGTGGTTGTCTAGCACACCTTAAAAACAAGACTAAGAGCCTACTTGCTCAGTCTTTGTAGGTCAAGGATGGATGCTTGGAGCAAGTATCATACAAAGTCACCCCGTTTTCAACTATTTAAAAATTTTAAAGATATTTTATTTATCGGGCCAAAAATATTCAAACTTTAACTTGGATTTGTAAATAAAATGTATTTATATTATATTTTAGATGCGAAAATTTTTACCATCCTTTTTACTCGGTCTTTTACGCTTTTAAAGATAGTAGTGACTTGAGTCACGTAAAAGTCGGGTCGCGATATTCTTTAACGCTACGAGCGCATTCAATAAAGGTTGGGCTTTAAGAATGGTTAAAATGTAGAAACCTCCTCACCTTGACATGAATTGAAAGGATTAAGCTAGGTTTAAGGATGACTATAGTGTCGGGGTAGCAAACTAATTTAAAGTTATTGAGCTATGGTTTGAATAAGGTGGTACGATCATGTCAAAATTTAATGGGTAGTTGTGTCAAAATTCAATTCTACGAGTTTCAATTGATTTAGGAATTGACCGGCTAGTTTAGCGAGTTTCACTCAGTCTAGTGGTTGGTTCAACCCGTTCAACATATTTATATTCAATTCACAAATTCGCAGCAACTCAACTTGTTCAGAATTGTTCAACGCCTTTTGGGTTGATTTAACCCTATTTCAAATTAGTTTAGGACGGACTTAGCAGCGATTCAACTCGTTTAAGTTGGGTTGAAGCATGGTTCAAACATTCTTTTTCAGGCAAGGACAAAGGCATTCTTTTTCTTTTTATCGTTAAAACAAATAAGACCTTTACGAGAATACATGTACATACAACTATCATAAGCTATCTGCTAACACATTAACGTTTATCGTTGTATGTACATGTATTTTAGTAAATATCACTTCAAATTCGATTTTTACGATGATATTTGCTTCTTAGTCAGAGGATATGTCTTCATTTCTTCTACGAGAACTATTTATTTACACATTAACATTTGTTTCCACACTCTTATACAAAATGCTTCGTTTCTTTCTCCAACCGATGTGGGATCTCACAATCCATCCCTTTTGGGAGGTTAACGTTCTCGCTGGCACACCACTCGATGCTTGACTCTGATACCATTTGTTACAACTCAAGCTTACCACTAGCAGATATTGTCTGCTTTGGTTTATTCTCGTTAGCCTCACTGTTTTAAAACACATCACTAGGGGAGGCTTACACAGCCTTATAAAAAATGCTTTATTCCCCTCTCCAACCACATGATCAACGCTCTACTGACTACCCGAATGATAAACGCTCTCCCATAGGACAAATCCTCCCTACACAATGGATTCATCCTGTGGTAGGGAATTGATCATGCGGGTAGTCAATGGTAATCTTGCAGGGAGAATCCGTCCTATGGAAGAGAAATGAAACATTCCTTTAACGGATGCGTTTTAAAACCGTGAGATTGATGACGATACGCAATGGGCCAAAGTGAATAATATCTTCTAACGGTGAGCTTGAGCTATTACAATACAAATACTTGATATTTGTCTAGAAGAAAATCAATATATTTATATTCATAGATGACTCGAGCATTCAGAAAGATCTAAAATCATTGGTTAGACAAAAATATCATATAACTTTAGTTATACGACAACTTCAAAGTTTCCAAACCGCTCGTTCATAGCATTTGGAAATAACTCCATAGGAACAACATACCAGAAGGAGGACACAACATCTTATTGCTTCTTTGGTAGGTGATAAGAAAATGCTAGCTTACTCTTTGGTGAGTTTGTTTGGCCAAATGGGTATTGTATTTATACCCACTAACCCTTACTTGCATACTCTTTATATCCTTTAAATAAGAATTTTGACTTTAGGAAAGTGTCTTTTTTATTATATATTTATGTGTTCATTTTTATCTTTAATTTATTGAGAATTAAAGATAAAACGTTTTACACGTTGGCTAGTTGAATAGTGTTACATGTAAGAGGTTTTACTGTTATTTTGTATTCTCGCCCACAAGGATCCACCATACGAGTTTTTATGTACACTCTAAGTCTATCCTTCAGCTAGTGCATGATCACACTACTAGAACCATAGAAGGAAATGAGTCGTACAATATCATGGCGAAACATAGATATTAATACACGTTCGCACTCATCATAATGGAGAAGTATCTCGGTGTATGTAACGTGTCTGTACTCATTATATGTGGACATGAATAACGTAATTAGCATATATAACTTTCTATTGTCTCATAGGATACGAGTGAACATATTACATATCTATTATCAAATGTTTTACACATGCTCATCTTCAACTTTTTATCAAAGATTGTTAAAAACGCTTGAAATATGTTTTTTTTTTTTAAGTTATCAAAAAAATTTGAAAATTATCGACATTTTACAAAAAAAATATTCTTAGAACTTTAGAAATATAAATTTCAATATGATGTTTGCAAATTAAAACCTAAAATAGAATAATAACACCAATGAAGGAGCCAAATTAAAGTATGTACTTTAAAATGTTTGAGCTGAATACATATACAAAAGAAAATTTGATCATCTCGCTCATCTCCTCGCTAAATAATAAGAAATTCTCTCGACTTCTCCCTCTCTAAGTTCATAAAAATTTTCATTCGAGAGACTCCCACGGAGTTTTGGTCCTGTGTTTGAATCCTAACCACGAAGATACCAACCATTTCATTTATAACTTCTGCAACATGTTTACCTGAAAAACAATTCTTTTTCTTATTTCCAAAATAAAGAAAACGAAAACAATATCCCTCAAAGGTTCAAATGCAGCACCAAACTATAACCAAAAAATTATATATATATCAATGCATTGTATATAAATTAAACAACATTTGCCTATATGCTAACACTTCTCTATAGACTCTGATTTTGGCATGTAAGAATATAGTTGTTTCTTACGGGAAAGAAACAGTACAGAAATTCTTACATTTGTGCAACTCTTCTTGTCTACCGGTCGTTGGAAAGAACATTTGCTGAGAAATTCAAGCGTAGTGGCAGACGTTTTTAATATAATGCTGAGAAATTTACTGGAGGCTTCCTCTCATCTGTCATGCAAACGAAAATCTTGAGAAAAGAGAACGCGCAGATCCTGACGAATCACCAGCAGGGCTTGGAGGACCATCGGTCGAGCTGCGATACGCTTGTTGACATTTTTGCATCTGCATAAGCAAATCAACCCAAAATTATTCACACCATAGTTGAGCGTTTTTTTTAGTATAACAAGTGGGGATGAGAATTTGAACCTCCACCCCGAAAGGTGTACGTGTCAATTATGGTTGGCTTATGCTCACTTGGTGGACACTACAAGACTAATAAACCGAACCGAGCATGTTGATAATTTGCAAACATAGTTCTATTCCCTATTATTTAGTTGATCCTTATAAGGCCTAACAATGGTTTTCCTTCTTTCCATGGGTTCTTTGGACTGCTCTATATGTTTGGCTACAATTAAGACAGTAGAACACAATATCTACTACGAATTCACAGGATAGAGGAGCAGAGAGTGCATATACAACCTCTTCTGGGCTAAACTGGAGGAGCATGGCAACCACAGGTAGCAGAGCTTCTACTTCACCTAATTAAAAATAAATTTGAGGATAAGGGGATGTTCTCAGGATATAAAATAAAGCACAGCCTAATATTAGTCAATCTTTAAACCATAAATCGAAATGAGGACGTTAATTGAAAACAATTGGCTTTATCAAAGTAGGACCCTAAAAAAAACTTCTACTATACCGGTTTCGAGGAGCTTCAAGATGACATTCTTCAGATACGTCATGTCAACACCCTCCCTCTTCTGTGATCTTTCCATATCACGAAGCTCAGCCTTCAGCATTGCTTGCTGCACCCATGATGAGATAATGTTAAAATTTCACACCAAAAATGTTAGTAGTTGATCTACTATGGTATGACTTCACATATCAGGCCGAACATGGCTTTCTTAAATAAAAATAGATTAAGAACTTAAAAGGTTTTAACATCTTGGAAATTGGCTCCATTGGAACTTAATTTTACCTGTTGGCTATGCAGACGATTCTCACGTTCGAGCTCCTCAAGTTCTTCCTATAAATTGCATAATTGTTAGACTCTGCATCTAGAACGTGAAATACATATCACAATCAGTGAATCATACTTGAAGAGCTACAATATGCCGCTGTGATTGGGCTAGTTGTTCTTCTCTCTGAGCCTGCTGCCTTGCTAAAATCTGAATAAAAAATGAAAACGGGAAACTATCACAAACAGGTTCTAGATGTTTTAGATCAAGCTACCGGCACATGAAAAACATCAAGAATATTATTGTTTTTTATTATTATTATTTATTAAAAAATAATAATACATAAATAAAGGAGATAGACTTCAGAATAAGATGTTAACTTTCATCCTAACATTGTTTTGAGATCTCACATGGGTTGAAGAGTGAAGCGAAACATTCTTTATAAGGGTGCGGAAACCTCTCCCTAGTAGACACGTTTTAAAAACTTTGAGGGAAAGCCCGAAAGGAAAAGCCCAAAGAAAATAATATCTGCTAGCGGTGGACTTGGGCCGTTACAAAAATAGTGTCAAAGCCAGACACCGGGCAATGTACCAGCGAAGAGGTTGAGCCCTGTAGGGGGGGTGGACATGAGGCAATGTGCTAGCAAGGACGCTGGGCCCAAAGGGGGATGGATTGTGAAATCCCACATCGACTAGAGAGAGGAACGAGTGCCAGCGAGGACACTAGTCCCTGAATGGGGTAAATTGTGAAATCCCACATGGGTTGGAGAGGGGAACGAAACATTCTTTATAAGGGCGTGGAAATCTCTCCCTATCAGATGCGTTTTAAAAACCTTGAGGGGAACCCCAAAAGGAAAAGCTCACACCCTTATAAAGGGTGTTTTGTTCTCCTCCCCAACCAGTGTGGGACATCACAATAATTGTAACGACCCAAGCCCACCGCTAGGGAAAGCCAAAGAGGACAATATCTGCAAGCGGTGGGTCTGAGCTGTTACAATTATTGTTAACATGTCGTAGAAAAAGGTGACTAGATTTGATAATCAAACCATGCAAACTAATTTTTTTCTTATTAAAAACAACTATAAGTTGCAAGCAACACGTTTTTATGAGAAAGAATGTTGTACATACCAGAATCTGTTGTTCTGCATTGGAGGCATTCAAATTTGACGAGTCCTGTTTTTGAGTGACTGATACCAGTAGAAGAAAAAGAACGTTAGGATGCCAATGGTCTGTTCTAGTCTATTGTCCAAGCTCATTCGGTTCTAATAGTATCAAATGCAAGCAGCAAATGAATAGGGAAACAAAAAAGTTTTCCTACCTGCAGTATTACCAACTTGACCTGCCTGAACGATGATACAACAGATGGATCAGTAATGAGTACAGAAAACACTAGATGAAAAGGTTTTCAAGAAATTGTAACCAAAAGGAGTAGAAGTTAAACATACGGGAGGTTTTGATTCCAAAGATCGTCGAAGATTCTTGTTATCATCTAAAAGCCTAGAAATTTCTGTATCCTTTTCCTCGATCATTCTATCAGCAAGATCACGGAATGAATTATGCTCTTCCTACAGATTACACAACAAAGTAAAATCTCTAGGATAATTATTTTAGCACAAGGCACAAAACAAGAGAAGAAAAAATATATATATATACTTGCCTTCAATCTTTTGTACCCTTGTTTCAGCTCCTCAAATTCCTTTTCTACATCTTGCCTAGAGGATTCTTCAAACTGAGATTTCAATGCTTCACATCTAACTGCTCATAAGATATTGTAGAAAATTATCTTCTTTGCAACAACTTATCAATCGCTCTGTAAAGAAAAAACCGAGAATCACTATTTCATTCAAACTACAGATATTACTTCGCCATGATTCCTCCAAGTTTTGGAGACTTTGTTCCCAAGCTTCCTTTTCTGAATGAAGGTGCAAATTAGCAGATTCAAGCCTCTTTTCTAGGCTCTTAATATTTTGCTCAGCGTCATTGAGGGCTGAATCTCTGTCAGAGGTGAAAATAGGAAGTTATTTTTAAAAAGAATACTGCCAATTACTCAATTCAAAAAAGGGAAAATGATTTATAGAACTTCAGGAGGAAATTTCTTACGGAAATAAAGAATGGAACCATTTACAAACACAACTAGCCACTTTGACTACTAGACCTCATAGTGGTTAAGCAAAACATAAAATCTGGGCCATTAGATATCTAAATTAAATGTAATGACAAAACATGGTCATGATAAGAAAACATTGTTTGCCTGCCAAGGAATCTTTTTCACCTAAAACTACCATGGAATGTTCATGATCTTTTTTAATGCAAAAAATGGACTTTTGAAAAACATATGAAAGAAATTGGATCACACTCCATAACATTCACACGTTCCATTTAACTAATGTAAGATCCAAATAGAATTATTCTATAACGACCCTATTCGTTTATACTAAAATAAAGTCGTTACCACATGCATGACATGACTATAAAATGCAGAAACTTTCGTTTAAAATAGTTCATAAATGATGTGATGGACTTAAGCGTTCGAAATAAAATCCTTAATACAAAACAACAAAAAAATAAATAACGTGAAATTCAAATAAAATAAAGAAAAGAATAAACCAATGCCCTAATCTAACCTAAGGACTACAAAATAGACATAAATGCAGCTGTCCTAACATTGGTTTCATGATTTTCATCACAACGCCGCCATCATCCATACAGGGGTGTCATACCTTCATTTGAAATGTAAAAGTAGCACATGGCTTAAGTATTTTAAAAAATACACCGCAAGTAACCCCACTATTGAGGTCGAAAAATGCAAATACATGCAAGAGGGTGGGACCTATCCTTTTAACATGTCATAGCATGGTCTTAGAATATGCTGCCAAAGGATATGCTATGATATGTTAAAAGAATAGGTCCCACCATGTTGCATGTGTTTGTATTTCCCGACCCCAATAGTGGGGTTACTTACTGAGTATTTCTTAAAATACTCAAGTCATATGCTACTCCTACACTTCAAGTAAAGGTAAGGCACTTGTATAGATGACGGCGGGGTCATGACTAAAGTTATGAGGTCGGAGAATGAAAATACATGCAAGAGGGTGGGACCTATCCTTTTAACATATCATAGCATGGCCTTAGGCTAAGCTGCCAAAGGATATGCTATGATATGTTAAAAGGATCGGTCCCACCACGTTGCATGTGTTTGTATTTCCCGACCCTAATAATGGGGTTACTTACTAAGTATTTCTTAAAATACTTAAGTCATGTGCTACTCCTACATTTCAAGTAAAGGTAAGGCACCTGTATAGATGACGGCGGCGACATGATGAAAGTTATGGAACCAGTGTTAGGATAGTTGCATTTATATCTATTTTGTAGCCCTTAGGTTAGGTTAGAACATTGTTTTATTCTTTTTCTTTATTTTATTTAAATTTCAAAGTTACTTATTTTCCGTTGTTTTGTTTTAAGAATTTTATTTTGAACGTTCAAGTCCATGGTATTATTTATGAAGTACTTTAAAAGAAAGTTTCTGCATTTTAAAGTCATGTCATGCATATGGTAACAACTTTATTTTAGTATTAAAAAAATAGGGTCATTACACTTGGTATCAGAGCAATACCTCTCCCAATAAGATGTGGTTCGGGAACGAACCAAGGCGAAAGTTAGTGAACATGTGACACTCGAGTAAAAGAGGGGTGCATGGAAAAATGGATACAACTTTCGAATGAGAGTGATCCTAAAGATAGGATGGCTAAGAAAGACTTAACGGAAATGAATGTTATTACATATACCAACAAGTTGTACCTTCCTTTTTGGTGGCACAATCATAAGAACTCCATAGTTAAGCATGTTTTTACTTGGAACAATTCTATGTTGGGTGATCTCCTGGAAATTTTCCTAAGATGCATGTGAGTGAGGACACAACATGTTGGAAGAACTCCTGTTGGTCTATGGAAATAGTGTTCAAAATAAGAAGTAGGTAATGTGACTATGTCGCAGAGGATGCTGGAAAATGTCGAGGTCATCAAGTGCCGAATTCAAATTTCAAATCCGGATCTTAATCTGAGCATGGAGCATTACTAGTTATTCTCTCCCTCCAAGTAAGTGGGTTTGTTGCAAACACAATGAAGAGACGACAGATGGAATTTTATACCATTCCGTATTGTCTCATTAGTAATGACGGCTGTCCAATACATCTTTTAAGTGCCATTTGTTCCCTCTGTTCAAGTTAAGAATTCCATTCATCAAGTACTTGATATACACCCAAAAGCGAGGCCACAGTCCTTCAACTAAATTAGGACATCCATATGGGAGTTATGGCTAGAAATAAATAAAGAATCTTCATCTGGGAGTATACGCTCACTATGCCTACTATCAGTATCAATTTGTTACTTTCTTCAATTTTTAAATCAAAAAATCAATATAACTCTCTCCATTATAAGTATCAATTGAAGATATTTTTCGTTATTGCTTTTGGTTAAGCTTGGTGGCTCCCATCTTCACATTCCCGTGTATTTGAATACTTAAGGTATCGATTGGTTTGTCCCACGATTGAGACATGCAGCTAACGTTATTAATTTCTGAAACATTTTTAAATGCACCAAATATTCAAATCAACCTCCCGAGGTATAACTACTATTAAAGTTGCAGTTTAAATTTGTATTAACCCTCCCGAAGAAGATGGAAAATTAAAGGCACAAATCTCAAGTATAAGAATACCTTTCTCTGAGTTCTTTTTCATGATTTGCCAAAGCATTTTGAAGTTCTAGCTGAACCCGATCCTTTTCAGCATATGCCAACGTGATTTCCTTTTCAGCTTCCTATAATGCAAAGTTTGATAAGTGAAGCGAGCTCAGGAATCAACATGGATATTGAGATCATGTGTTCACCTTCAGCGCTTCCTCAAGGGCTTTAATTTGGTCAGAGTCCACAGCAGCCTCTAGCTCTGCTTCCTTCTTCTGAAGAAGTGCATGAGCACGAACCTTGTACGAAGAAAATTCACTTTTAAGGCGATTCATCTGCAAGAATAAAGAAATGTCATCAAGCCAATTCTAATTTTAAATAGGTGTTGAAGGGAATAAAAGGTTACTTAAAAATTCATTTATGGGTGATAAAATAAAAAATAAAAAATAAAAAATAAAAAATAAAAAATAAAAATAAAAAAAGAGAATTATTTCTATGGCAGCATCTGAAAACTTTGGTGAAGTCATGGTTTCAGGTTTGTTAGCTGCCATGAATAGAAGAGCTAAAAATTAAAGCCCTCTGACCAAATTAAAGCCCTCGAGAACCATATCATCATGGCAGCAGCGTCACTATCTAAACTGTAGTTCAAGGAAGAGCTAAAACTTAATCATTGAAGTAACGAAACCAAAAATAAGAATTTTAGTACAAACCTAAGCAAAGAAATTATAAATCATAAAGAGTATATAAATATAGTAATATAGGTAGAATCTCAGATAATTTGAGGAACCCAGAAGTCTTCTTCTTGAGCAAGCTCAAACTTAGAATAGAAACAAAATTGCGAGCCTCAAACCTTACTGCCCTCTTCCATTATTTCTAGCCGCTGTCCATCAACAATTCCTTCTAATATACTGACCCGTTATCTTCTATACCTATCCCTAAACCAAAATAATCGCCAGCCTCATCATCCAGTTCTGTAACAACATCTTCAACGACTCCAATTAAGTACCCCATTAGTCAAATCGCAGTACTAATCTACAAAGTGTTCCTTGATACAGCTCCACTTCTCCCAGTTATAAATTATTGTCTTAAGGTTTTCCCCAATAAGAAAAAGAATAAATATATAAGTAAATTGGAATAACTAAATGAAACACAGATTCTGGTGGTTGTTAATACCTCCTCTTTGACAGTCAGTAGTTCAGCATCTCTTGCACTCAACATCCGGGATTTTGCAGAAACTTCCAATTCCAGCTGACCTGTCCAACAACAACGCAAAATTTGTCTGTTTTTGCTATATTAGAACCATCAACAAAAGTAAAAAAGAATTCTTCTTATACTCCTCATTTTAGCAGCTTCAATTTCAGCACGTATGCAATTGCTCTCAGCGATCTCTAACTTCATTTTAAGTGCCTCCAAAGCAGCTTGCCATGTCTCCTTTTCTTTCTCCTGCAGCATTATACAACTATGATCCTATAATTACAAACCTGAATCCTGACACAATTGTAAGAGTTTAACCAAAAAAACTACATTTTCATTTCTGAGGTGAGCAAGCTCTCCTTTTACAGTTTCCACAGTAGCTCTAAGTCTGGCTGCCTCACCACTTGATGCTGCGTCCATCTCTGCAATCTTTGATTCTTTCTCTGCAACTAATTCCTGGAAAATGTGTTCTTAAAATCTTCATTAACAGGCATATATATAGAGATAGAAATATATTAAGATAACTATTACAAACTCAGTTGTAAAAGCTTATAATAGTATAGAGAAAAGGAGAATTATATTGCAACCAGAAATCAACTCTTCTCCTCTCACATTGAAAGCATACTTGATAATAACTGAAATTGTGACAACAAAACTTTATGTCTAATCTATTAATTGAAAGTACAGTTAATACATGGAATAATAAATGATTTTTTTTTTTTTTTTTTAACTTCTACTCTCACCTTAAAAGCATACTATAAAATCACAATCTTTATGAAAACACCACATCATAATACTCGGATCTTTACAGATAAGCACCATATAGTCATGGAATTTACTATCTTTTAGCACTTTTCTGGAGTAAACCATCCCCACCTTTTTGTAATTATAGCATTGCTTACCTCAATGCTCATTGTTAAAAAAAAATTATTACTACAAATCGTTAGGATCTTTTATTCTTTTGTAATCATTTCACCTTACCAATGGAATGCTGTAATCAATTCACCATATCAATAAAATGTTCATTTTTCAAATAAGAAAAACACCACAGCACTCCAAAAGCCTTCAAAACTTGTACCAGTAAAATGAGCTAAACAAAAAGCCTCCAAAAGCCTCTTTGGAGTCCTCTGTCAAAGTATTCAACTCAAGACATCTTCTACCGAAACAAATAAGAAAGATGGACCTATGTCATAGACCTCTATAAAGTTAGAATCTTCTTACCATTTACAGAAAGGCAATTATAAATCTACTAAATCCATGTGGGCACCACAACCCTTATTTTTTAACACCATCACAATAATATCCCGAAATAAAAAATCTCAATCCATTTATCACAAGCCTCCTTCTCCAGGCCCAATTTAAGAAATCAACCTGCCCTTCTCTTCCTCCTCCAATCATCCGCTACTAAGCAATCAAAATGGAATCTAAAGATTATTGCATATTTTGCATTAACTAACTGGAGTGTGGTGCCTGAAATATAGACTACAATTTGAGTTAAGTCATACCTGTAGGGAAGAAATAGTTTCTGTAGCTTTATTTCTATCAGATAAAGCATCAGAAAGTTGCATTTGGAATCTCTCCAAGCTCTGGATGAAAACAAAAAACACAGATGATGATCGGAAGGATAATAGGAGGTAGATAAAACATGAATGACAAACATGCCTCACCTTCTGATGTTTTGCAGAAAGGTCAGCTAGTGAAGCTTGCCTTTTCTCCTCAGCAGCTTGAAGCATATTCTTCATGTCTTCCAACATCTGAAGCACGCAGAGGGAAACACACCATTGTCAAAATAAACATTTTAAAAGCCCTCCATTTATATCTAAGTAAAGGTAGCAATGACATTTTGGTATTTGATGAATTCATAAACAAGAAGATGAAGTAGAATAATAATAAAGAAAAAACAGTAATTATGAATTTTCAATAAAATACTTAGCATCTTCTTTTTCATAGGATGCAAATGTCTTCTAATCAGCCTTTCATTATTATGATTTCACTTTTAAATTATGAGCTAAAGTACTATTAAAACTTAATGTCCGTTAGATAACTTCAAAAGATGTGAATTTACTAACTAGTTGGGACAGTTTTGGTGGCGTTCCAAGAAAAAGGCACATAGTCTCGGAGATGTGTCCTTTTTGCAATGTGTTGGGCCATTTACTTAGAAAGGAATGAGCATATATGGTAGAACATATTTGATGATCAGGAAATGCTTGGGATGAAGTTTTCATTTATTTCCTTTTCTACATTCAGATGAGGTGAATCGAAAAATATTTAAATTTTAGCATAACCATTGCCTCTGAATCTATTGTTACAATTGCTCGATGCAAAGTTTTTTAAATCTAAGTTTTACATTGGACAACCTAACACATGAATGAATCTCAATGACAATGAAAATAAAAATGTTGTTCATAACTGGTTTTTGAAAATTCAATTTATTTTTCCACACAACACCAAAAACGGTTATCTGATTCTCAGACATCTTATTCCTAGGCATCTAAAACAAAACCTCCAACCAAACAATCCCTAAAGGGTTTCATTTACCCCTGGGCATAAAATTAGTATACCATTGACCACCATTCAGTTCTTCTTATGAGAAATTGGTACATACAATAAAGATATGGTCAAGTGTTAAAAGGATTTAGTATCGTTCTTATACAGCAGAAGTGATGTCATAAAGCTTCTCAATATAAAGCAGAATCTAATACCTGGTCCTTCTCCGCAAGGGATTGCTGCAATGCCTCAATTGCACTTTCTTTAGGCTGCAATGAGTGTCGCAATTCTTCTATGTTGTCTCGAAGCCTGTTCATGAGTGATGTTGTCCCACACATGGAAAAGAATTACAAAGCATAATACATTTAACTTCCAAAAATTATTGGACTAATAAAATTGGCTCAACAGATAAAGTCAGTGACACCTGGTTCTCATAGAAAATTGGCGCCTATTCTAGAAAAGTTCTGCCCACACTCACTTTATGACTATCTCAGACTAAATTTAGAAGTAAATTCTAATTTTCTGCCAATATGTATTTGAAGGATCTGAGCAGGTTTTCACAATTGAACTCCAAATAGATTATTCATATAGAGACAACAGTCGGGATTCTGACTGAAAGATAGATGGAAAGCATAACAGAAACATGAATAATTAAAAAATCATATAGTATCTCATGAAACTAGAGCAACTAGCAAAATAATTGGAATAAAGAATCAAAATTTCCCACCCTTCATCATGCAAACAGACACTCGGCCATGGAACGGAGAAAGATACTGTTTAACATGGTAGTTTCTAAATTCAATCCACCAAGAAAGAAAATTTGTTGATATTTTACTTATTGTTTGCACTCCTTAATTGTTGTCTCTCTGCATCTATTGCTTTCAATGCTTCATTGGCTTGTTGCCGAGTGCGTTCTATTTCTTGTTGAAGTGCAGTCTGCTGGGATGTGGCACGCTCTGCTCTTTCATTAACATCACGAAATCGAGCCTCAAGTTCATCTTTTTCCTGCAATGTTTAATCAAACCATCAAAACAAACAAGGTGAGCTCTCTCAAAGTGTATACGCATGTATGCCATATAAATACACCTCCCTTTCCCCTCAACCTAGAGAAGAAGGAAGAAGATTGGACACCGCATAACATAAGAAACATTTGCAAGAACACTTTCCTTTACACTTAAAGTTATTACTTACTTTTGACACATAACAGCAGACGTTATTCTTCAGTTTTTTTAAAAAAGAGAACATGAGACACATGTAGTGACCTCTTATGACGAAGTTGTAAGATAAATTAAGAATACAACACTTCAGCTTAAACAAATTCTTTGGCCAAAATTATTGTTTTCCTTGCTATATCTCGGTGTAATGCACTAGTTTTTATAGATCATGTTCTCTCACTTGTCCAATTGGAGAAATCTTCTAACTTTTTTGGTTTGGGCAACACCCTTCTTTGGTAAATTTCACGCATCAATGAAATTGTCTTATAATAAATAAAAAAAAATCATAATAATAAATGAATAAATAAATCTTTGGCCTGACATAAAGCAACAGTTTCCACCAAAACAGATATAATAAATTGATTTGTTCAAGAAGAAAATTATAGAATATAGATCATGATTTCTACACACAAAAAGAAATTCCACATTCTAGCACAAATCCACTAGATCTTTTAATATCATTTGTTCTCGTTACACTAATCTTTCCATTTGGTTTGGAAAACAATATTTTGATGAAGAGTCCATCCAATTTGAGGATTTGATCACATCATTGAAGATTGATGTGAAAGATCCTGTGTAAATGGAGAGTTTTTTGGTCTGGAAAACAATATGGATAGCAGATACAACAGGGTACAATTTAATAAGCACAAGGAATACAGCAAACACCTTTTGGATATCTTGAATACGCTGTTTAGCTCGTTTGTGTAGCCTGCTAAATTTTGAGTCCAGGTCAGAATATTTCTCATCACGTTCTTTTATTTCTTGCTCCAACTTCTGTTGAGCTACATAAAGAAAATTTTCTCTGTAATAAAATTAACGCAAAAAAAAAAAAAAAAAAAAAAAAAAAAAAAAAAAAAAAAAAAAAAAAAAAAAAAAAAA
>NW_019272044.1:3300874-3304237 GCF_002738345.1 Cucurbita maxima
AAAAAAAAAAAAAAAAAAAAAAAAAAAAAAAAAAAAAAAAAGTTCTCATTTTCGAAAACTATAAAACAAAACATGCAATCACGATTTACAACCTTCCATTTGACCCTTTTTTTTCCTTCCAAACAGTAACCATTCTCGAAAATTGAACTGATTCTCGAAATAGATAAAGCCTTCTACTTACGAGGTTTCAAAAGCAAAAATGACTCAGCAGATTAAGTGTGGTCGAAGTAGAAATTTTTTTTTTGAACTCCTCATAACTTCTATAAACAAACCAAATCCTTCTAATCATAAGTTCATGACAAAAGATGTAGATCACGGAAGACCAAAAAGATCTGACCTTCGATGAGCTTTGCAGAAAGTTCATGAACTTTTGCATCTGCTTCTGAGTGGGCTTCTTGGAGATGCTGCAGAGCTTGCTCAGCTGCACCTCGTGTCTGCTTTTCCTCCGAAAGTTCTTTACTCAAAGACTCAACTCTTTGTTGAAGTTCTTTCAAAGCAACGCTTTCTCCATCTCTCGAACCAATTTCTTCTTCTCGTTCCGGTACATTCTCCACATTTTGCAGATTTTTCATGCTTTCCAACTGAGACTTTAAGTATTCATTTTGAGATTTCATGTCGATAACCAATTGAACAAGCTCGTCATGATCATCGGAGCATTTGTCTCCATCAGCAAAACTATCTTCCACTACAACACGGCCATTTCCCTCATGGTTCACTCCGGATTTCAGCTCCTCAGGCATTGTCCCCTCTTCCACTCGACTTTCCGGAGTTTCACAAACATCACCTTCCTCCGAAGACATTGTTCCACTACTTAATTTCAGCGGTGAGACCACATCAGAAACAACTCCGTACGACCTGAATCGAAGGTCAATTAATTGAATTGAAACGCTTTGCACAATTATTCACTCTAGCAGTTTCGTGTTTTCTTATCTGAATCACTGAAATCTTGAACGAAATTCAGATCCTACCTCGTTGCCACACTCGGAAGGCTTCCAAAAGACAACCTCAGACAGAGATCTTTGAATCACAGCGCGTAAATGGAGAATCAACGACCTCGAATCAAAAAAGAACGAAAGAAATGACAGCCAAAGATCTACCACAAACGAGACAGGAAGAGAATATTGAGATCGGCGGCAACGATATTGCTATCGAGAATCTGAGAAGTCAGTAGAAAAAAAATCAGTTGTTCGCCACTATTGAAGAATCGGAAACGACCGACGGGCGTCAGCTGAAACGGAATTCTATGGGGGGGATCATGCCTCTTGCAGTGAACTTCTGTCCATCTATATTTATACTCACGTGCATTTCACGTGATCATTTTCCAAACTTTTTCAATTTCAAGTTTAATTTCCCCATTTTCTTTAAAAATCAAATTAAGCCCAACCCACAGTCTACTGCCGGGGCCCATACCATATTGTCTAGCATAAGCTACTTTCCTAAAAGCGTTCGGTGTATTATTTGATTATAAACCTATAATCATTCCCTAAATTAACCAAGTTGATGTGGGACTTTCATCATCCAACACATCCCACTCAGTTTCCCCTTCAGCGCCGTCAAGTTAGACTATTTGCGTTGCAAGCACGTGAGCCAACACGGTGATTAGTAGAGCTAACCAAGCCACAGAGCAAAGAGAGATAATAGGTTAGTGAAAGCTTTTAAAAATGGATAAGAAGGGGATATATGAAACTAAAATTAGCAAATTTTATTAGAAAGTTAAAACGACATTCCAATAATCATAAATTGTGTACGAACTTGGAAGTATGATTCATTTATATTGTATTGTTGGTGTTCAATGCCTTTGCCTTTTCCCTCGCAATAAACTTTTGCACCTTCCCAACTGAATTCATCGGCAAATCACCAAATACAACTCTTTCTGGAATCATAAACTCGGGCAAATGCGCTCTACAAAACTCCACAATCTCTTCCGCGCTCGCTCTACTCCCATTCTTCAACTTCACAAGCCCACACAACCTCTCCCCGATCACTGCCGCTTCCGCAACGCCCGGGTGGCTCATCAACACGGCCTCGACCTGCACCGTGCTCACCGCGCCCTCCCCATTTTCCCTCACTACAATATCCTTGGCTCTATCCTTCATCTCAATCCTACCACTCTTGTGTTTAACCCCGACATCGCCAGTCCTATACCAATCCCCACTAAAGGCCTCACCAGTTGCTTTCAAATTCTTATAATAACCCGACATCAAACTGTTGCCCCTCAACATTACCTCTCCCAAGGTTTCTCCATCTCCCAAAACACTCTCCATTGACGATGGATCTTTCACGTCAATCTCCAATGATGCGATCAAATCCTCAAATTGGACGGTCTCTTCATCAAAATTTGGCTTCCATGGCCTGATCATAGCAGGCCCCATGGCTTCGGTCATGCCATAACCATAGCTTATATTAAAACCCAGTTCAGTGACTTTGGTCAGAATTTCATCGATTGGTAACGCACCAGCCACTATGAGATCGACACGTCGCAAAAATCCTGGCTTACAATTATTGAACGATGATGATTCATAGATCATTTTCAAAAGGGTGGATGGTCCACACAAAAGAGTGACTTTATGAAGTTCTATATTAGTGAATATGGCATCCGGTGTGACATTCCTAAGGCAAATATTGCAGCCTCCTAGAGCCGCCATGGCCCAAATGAAACACCAACCATTGCACCGAAACATATCCACCGTCCATAGGAACACCGGCGAGGAAGTGTTCTTGCAAATTCCGCTACGAAAAATGGTTGCTAGGGAGTTGAGATACGCAGCTCTATGGCTATAAACAACGCCCTTATGGAGCCCGGTCGAGCCAGAGGTGCAATTGATGGAAATAGCGTCTAGTTCAGAATTCGTTCTCGGAGTGAATTCGTCAAATCTCATCTCGAGAACTCTGTTGTAGTCGAGGAATTCCGACGGCGGGGTGTCGGGAT
Organism: Cucurbita maxima; assembly: GCF_002738345.1. NCBI lineage: Eukaryota > Viridiplantae > Streptophyta > Magnoliopsida > Cucurbitales > Cucurbitaceae > Cucurbita > Cucurbita maxima. The sequence goes on from NW_019272044.1 coordinate 3,303,804, forward strand.
GGGCGGGGATGAGGACGAGAGCGGGGAATTGGATAGAGTTTCCGTAAGTTTGGGAGAGGGATTGGAGGAGCGTGGGAAGAAAGTCCGAGTCTAAAAAGATGACCTTTGGGTGAAGTTGTTGGAGGAGTAAGGACAATGTGGGTGCGTCTAGTTTAGTGTTGAGTGGAGAAATAATGGCTCCAGCCATTGGAACTGCGAAGTGAAGCTCGTACAGCTCTGGGACATTGGGCGCCATTGCTGCAACCTGCACACGCGCTCACTCGCTCATCCAAATTATCAAATAATTTAATTACACGTGTTAATTTCACAAAAACTATTGCAACCAAATGTTTTTTATTTTATTTTTTTTATTTTTTTTTTAAAAAAAGGCTATTAATTGACTTTAGTTAGTCAACGGTTCCATAATTTTTTTTTTTTTTTTTTTTTTTTTAAAA
>NW_019272044.1:3304302-3440820 GCF_002738345.1 Cucurbita maxima
TTTTTTTTTTTTTTTTTTTTTTTTATAAAATCCACTTGATATTAAAATAATTTTTATGAATGAATCAAATTAAGTCAACGTTTTCAATTCTCTTTAGTTATTAATAAGTCAAAAATATATAATAATAATAACTTTTAAGCATCTAAAAAAATAAAAATAAAAAGTCGTTTTATTTTGCAATTCAAACAAAAAAATGTCATCAATATTTTAAATATTTTTAATTAATTTCCAATAATAACATTTTAAATTTATAATATTGACATTTTCTTATATTATCTAAAAAAAGTATTATTTTTTAAAAATTTAGACGAAAGTATTTATTTTAATTTTCAAGGATATCATAAATAAAAAATAGCTTAAAAATTTTAAAATATTGGAATAGAATCGAAAAACGATAATTTAAAACTTTTTTTTAATTAATTTCCATTGAAAGATGATAATTAAAATTATATAAATTGTAAAAATAATTAATTAAAATGGAAACAGAGAAAAAAAAGAGAGGGTACCACATCACCGGGAGAGATGTGGAAGTGATGAACCAAAGCGGAAGCAAGGTGGAGACAGCGGCCATAAGTCTCCGACCAAGTGAACACGCGAGAGCCGTAAATGACCGAGGGGCGGCCGCCGTAGACGGCGGCGGCTCTCTTGAAAAAGGCGAGCGGAGACAGGGGGACAAAATTTGCAGGAGAGGGAAAAAAGGGGTCCATTAAAAGCAAGCAGAGGAGATGAGAGGAAGAAGAAGATGAAGATGGACGAATGTGGAGGGGGAGAAGGGTTAATTTATAATGTTTGTTTGTTTGGAAGATTAAGGATTGTGAGTCATCCGCCATTAAAGAAGAGGAAGGAAGGAATTGAAAATGGGAAGTTGGATGATGATGGAATACATTATCATTTCCTCAACTTGAGTTTTTTCCTACCATTCTCATTTTTGTTCATATTTTATACCTACATTCCTCATTTAATACGGAAATTGACCATATGACGTTGACGTTGCTGGGTGCCCTACAACGTTCGGTCCGACCCTAATTCTCGCTCCCTCCCTGATTTTCGCAACATCTGTAGCAAGGACTTGTACTCCCGGTTGTTCAATCATTTGGTCCTTCGGGTTTCGATCACGATCAGTAACAAGGACTTGTTGCACAATTTCTCTATTTAGTCTTTCGAGCCTCATTCTACCCTCGATTCTCACTTCCTCTTTGTTTCTTTGCTTAGTTTAGATCTATTGTCTAATCTACCCAAGCCTGTCTCTCAGTTTAAAAAATTGCTCCATATGATGCTTCGACTTATTTACGTATTAATTAACTTTAAAAAAATAATTAGATTCTTTTTTTTCAATTTTTTAATTCGTTGATACATAATTTTATACGAATCGAGGTATGTTTACTAGCTCCATGACTTGGTAAACTAGATGAATTTTAGATTATCATGACCAATAAATGCTTCCTTTTTTCCAAGAAAAATATAATTTAAAATTTGGTCAATTTCTGAGAAATTTTCTAATACTTCCATATAAGGCCATCACTATATTTTCTATAGAAGAAATCTTTTATATATATATATATATAGTGATCATTGAAATTTTTTTAAATAATAAGGAATAAATTTTAATAATAATATTTAAATTATTTTATCTTCCATGGATCTTTTTTTTCTTTAATTTTGGTATTTAATAATAATAATAATAATAATAATAATTTGGAAAGTAAAATTAAAAGTCAAAAAGTCTAAGACTTTGGACCTTTTTCATTATATTAATTTGAGTGTAAATCTTGTCACTTACACTAATGTGGATATACATCACTATGGAGACCCTAAATTTCCTAAAGTATTTATTTTTTATTTATTAGATTATTGATTTTAGTTTATTTTTAAGATAATTTTAATTTTAATAATATTCGAATTAATTTTATTTAAGATATTTGAGAATAGAATTTCATATAAATAAATTATATTTTTCATTCGTTCCTAATTACGAACCAAAATTTTATTATATATTAGTTCATTTTAGATAGTTTATTTATTTTTGTTGAGATAAATAATTTAAAAAGAGGAAAAAAGATAATATATCGTTTGGTGTGAACCTAAAGGTAAAGCGATTGAATAAAAAAGTGTGAAAAACAACCCTTTCTTTTTCTTCATGTTAAAAGTCTATCCCTATCATAAATGTTTACAAAGACTTGACTTCGAATGTTACGTAAGTTCAAGAACGGTGAAGAATAAATGGTTCTTTTCTCATATTTTAAATATATCCTCGTTCTTAATCGTCTTTGCTTGACTCCCAGCTAGTCTTTTACCGTATTGATATTGAATTTATTTAACGTATTAAGTAGTGTGAAGAATAAGTTAGTTTCTTTTCTTATACGTTAAGTATATCTCGACCATCGACTAACTTTACTTAAAAGCTGAAAAATGTCACGTTTATAAGTAAAGTCAAGTCATTTGTTACGTGCCGAACGGAAGTACGACTGTGTCAAATACAAAAGACCTGAGAAAATTTAATGGGTTGGAAGGAAAAACTCATCTACCTTCTCCTTTCACACTTAAAATAATGCATATTGGGGTGTGATTAGAGATTGACACGTGGCATAATTTCATTGGTTGAAATTAGTACCTCTAAAATCTTATTTCCATTTCCCAAAGGCATGGGCAAGAATTTTAAGTGATGTGAAATGTGGAAGGAATAAAAAGTTTGGATAATTTGGTTTATTTGGTCTTTAAATTTTATTTTTTTTTAATAAAAAAATATCGACATTTTATTTAATTATGATGTGAGATGTCGATTAAATAATAAATGACCAATTCAAATGCACATGGAAAAAAAATAAAAGAAGAAAGGATAGTCGATGGAAATGACTTGAATTTCCACGATGAACTAACTTTATTTCTTTAGAAATGATGATAGGTCGAATAAAAGATCTCTCGATAGGCATTAAGAATTTGTGTTGTTTTAATTGGTAGCCAAAGTAAGTGGCTTTCGCATAAGGGCAAGGGAAAGACAAAGGTATCGTGAGCGGTATTATATATTTTAATTAATTCTATCTTGATTGAATGTTGAAATAATAGTGTCGGAGTCTAATCATGTCTAGAAGTGGGTCTTTACGAATTAGTTTTAATCTCTTAAACTTTGAAAGACTTTCTAACTTCTAATTTTCGTTGGTATTTCGACTAAACTACTCTCTTTATCCTGTATTCTTCGGCTGAGATCACCTAGTCAAGTCAATTCGGTTTCGCTCCTTGGACTCTAAACTGTTTGGTTCTTTCTTCTAAACCTTAACCTCTTTTCCGTACAGGAAGTTAAGACTCAACTCAACAACATTAATTTTTCTTTTCCTATTCCATCTTTCCCTTTAAATTCGATCTCAAATCCGTTTCTAATTTTCATATGGATGAGATAAAAAGGAAAATAAGACAAAAAGTTGATAAACTTCATCAATTTCATGGTAAAAATGGATGTTTTCCTTAAAAAATTTCAATATCGGTACCTTTTTCAAACGGTGCGTGTCAATGTTTCCTTTCATTTTTCCCATTACTTCGAAACGAAACCGGCATCATTGTTATCGGATAAGTCAACAGACAAATCGCGGAGCGCCGCTCGATGAGAAAAATCTACCGTTCTTTTGTAGCTCTAACCTTCGTTCTCTTCGCATCGGCGACGTCATGGGCGCAGCCGTGCGGCGGCGGCGGTGGAGGAGAACCAGAGAACGCGATGTGTCCAAAAGGCCTCTGCAGCGCCGGGTCGGGATTCTGCGGATCCGGATTTGTGAGGCGATGTGGTTCTGATCTAACATTTGGAAGCCCTATCGGCGAAATCGGCAGCGTAATTAGCTCCTCCGATTTTGACGAAATGCTACAACATCGAAACGACCGGAATTGCAAGAGCAATGGATTTTATAGCTACGAGGCTTTTGCGGTTGCGGCGTCGGCGTTCGTCGGCTTTGGCACCACCGGGAATCTCAACATCAGGAAGAGGGAGGTCGCCGCTTTCCTCGCTCAAACATCTCACGAGACCACAGGTTAATCATTCACTTCTAATTTACTGACTATTTTCTCTTATAATCATTCACGAGACCACAGGTTAATCATCTCACGAAACCCTAAATTAGGTGCTCTCATAAACGTATCTTCATATAATCCCTGATGACAACAGAGTTAAACAATCTTAATTATACAAAGTTTTTGGCTCAATTGGTCAAATTTCACCGGATTGTTCGTGGAAATATTTTGATATGGAATCAACTCAAGAGAAAGTTTTAAAATAAATTACCTTGATGATCAAGATCGAGAATAGAAAAGGCGATTCAAATCACTCCACAGATTTGATCAATACTATTTAGATGACTCTAACATGCAAGTTCTAAACAAAAGAATTTGCAAACCTAATATAGAAATTCTATTATTTACCATTTCAGAATGTGATACTAGAGTAATAACATTAATGACTATTTATAGTCTTAAAAACAAGTCTTATAATGACCGATACTAACTAATTATAACTTATAACTTAAAACAATTCTCTAAATCTTAAAAAAATACAATAACACTTTCTTAAATCTAAATCACCCCTGACATGATTAAGACATATTAATTTTAATGATTAACTTATATGCTTGTATTTGTTTGATTTATTAATTTTTAAATGTGTTTAATAGGCTTTCATCGTTAATGTTAAGTTAAAACAAATGGAATGTTTTTATAGGAGGATGGGCAAGTGCACCGGATGGGCCATATGCATGGGGCTATTGCTATATTGATTCAACCATCAAAGATGCTTCTTGTACTCCTTCTCCCAACTGGCCTTGTGCATCTGGCAAGCAATATTATGGCCGAGGTCCCTTCCAAATCACCTAGTAAGTTCAATGAAATTCTAGTTTTAACCAAATATTTAGATTTGTATCATTGAAAGATGGCTTTTGGTTGATTAGTAACTTCAACTATGGGGCTGCTGGAAGGGCAATAGGGGTGGACCTGATAAACAATCCTGATCTAGTGGCTACCAATCCAACCATATCATTCAAGACTGCCTTGTGGTTTTGGATGACTCCTCAAGGAAACAAACCATCGTGTCATGATGTTATGACGGGTAATTGGGTACCATCCGATGAAGATGTATCAGCTAAAAGATTGCCTGGCTATGGTCTAACCATCAACTTAATCAATGTTAGTGAATGTGTTGATGGTACCGATGATCGAGCGGCAAATAGGATTGGTTTCTACAAAAGGTATTGTGACATATTGAATATCCAATATGGGGACAACTTGGACTATGTAGGTCAACAGCCCTTCTAATGAAGAATGATTCGTAAGAAGTTGTAAGAAATGTCGGAAGGCAAAAGTAGATAGTAATTTAGAGATTATGATTCCTTTGATACTTATAATTTTCAATAATGTTTATATTTTTCTAATTATGAGAATGAAGCTATAGCCGCCTCCTCCAATGAGAAAAAGCTCAATGGCAATCACAACTAGACCTAGGACCTCTTCTCCCTCGAGCTAAAGCCCTTATATATATCCAATCTTATGGTGTGCAAAAAGGTGGGTCTATTATTCTAGGGATTGATTAAATTATAATATAAATATTTCTTATAGAATCAATGAAATGAAATAACATATCATCTAATGACATGATCGAGTGGATGGAGCTTGCCGTGCAAAAGCTATTAAATACTCCTTTTCATTGGAAAAGAAAACCCATGTAAACGAGAAGAGAAGAGACTTGTAGGGCGATGGAGATGGAGAGTAATTGGGGAGTAGAATTACAAGGATGCCGACACAGCACACGTGTAGTAATACAGACACTTGAACATTGCTTACGCTAGCAATTGCAATCACCAAACCACAACACATGAAAGGTCGAGACTAGAGTGGATTTAGGAGTGCTTTAATCTTGATGTTTGATAGATAGATGTCAAGCCATCCTGGAAGATAGAGGGGGCATGTGCAGGACGACTTTAGAAGAATCCCCCGGAATTTGGGGTAAAGTTTTTGGCTACCTAATGAAACATATGGTTCGGTTCACAGGCACAACTAGACTCAATAATAACTCTTTTTGATACTCAGTCTTTCGGGAGTTTCCTTTAGTCCTTTCCTTCAATGAAAATATATAAAGTATCTCCTAATTTGATGTTACTTCAAAAAAGGATTGTTAATTGTTTCTGTAATGCGTACCTTTTGAACGGTACAATCACATGTTAGATCCATGAGAGCCTTGTTTGCAATGGACATGTTCAGTGTTCTGCGATGTACGTGGCCTCCTTTTTGATGTTCTGTTTTTTTGCCTCCAAGATTCTCCCCTTCCATCTTTTTTCGCGCAATCTGATGCAAAGAAATTAAACATCATTGCCTTCTGGTTGTATCCAGCTATCTACAATGTGGGAAATCATCTTCTTTATTTACTAACAAATAACTTAATTCCAAATTTTCATTTCATGTCAGGTGAACTCTTGAAAATCCAAACAACACTCAAAAGTGTTCTTTTCTTTAACTATGATTGAAATCCTATTTCCACCACAAATTTCTATATTTATTGGGATGTTTTAAGCTTAAAAATATTATATTTTGATCCTCCATTTGTAAGTATTTCATTTTCCCTTCTAAGTTGCATGAACAATTATTTCAGTCCTTGCCAATTCACTAATAATTATAATCTAGATCAAACTAATCATACTCGTCAAATAAATGAACCAAAAACCACATGCCATTTGTAAGAAGAATCTATCAGCACTTGTCATGGCTATATGAAACACGGTGCCAATCCTTTGCCCCACGACAAGATTGGAGAGAGAGAAAACAAAATTTAACATTAAATTTCTGTTTCCTTTTCATTTTAGTATAAAAAAAGCTTCAGCATATGCATTGCACTTGCTCCTAAACGTGAGATTTGTGCAGCCTGAATTTTATATTCCAAACAAGGAGACAATTCAAAGCAAGAAATGAGCTGACCTTTCTCGGCTTTTAGAGCAAGAAAAGGACACTCCCGCCGGCCATTTCCCTGCTTCCAAGTTGCATTCATTGAAACCAACGCTCGCTGTCTCCTCCCTCTTATCTTCCCTGCAATGTGCCCCCATATATAAACAGATTCATAGAGTTTAACATCATCAAACTCAGCAGATTTCTCAAAGTTAAGCTTTCTAAAGCAACCAACAATGGCTGCTCGTTACCATTTACGATCAATCAGTCTACCCTCCAGATCCCATCCCACCACTCTCAGAATCGAAGAGCAGCTGAGCAAGCTGAAGGCATTGGAGAACTCGTCTCCTTCAACCTCCAAGTCAATCTGCCATGGCCTGCAGGGACTGGACGATTTATACGCTTGTATGGACGAGCTTCTCCACATGGCTTCCACCAAACAGGTTTTATCGAGCCACCAGAACCGGGAATGGGTGGACGAATTGGTCGAAGGATTCATAAAGCTTTTAGACACCTGCGGCAAAACGAGAGAGATGATATTGCAAATACAGGAACAAGCTCAAGCTCTGCAATCCGCCCTTCGTAGAAGAAAGGGAGATTTGAGCATCAGAAACGCCATCGCTAATTACACTCACCTGAGAAAGAAGATGAAAAAGGAGGCACTGAAATTGATATCATCAACCAAGCAAATGGACGAGAAAATCGGATCAAGTCAGCTGATGAATCAAGATCTCCATCTCTACGCCGTGATTCGAGCTCTAAAAGAATCCTGTTTCGTTACCATTTCCATCTTCGCATCCCTCTTGTCGTTCGTCGCGATTCAATCAGCCAAATCGAAGCCAAACCGGTGGGCATTAGTCTCGAAAGTTCTGATGCGAAGGGGAACGGTAGCGAGCGAAGAAAACAACCAAATCAGCAATGAATTGGACGATGTGGATGCCGCAATAGACACTCTCGGAAATGGCGTCGACGCCGATAATCTGCAATCGGCGCGAAGAAGCTTAGAGGGATTAGAAATGGGCATGGAAGGGTTTGAGAACGGATTGAAAGGGATTTTCCGGCAGATGATCAGAGCCAGAGCATGTCTCTTGAATTTGATTTCTCAATAAGAGGAATTTTCAATTTTACCCCTCTTCCAAGGTTCCGAAGGCATCCAAATTTTGAAGGGTAGCCCGGTCATTGGATTTTGGTTTTTTGTACTATATCCATTATTCTAAGTAAATACTTTTTTCTAATTATCCCTAATTTTTATTTTTAATATAATTTCAAAATTAATTTGTTTTCCAAAACTAAAAAAATAAACATAAAAATAAATTGTTTTCCAAAATTAATTTCTAGTACCTACTTTTGACAGTGAAACTCGAAAGATTTACTTATTGATAATTAGGCTAGCAATTTCGAACGTTTGTCACAAATCAAAATCGTAATAATTGTATTCATATATTCTTTTTAAAATACTGCGTGATTGTCGTGTTTGTATTCATTTTGGGCTTAAATATCACTTAAGTTACTTCCTTTTAAGAGCATCTTGGTAACGCTCCACCTAGTTTTAGGGACTAAATGGTCATTAAAAGTGTATCTTAAACTCATCCATGACTGTTCTTATAATATAGGAACCATTGCAAATTTATTGTCTTGCATTTATAAGTTGGGTAGATAAATTTGTTTTGCCTTTTGAACGGAGGTCTTGAAATGTAACTAGGTTGGATCCGATTATGCAAACTTTTATTATAGGTTTTAAAATAAAAATGTGGATTAAAAAACATAATAAATATCAAAAAGGAATATATACAGTTAAGCACCAGGGTTTTTTTTTTCTAATACAACCACATTTTTCAAGAGAAAATAAAAGAAAAGGAAAAAAAAGCAAATATAAACAAGCATGTCTTGGTCTTGGGCATCCAAAATGAAAAAAGAATGTGGGCTAAACAAGATCCAAACACAAACTCATTTAAACAAAGGCCACCCTTTCTTTAAAACAAAGAAGAAAGGAATCTAGGAAATGCACCTCATCGAGTACACGTGCGAATCAATTGAGGGTGCACCGTAAACCCTAGGATGGTCACTCTCCAGACCATAGTCCATCATCGGACGGTACTCAAGATCTTCATCGTGATCGTATATGAACTCTGGAACCTCGATCTCGTTCCTCCGTACGTGCTCCCACAGCAGATCAATTCTACTCACGTACTTTATCTTCCCATACATCCTACCACATCCAAACATTCCCTCTCATTATGAACCATAACGTAATATTATCAACAAAACATCATAAAATTATTCCTACTTTTCCTTTTTAATATTTTAATTTTATTTTTTATCATTATCCCTTTATTGGGTAAGGTGTATAAAATAATGTCTTTGAGTGCATTAAAAAAAAAAGGTAAATATTTAATTAAACTTTTCAATTTTATTTCTAATACATTTATAAATTTTAAAAATGCAATTACATATTAGAAAAAAAAAAAAAAAAGATGGAGGACCACAATAAAACTAAATTCAAAATTCAGAGTATATTTGTTATTGGATCTAATAAATTAAGATATTTGAAATAAATTAAAAAGTGCTTTTATAGTATATTATCAGTGTTTTTCTTAATTTAGAAAAATACAGAAAAATTCATAAAAATTACATTATTTTCTAGGATTCAAAAAGGAAAATATTGGGAATAAGAATATAGGGAAAACCTGAAATTGATTGAAGAAGAAGGGTTAGAAAATATACTCGCTAGTGAAGAAAATGCGGCCGAGTGTGGCGAGGAAGAGCCTGGCCTGGAGGTCTGGGTGAACGAAGTACACGGCCTCGAGATTAGCCTTGACGGTGGCCGGAATTGCTTCATAGATTGATCGGAGGGCGGCGATTCCGGGGAAATTTTGGCTCCTTTGAACGTCGGTGTGAAAGTACAAGATCGTAAAACGCTTGTTCTTAAGCCTAGGGAAGATCTTCTCCTCCAGATGCTTCTTCACCACATCCAAACTCACAATCCGTGCTGATTTTCAAAAAAAGAAAACATCAATCTCATCGCTCAAAACAGCTAGAAATTTAATCAGAGCACAGCAGTGCAAATATGCAGATACTTCTTAAGCACAGTCAAGAACAAGAAAACAGAAACAGAACAGAGCAAGAAAACCGAATCAGAGCATAGCAAGGCAAATCTATATATGCTTCACTGTGAAAATTCAATTTAAAAAAAAAAAAAAAGCAGACCAGAGCAAGAAAATCGAATCAGAGCAAATTAAGGAAAATTTCATATTCTTCTTGAGCACATTCAAATGTACAGTTCGCGCGGATGACAACGAGAGAAATTTAATTTCATCTATGAAAAGAGCAAGAAAACAGAAACAGATCATGGTAAGGAAAACATACAGATGTTTCTTGAGCACATTCAAACTCAATGGTCAAAAGAAACGACAAAAAATTAATTTCACCGATAAAGAATGAGAGAAAGAGAGAGAGAGAGAGGGAACCTGGAAAGAACTTTCCGGTAATGCGGAGAATCCGGCGGCCTTGTTTGTCTCTGCCTTTAATCTTGAAGACGTCGAGGTTTTCGAGTTGGTTTTGCTCCGGCGGAGGAGGCTGAACCTGAGCGGCCATATGAGAAGAATTCCAAGTAGAATCAGAAGGAAAAAGCGAGTAGCGTTGAGAGGATGGTTAGGGATAAGGAGGGAGTGAAGGGATTTTGGTGGAGAACGGAATTGGAGGATGAGATTTGGAAAATAAATGAAGAAATAAAGATGATCGGGAGAGGATTAAAAGGGACTCCAGATCATTGGGCGGAAGAGGCGAATGGCGCGGACGTGGGGGCAAAGATTTTTGTCACACAAGAATATTCGGCAGCATCTTTCCCTCCCTAGATCCAACCTCTCTCCCCCCTCATAAATTTCGCTCTAAGTTACTCTTTCTTTTCGCTCAGTTAAAATGCTCAAATTACACCTTTACCCCTACGTCTTTCATCCAAATTACACCTTTACCCCTACGTCTTTAATAAGCCCTTGACGTTAAGGATGGTTTCGTAAATCATCAAATTTATATCTCATACGTATTTAAATTATAAATTTAATCTTTAATTTATTAAATATAAAATTAATTATTTTTTCAAAAAAATATATTTCAACCTATTAAACATAAAATTTAAAATAAATAATCACATTAACAATATATTAAACTAATGTTTTTTTATTAAATTATAAAAAATTCTTTTATGAATATAGAAATTTCATTTTATTTTAATTTTATGGACTATTCTTTTATAAATAAATATTATGGTTGTCATTTGATAACAACCTCCTTATTGGATAAATAAATTAGGAGATGAGCTGTCATTCTTAGCCCAAATTACGTGGAAATAAAAAAAAAAAACCCCCACATCTATAATAAATAATCAGATTAAAAACAGATATTTCTCAATAAAAAATAAGACCATAAATATTAAATAATGAAAATAAGATTTAAATTAAGGTTTCAATTTAGTCAGGAATATATTTTTAATTAACACAACAATGAAGTAAAAGTGAAGTTTTGAGGGCTAAATTATAATTAAACCAATTAGAAGGACTAAATTGAAATTTTAATTAAAAAGTTTAAAGTCTCAATAATTAATTAAGCTGATCTGTGGGCGGTGGGGCCCACGCGAGTGGGACAAAAAGAAGCGATCAACTTTGAAATGTAAACCTTATCTTCAAAAAATTAAATACATATTTTTCTTTTAATAGCGAGATCTTCCAAAAAAAACAAATTGTTTTATTATTCTAAAATAAAATAAGTTATTTTATACATTTTTTCTTGATTAAAAAAAAATAAATAATTGTAATTCATTTGTTGTTTACTTAAATGTCATTTAAATAGTTGGATTACGAAAGATTTTCTTTATTAATCTATTTTACTCATTTTTAAATACATTTTTTAATAATGGTAATTAAAATATTAATTTTTTTCGAACAACCGAACTTGGTTTGGGTGGTTGGATTGGTAAGGTTGATCCAAAAAAATTTCCTCAATTGGACCCATGTACACCCACAGTGAGAAGGTAAGAGTTCATGTCTCCGAAGGAGAAGAAGTCACATATGTATAATATTAATATTCTTAATTAATAAATTTAGAAAATAAATTAAATATTTCTTAATCTAATAATTTTATACAAAACATAGGTTAATAATTTTGATGAAATTATTTATATAGAGTTACAAAAGTTGGTGATATAATTAGTAAATTTGATGCATAATTCTATTATTATTATTATTATTATTATTATTATTATTATTATTATGGGAGAGAAACCGTTGGTCAAATTTTCTTTAATTTTTTCTCAAAACAAAGAAATATATATATATTTTTTTTGTTGGGTTTCTTGAAATTATTAATGTGACCAAAAGATTTGAGTTTGGTGGCAATTGGTTCCGTTCCACGATTGAGAGATCAGCTGCTGCCATCAATTCAACGTAGATTTTGGAGCTAGGGTTTCTAATTTCCACTCATTCCTCTTTCACTTCCGCCGGTGACCAACCTCCCGCGCCCGGGAGGGATAACACCATGGCTGTTGGCGATGGAGCTGTGTCCGCTGCTCCCTATACGACCTCTATCGATGGAATCAAAGTCAACGTCAACATTCGATGCTCCAATGGTTCCAAGTTTTCTGTTCTTGTTAACCTTGATTCTACCGTTGGATCCTTTAAATCGATTCTTGCCGAACAGAGCGAGGTTCCGCCCGATCAGCAGCGCCTCATTTACAAGGGTCGGATTTTGAAAGACGATCAAACCCTACAAAGCTACGGTGTGTTTCTATTGGATTAGTTCTTTGTTTTCTGCATTGAATTCTGGATGCTTCACAAATCTGGCCTCTCATTCTTTCTCTTTTTTTCACTTTCTTTCTGATTTTGTTGTTGTTTGCATTGATTTTTATTTTAAAAATTGTTCTCTCATTATCGGGATGTCAGGTTCTTGATGTGTTGTTCGAAGTCCCTTCTTTCTCCTTCGTAATTGTTCGTATGATGTTCTTTCTGTTAGGGTTAGAGGCAGATCACACCGTTCATTTGGTTCGTGGATCGGCACCTGCTGCCCCGCCGACCAATCCTGCTACTGCGCCCAATGCTGGCGGTCCGAACACTTCTTCGAGTAACGCAAGAAGTGTTGGACCAAATGAAGGTGGAGCTCTCGGGGCAGGACTTGGTTTGGAAGCTTCCCTATTTCCTGAACTTGGTTTCGATGGGCTTGGTGCCACTGGTGGCTTGTTTGGGGCTGGCCTTCCCGATTTTGAACAGGTGCAGCAGCAGCTGACCCGCGATCCAAACATAATGAGAGAAATAATGAACATGCCTGCCATACAAAACATCATGAATAATCCAGATATCATGAGGAACTTGATCATGAACAATCCTCAAATGCGTGAGATAATGGATCGTAATCCTGAGCTCGCACACATTCTCAATGATCCCAGTACTCTTCGGCAGACACTTGAAACTGCAAGAAATCCCGAGCTTATGCGGGAGATGATGCGGAATACTGATAGAGCAATGAGCAACATTGAGTCTTCCCCTGAAGGTTTTAATATGCTTAGGCGCATGTATGAAACTGTTCAAGAGCCATTTCTAAACGCAACAACTATGTCTGGAACTGCTGGAAATGATGGCTCAAACCCCTTCGCCGCACTTTTGGGGACGGGTGGGGGTGTGACCAATAATGCAACATCCAATTTATCTACTACTACTAATGATACGACTAATGGTTCTCCTTCTCCAAATACAAACCCACTTCCAAACCCATGGTCCCCTGCTAGCAGTAAGCACTACTTTATTTGGATTTAGTTTATATCATATTTCCAATACGTTTTTATTACTATGAATTTCAGTTATTGCCATTGTTCCACATTCTTGTGAGATTGCTGCGAATTTTTCTGACACTTCGCTAACTGCTTTAGAATCTAAGTTTTCCATGTATCAAATTTTCTTCCATATCTTAGTTCTAGAGCATGAAGATTTTTAACAGCAGTTATTCAGCAGCTGGCGGTACCCAAACTAACTCTACAAGGTCGAATCCCACTCCAAATGTTAGTGCTCAAGCTCCCACTGGTTTAGCTGGGCTTGGCCTTCCAAATCTTGAGGGCATGTTGGGTGCAACACCAGATGCCACTGGTTTGAATCAGTTGATGCAAAACCCAGCTATTTCACAGATGATGCAAAGTGTTATGTCAAACCCTCAATATGTGAACCAGGTACTCATTTGGTATTTCATTAGAATTTAAAGATGATGTGGATATTCTATGTTTTCTTACAATATCTCCCGTCAGATTCTTGGTCTCAACCCTCAATTGCGCGGCTTGCTAGATTCCAATCCTCAGCTCAGAGAGATGATGCAGAATCCTGAATTTCTACGTCAGTTGACCTCCCCCGAGACAATGCAGGTAAATGGAATAGATTCTTGTGATGCCATTTCAATATCCTCTGTCTATTTATATTCCCTCAATCCAACCTCATCCTTTGATTCCTATAACCTCAATATTCCGTACATGGATTTTCTGATTTATTTTCTTTCTCCCGGGTCTTTTTGCAGCAAATGTTTACGTTGCAGCAACAACTTCTGTCACAGCTTGGTCGCCAGCCCACCCTGTAAGTAATCTAGTAAAAAACCTCATTTGTAGATTGTTTAAGCAGCCTTGCCAGGACCTAGGTTTTATCCTAATATTTTTGCTAGGCATGGAGTTATGTTGATATTGATGATTGATATGTCCTCTGCTTAATTGAGTTGAATCAAGTTCTTAGTTATTCTTTATAAGCATATCTTCTATTGTAATTATAGTCCTTGTGATGGGCCAAACATGCCTTCTTCAAGATGCATTTAAAAGTTTTAATGCTGAACTAAAATGAACATCAACGCCACTTCAAGGGTGCTTGCTAGGTTATTGGTCCCCTTTCAGTACTTTTTATGGTTCAAACGGAAGTTTTCTTGTTTATTATAAAATAAACGTTGAAAAAAAAGTTGCAGTAATTTTTTCATTTGTACACGGAAATGTAGATTGGGTCTACTGGGAAAGAATTCTTATATGAAAATCTTGTTATGAATTTTGACCTCTTTGTCGTCTTTTTAAAATGGTCTTAACAATTTAGATGAACTTTTTTAATTGTTAGATTTTTTCCAGGTGAGCGGATTTAATTGGTTGATTACATTGCATATTTGGTGATGATAGTCTAAAAACATTAATTATTAATAAGAATTTAAATCCTATTCTTAAAATAGTTTTTTTTTGATAGTTGAACCATCTAAATAACTCAGTGTGAATGCTACAAGAATGTGAAAGGAATTTTCAATTCTTGTTAGTCTGTGTCGTGATAAGTGATAACATTCCAATTCACCTTCTAAGAATACCAGAAAAAACGATAGCCACAGTGGTTAATGCTTGATAGTAATGCAGCCTTCATGATTGAACTGGTTGTTTCACATTTGGAAAGTGTCAAAAAATATGCAGTAGATTCAAATCAGGATCGTTTATAATTAGTAAAGCCTTGGAAAATTTTGTTAGAAGAGTTTAAGCTTTTCTTGTTTTCTATGTATTGTTCTTTAATGAAACAACGGTAACTCACACAAGGACTTGGTGAGTCAAAAAAATTTCTTCAATCATAGGGAAACTATATATGAATCAGATTTTCCTTTAACAACATGAATTGGATTTTCCTTTAAGTGACTTTTGTACACGTAACAAAAGAAGACAAATAATAATGATTTTGAAAAGCTTATTATTTGATCTCCCCGATTCTTTTCTTTAACTATCATTATTTTTTGTTAATAATTGACCCTTTTTATCTTAAAATCCACTTGCTATGACTGCCAAATAATTAGATTTAATCAATTGTCATAAGAAGGAAAAAACCAGTAATTGTGTTTAAAATAAGAGTTTTGTATTTCTTTGGTGATGTAGTCGTAGAGGTTTGTATTAGCTTTTGGTCAGTCTTTTGTTAGTGATGTCGTGGGCTGTTTTATTAGGTCATGAAGTTGACTAGTTGATAGGATTTTGCTTCATGAATTTAGTGGTATTGAGGATCTTTCATTTTTCTATATGTAATGTTTCATTTAATCCATGAAAATTTCTGTTTTCTTCAAAAGAACTACATAAAAGTAATACATTTCTTTGGAAATTTGTAGTTTATCGTGAAACTTCTATCCAAAGGTGCTATAAGCTTAACTAGTAGGTTCTATAGCTAAGAATCTCATTCTTGAGAATCCTTCAACGAAGGTTAAGAACATTTTGAAAATATGTCTTACCATCCAGCATGACTTCACAAACACTTGTTTTTTGCCCCGATAGCTGACTTTTCTATTGTATGCTAGTTGGCCTGGGTTGAGCCACTTCCTTTGATTGCTTTTTCTTCCTTATTTTTGGTGATAAGAAACATACCTTTCATTATTAAAGGGAGGTTTACAAAAAAGGGGAGGTGAGATATCCCGCAAACCTAAACACTATCTTCGATGCATTTTTGTGATGTCTCACATTGGTTGGGGAGGAGAGCAAACCACCATTTATAAGGGTGTGAAAACCTTCCCTTAGCAAATGCGGTTTAAAGCCTTGAGGGGAAGCCCAAAAAGGAAAGCCCAAAGAGGACAATATCTGCTAGCGGTGGATCTAGGCCGTTATAGTTTTGATCAGCTATTTCTGTTTAATCATCAGTATAAAATCTTTGTAGGTCATAACATTCTATAATTTGCAGAACTTGCTTATTGATATAGCTCATATATGTATGCATAGCAAGTGATCAGGCATGAACATGAGAATCTGTTTGGCAATATAATTGATTGCTTATTGAACTCTGACTGCAGTACCTCAAACTCCCCTTTATTCATAAAGAGGATGATAACCACAATAAGTTGCTCTCGGATTTGGAAACTTCACCAATTTGAAAGAATTTCTTTGCTCAATTGATGTTCATTTCATTAGCTTTCCTGACTGGAATTATCGTATGGTATTATCCTGTATAATGATTGGATTCTTGGAATCTCTGATATTTGGTACACTTAACTGTTTTTTTATTTGTCCATAGTTCTTGCAAATACTTATCTTCTTATTCTTTCTTTTTGTAGAAACCAAGGTCAGACCGGTGGAAGCACAGGTAATCTACTCTATAAATAGGTTTACAAGTATTGATGTTGTAATACCATTACGATAGGCAGTTTATGAGGATTATTCTGTGTATTCTTCATAGTACGTTTTGAATATGCTGAATTGCTCAAAATTTTAAGTCTCTCTTTAAGCGATGAATCTGATATATATACACGCCAGAAGCTTCATCACGTGAAACACAAATTGATTGGTGGCTTTTGATGTTTAGGGGTGACTTGGAGACAACAGTGGTGTACTAGTGGAAGATATATATATGTATATATATATATATTTTATTTATTTAGTTTAATTTGAGTTACTCTTACCACGATGCACATAATGATGAACCTCTAAGTAGGCATTGTGTCTCTTTATTTGTGGGGGGTGGGTGAACAAACTAGCGTTCTTGTTTTGGTTTAATACTATTCTCTTAATGATAGGAGCTGCGAACAATGCGGGGTTGGAGATGTTGATGAACATGTTTGGTGGACTTGGTGCTGGTAGCCTAGCCATGCCCAACCGATCCGATGGTTGAATCTCTTGCCTTTTGCCTTGTATCTTCCGTAGTTTTATTTTTGACTAAATTACAAAAGACATCCTTAAACTTTACTGTTCGTTGCAAAAATTCTCCTATTCTTTCAGAAATCAAAATATTATTCTCGACCTTTCATGTTTTGAAAATTAATCTTGGAGCACAAATTTATTAGAATTTTGGATGGAAATTGGGACCTTTAACTGGTGTGGTAGTGTTCAGTCCCAATATCCATTTGAGGATCATATGGACTATAATCTTAATTTTCATCCTAACATTCTAATAGGATTTGTATTCTTAGAGTAATTTTGAAACTTTTGTGAAAGGTCAAGGGTAATGCGGTATTCTAAGAATAATTTTGAAACTTTTATGAAATGGCAAGGGTAATGCTTTTTTTTACTGTCCTTTTATTTTCATCTACTTTCCACTTAATGCATTCCCTTGGACAGTACCGCCGGAAGAACTGTATTCTACACAGCTTACACAGCTACAAGAAATGGGATTCATTGACAGACAGGAGAACATACGAGCACTGATTGCTACTGCAGGAAATATCCACGCTGCAGTTGAACGATTACTGGGGAATTCGGGGCAGTAGTCGATTGATCCCATCAGTATTGCTGATGCCTTTGATGTTGGCCCATCAAATGCTGTCAGAACAGCTGAGGTAAGTGACTTTGGAGGCGAAATTCAAGTCGATTGAGTCCAAATTTTGGTACAGGAGCGGCAAAGTCGGGAATACGATCACTGAATTATATAAGGTTTCTCTTTCACAGGATGTTGGAGTTCCTGTAATACATATTCTCGTACATGATAACGAGATGTCATATGATTGTGTGGAAAATATGTTTATTTTAGATAATATTTGTTGTTCTTTCTTATAGTTCATGAAATTTGGTTGATTCGAGTTGCTCTTTTGCTTATATTTATTCAAGTAATTGCTCTACGTCTATCGACTATATAGAACTGAATAGACCAAAGAAATAAAGAAGAGGTAAAATAGTCTTCCTCACAATATTCATACTATGACTAGTAATGGGGTACAAGTCATTCCCGAAATACGATAGAAAAATAATATAAACAAAAATAAGAAAAAAAAATTCATAATTTTGTGATCATACATAATTAAATTAGAGAATTGCCAACAAAAATTTGGTTTTTTCGATGTTTGATAAATATGTAGATTTAGAAATTCATTTTGGACAATGCAACCTTGATTTGTGCTAAAATAACATATGCAAAAAAGAACAAAAGGTCGACTTATTTGACCAATTATTATACAGTGATATATAAGTCTGGTAAGATGGCCAGATGCCTTTTTGTCAATTGACATATATTATCGACCAAAAGAATTAGATTTTCAAACAATCAGGATCACCTAGCAATCGATCTTTTTAATACAAACAGCTTCTTGTACAAATGGACACCATACATCCTCTCCTCCGAGGGGCTATTTAACAAACTCACAAGACTCCTTGAATGGTTCAATCAACCAATCAACTCCCAATGCTCATCTCCAATCACAATTCAACCAAAATACATTACTCAAAACTGAATACTCCAACAATCCACGACAAGACATGAGCACACAAGTTAGCATCATACGTCATTGTCGTCGTCATCCTGTCTCCTTCAATACTAGACTAAATGCATTCACATGAGGGCTAAGAAGTCCAGCATAATCTTAATAAGACCAATACACTTAGTGTTAATTGTAAAAGAATTCAGGGTCCTTCGGTCATGCTGTAGCCTTCCGCTTGCTGGTAAAGACTATAGTCCTCTGGCGTTTCAATCTTTCCTGTCAGCTGCTCGTTTCCTGCTATCAAAAACAAAATCATATATTCAAATGAAGATCTTCTTAATGTATGTGTATCTAGAGATAGCAAGATGGCAACTCATTCAGCACGTTTTCTGAATCCTCCCAAGATAATATGACAAGAAAGTTGGGTATATCAGGCAAAAGATTAGTAATAGAACATATGAAAGAGTGACAAGAAACTCTTATTGTGCCATACCCTCATAAAAAGACATCTGGCTGAAACTTCTTGCAGTTTTTAAACTTCCATTTGAAAACAAAGTATCAGCTTTGTTGGTGTTTGGATCCAGGAAATGCAGTTCAGAACTCATCTCCGGACTCTGGAAGCACATGTCATCCCCCAAAGGTGCAGAAGTTTGATGAGTTTGAAAATCCACAGGTTTCGTCTTCTTATCTTTCGGCGACTCGACTTCTGTCTCCACTTCTGATTCGCCATAGGCGGGTGCTGTGCTTTGCTGCTTCCTCTTCGATCGAGCGCGCCTGTTTTGGAACCAGTTATAGACATTAGATTCAGAAATTTGGCCATGCTGACCCAGTTCAGAGGTGATCTCTTTGATTTTCTGCTTGCTGGGAGTTCCATTCCCTTGCTCGAATATGCGCTCCAAGATCTGAAGTTGCACAGGGGTTGGAGTCCATCGCTGTCTAGAAGTGATTTTGTGGCTGGAAGATGTCATCAGTGGCTCACAGTACATGTTACCCAACCTCATTCCTGCAAAGCAGCAGGACACAAGCTTTAAGCAAGTGCATGGAGAAGGCACATCAGATTGTCTCTAAGAAGTCATAGCCATACCGCCACAACCATCTTATTCCAAAAACCCTTAATATCATTATCAAAACTGGCTAATTCACTTTACAAATATACTTGAATTGAATGAACTGCTTGTTCAATTGCTAAAGAACATACATCTACCCCGTTTGATTAACGGCGATGACGATTACTTTTTGCTTTTAATTTCAAATTAACAAATGTAACTTATTCCAAGAATGCTCGTGAATTAGTTTTAAGAACACATGAATATATTTTTTTTTATTTTTTTATTCTTTAAAGTAGATCACTAAATCATAGATGGCCATCCTGCAAACAATGGAGGAGGGAAATAGTTACTTTACGGCAGGGCTACCACAGCCAAAAGGACCACAAAAAAGTTGGATAGCATCGCGAAAAGGGAAACCAGTAGTAGTCTTACAGCATTAGATGTTTGCCCTTACTTCGAGGCAACAAACAGCTCAAAATGACCAAATATTTGCACGATTTTCCAAAGAAAAAAGAAACCGCGAGAGAGCTCATACCAGCAATCAAAATTGAATACGATCGATCGAGAAGAAATTAAAGAGGAAATTCCAAAAAATCTAATACTCCAATCTACAACACATGCGTACTAGGTTTAAGCCTTAATTATGCGATTCGATTGAAAGAAAAAGTAGAAGAAATGAATTAAAGAGCATTATTGGATGCACCTGTGAGATCCTGGTGAGCAGTGAGTGTCTTGTGCATCTCAACGAGCTGCTCGCAAATGGTGGCATAAACAGCAATTTGCTTGCGAAGAGTCTCCAATTGCTCGTCGGTCATGACTTTGACGTAGAGAGCGCCGGCGGTAGTTCCGGTGAGATGATGGAGGTGATCGTCTCGAAGAGGAGGGTTCTGGTGGTGGTACGGAGGTTGGTGCTCAGCCTTTTCCCACTCCATCATAATCTCTGCTCCAAAATTTCTGAGAGAGAGAAGAAGAAGAAAGAAGAAGAACGAAAAATCAGAGAGAGAGAGGCTGAGAAAAGCGGACGGTTAACGGGAAAGTAAAGAAACAGACAAATATGCGGGAAGAGGAGAGCGACCCAATTCTAAATTATTCATTTATTAAATTATTATATAAATATGTATTTTTTACGCTTAATTTTTAAATATATTTTTAATTATTAATTTAAATAAATAAATTATGATTAATATACATACATACATACATACATATATATATATATTTATGTATAATGAAATTGGAGATGGCCTCGGGATTAGATGGTGGTATAGATCACGGGGTCAACCTTAAAATTAATTCCTGGGAAATAAAGCAAATTATGCTAAAATTAATAATTAATTAATAAAATATTGGGAAAGATTCTAAAAAAAAAAAAAAAAGACTATTTAGAGTCATTTTCATTAGGTGGGCGAATGAGATCTTTATTTAAATTTATGGACTTTTCTTTTTGTAAAATTAATTTAAAAAAAGAAGGCATCCCTATCAAATCCACCTCGGATTTGATTTTTTTACCCTTTATGGTAAATATTCGGATCTTAATTGAAAAGGAATTAAGGACAATTTAATTTGGAGGGTAATTGAGGGTGAAATTTAGAGAGGGAAAGGGCAACCGGAGGGACCGGTGGAGGAGAGGTGACCAGTCTGAGTTAGCTCTGGCACTGTCCCACCCTGAGAGCACCCGCCGGTCCAGTCAGGATTGGACAATTTGACGTGTTATTCTGAAAGTTTGTGTTGTCTGTTACGGCAGCCGGCGGTGGACATCACGGCGGAGATTAAAAAAAAAAAAAAGAAGATGTCGGAAATTCTGCAGCTTTTGACAGTGAAGGAGGAGGGTGATTTTCATTTGTGTCAGAGATTGATGGTCTTCTTGTCCTGAAAAATAAAAATTAATATTATTTTTTTGTGTGAAGGAAATAAAAATAAAAATAAAGAAATGATAATTCAAACGTGGACACATGCAGGGTCGTTGTCTGATTTGTAATATGCATGTGAGAGTGTTATTAATTAGATGACTTATTACCCCATTAATTGCATTTAGCACATAAATACAAAACCCTTAAAATCATTTCATATTATCCTTCATTTTCTCTCAATAATAAATAGAATTTTTAAAAAAAAGGGTAATGTAAAAAATAAACCTTTTAAGAAGTGGTCTATTCTAGATCTTTTTTGTTTGCATTTAAATACGAGAATAACAAAGAAATCATTCTCTGGGCCCTAATAAATATAAAAAAAAAAAATTAGAATTTTGGAGATTAAAGTTGTAATTTTAATTAAAGTGTAATGAAGAGGAGATTAAAAGTAAGTAAGAATTTAGAGAGAGAGAGAGAGATTAGAAGGATAAATATGATTAATTGAACAAAGAGAGAAAGCAAAGGATGATTAGCCGACAGAGCATGTGCTCCACCACTAAGCCTAACGGGCAGGTCAAAATCAGAGGGTGGCCATAACACTACTTCCCCTTTCCCCACCACCAATCATCCATTCCTATTTACCGTGTGAACATAAGAACACACACTTCTAGAGAACAACCAAATTCCTTCCATTTACATGGAAATGGAAATGGGACTGCAACAACACACACTTATCCAAACCAAAAGATTCCCCAACCAACCAATTGATTCAATTCATTTGGGAATAATCTAATTAGTGTCATAGAAAATGGAAAATGGTACAGATTTAACCAGTCTTTTTTCGGCCTTCACAAAAGAATTGAAACTTAGAATAATGTGGTAGTGACTTACAGCCATGTGATCATCTAAATTTTCATTCATACCCCTCTAGGTCTCAAATTTTCAATTGAAATTCTAAATATCATACCGTAACTTCTACCTTCTAAAAGTTTTAAACAAGTTATTTGTGTTTGAAGTTTAATCTTTTGGTCTTTTGGGTTGGGTTTTGGCTACCTAAGTCATGATGAAGCATCATAGACCCACAATTTGGTATCTGGGAATTGGCTATCTCAGTTGGTAAAGTTCCACTTTTCCAATAGTGAGCTTGACCCATTCTTTCGGCTATCTTCGAGAACTTATGGTGTGGGTTTGCTTAGTAAAATCTAAAGAAGACAATATTTGCTAGCGGTGGACTTAAACCATTACATATATATACCTAGTTGACAGAGAGAATTCTATTTCTAACCGTCCAAAGCATGTTAATCTTACACAGATTTGTATAACCTGAAATTCAGAAATCAAGAGTCATGTAATATTTAGTTAGTTCGTATGTGCATGAGCACGTTTATCTCAAACAGACTTATGAAACCCACATTTTATAAATCACATGTGAAAATTATCAATCAACAATTTACCAACCAAACCCAAGTTATACATACTCAAATAAACTATGTCTAAACTTTATAAACATAGACTTCATAAATTTGTGAATCAAACAAAATAATCTTCTCGTTGAGGGTAAAAGAAATAAATACACGCAAGACGACGTATAAAATTCAATTGTTTGTGGATAAATTTTGTACAAGTTTGTACCTTTTGTCAGCAGCAATTGAACATTGAACTAGCGGCAACACTGGATATTACAAGAGACTGACAAAGGCAAGAGTCGTGCACAAACTGCAGAGAAAATCATCCTGTTAACTTTCCTTTACAAGTTATAATAATATAAGATAAAGAGCCATAAGAGATTGTAAGATCTTACATCGGTGGGAGAGTAGAACAAAATATTGCTTATAAGGGAGTTGAAAACCTCTCTCTAGCATGACGGCAATACGTAATGAACAAAAGTAGACAATATCTGCTAGCAATGGGCTTGACTGTTGACAAATGGTGTCAGCGCAAGACACCGGGTGGTGTGCCAGCAAAGACGCTGGCCCCCCAAGAGGGTGGATTGTGGTGGAGAGGGGAACAAAAAATTATTTATTCTTTATAAGGGTGTGAAAACCTCTATCTTGCAAACACATTTTAAAACCATGAGACTGACAGCGATATGTAACGAGCCAAAGTGCTAGCAATGAGTTTGGGCTATAACAGATCTTCGGAAGAGCCATTCTGCATTAAACAAATCCAATAAGAACATATGCATGTAAAAGTAACACAGAACATATGCATGTAAAAGTAACACAAGAAAGAAAAAAAAGAAAGAAAGAAAAGAAAGTATAGTTCAAGTGAATATCAAGTACGGTATCCTCAATATTTGATTTCTATGCAATTTGTGTCCACTCCAAGTAGTAGCACGAGGTCAGTGGCCTGAGAATTAAGACTCTGCAGTCTGCAGCATCATTTCTGCAAATCCTTCACAACTCCTTCGATCAATTCCTTGATGATCAGACCTTCAACCTCCCTTCCAGTTGTGTAAACCTCATCATCCATTAATGATGACCATGGTGTTGAATTTAAATCTATCAGTTGGAGAGTGCATAAACTTGCGGATGTTGTCCCATACAGAATCCAATAGATTTTTTTTCAAACAAAGGCAGCGGTGGCAAAGAGGAGTTAATAACTTTTCTTCTAAATCCACACAATGTGAAACTTGGTGCAAGTACAATCGTAAGTGCTCCATTCAGAAGATCAAATAATATTTTGTGATCTACATTCATATCATTCTACTCCTTTCCGATAATTTCATTTTTTGTCTCTGATTTTCTGTAAGCTTCTTCCATTTCCTCAAATATCGCATTGCTGATAGGATTCGTAGCTGCGCTATTTCACGAAAAAGTTGTTCTTAGTTGATCCATGATACATACCGTAATGTAATGGCCCAAGCCCACCGCTAATAGATATTGTCCTCTTCGGCCTTTCTTTTCCAGGCTTCCCCTTGAGGTTTTAAAACGTGTCTGTTGGGGAAAGATTTCCACACCCTTATAAAGAATGTTTCGTTCCCCTCTCCAACCGATGTGGAATCTCAGAAGTAAGAAGGCTCTCGTATGTAAGCTTCTACTGGATCTTCAAGTTTTGTGACTTCAGACTCAGCAGGCTGCTGTTCCACTTTGTCCTCAATATCACCCGAATCAAGTTGATTCAGCTGTCTTCTAAGTTCTGCAATGTAAAAAATAATCGTAATCAAATAATTGAACTCAGATATCAATCCCATACGTTTAATTAATTGATATATGCCGGTGACCAAAAGAATGACATGTTAATAGCTAGTAATGCCAATTTGAAGTTTACTATAGTTACAGTTGGTAGCGCTCTCCAGAGTTCATGACAACAGTTGGCACTAAATGCAAACTCGTTTGCATTTAGTGCCATCATCTTCTTGACAAGGTTTTCCTGAGCAAGTGACAGTCTATTCATGCTACTAATTTCAATAACCCTTGAACACTCCCTAAACCTTGCAGCTTGCCATGCTTCAAATTCCTCCTCCTGAGGGTGTTCCCGTCGGCGTGATTTTCCCATCTTCTAACCGCTGTTCAATCGATCAGCATCTGCTTAGAAGAATTTGATTCGGAGGATGCATGAGAATAAAATCATGTATGAATATGAGCTACAGAATCAACAGTACGCCCCAATTAGAAAATCCAAACCAAAATCTCTCCTCATTTTCCTGAGATTTTGGTTTACCGAAATCAGTAAGCGGAGAAATTCAATGGCTCGACTATGAACAAAAAGATCACCAGGAAGCATAACAAGCACAACTATTCCAGAAATCGGAGAACGACCAGAGCAAGATCCATATAATGAAGAACAGGTTAGATATCATATGTTTGAAAGGCTTGAAGGAAATTCGTGGTAGCAAACAAGAAGTTCTCCGAAAAATGGACTCACTAATCACTTCATTTTGTCAAAACCATCAACCTAGAACATAATATGAGAACAACGATTTCACACAATCACAAAAAGAAAAAAAAAAAAAAAATCATCCAGAGTGGTGAAGCTTCCGCAATGAGTACGCAAAAGTTACTCTCAAAACAGAAAACAAAACGCGACCTCTGAAACCACGCCTGCTTCGTTAACCAATTAGCTCAATTGAAATCCTCCGAAGTGATCGATCAGAAGAACAACGAAGTGAATTGCACAGCATTGCATAGGAAAGTTCAGTGAAAATGAAATTCAGAGAAGAAGACAGAGAAATCTTAGGATCAAACGAAGCTCATAATTTAGGGGTAAAAGAGTAATTTCAGTTGACTAGTTTTGAGTCTTTCACAAACGAAGCAAAAGAAGTTTGTTAGTCTAACTGGGCCGGACCCAACAATTCTACAAGCTTATTGGGCCTTCAGACAATAATATAAGCCCAGCCCATCATTGGTAAGCTCCCATTCTATCGTGATTCCTAAGCGACGTATTAATGGTAAAATTTAGACCAAATACACACAAACATAGAATATTTATAAATAAAATTTTATTTTATATGATTACATAATCTAATTATAAAAAAAATGGTCATTTTCCACTAAATAATGGAATAATTACAAATATAAATAAATCCCAAATAAAAAATTAAAATAATAATAATAATAATAACACTTTTGGTAGTCCAGTTCACCGACTTGAAGGGATAAATCAAATAAAGCAAATGGTTAAAGAGGGTTGTGAAATTCCATTTCCAATAATTCCAAATCTTTAATATTTCAACGCCTTTCCCCCCTTTCAATTATTACCACCAATATTCTACCAAAATTATTATATTAATTATTATTTATTTATTACATACAAAATTAAATTTTATTTATTTTTAAAATAGCTTCATATTTTTTATTTTCGAAGAAGCAACCAAAAGTATTCAGTTAGCCACGTGGTCAACCAGAATTCAGAGCCGGTGGAATGGGACCCACTTATAAATCCACGTGGCTTTCTTTAACTCGTCAGAGGCGTTCGTTTCATAACTTCTCTTCCCTCCCTGTCGTTTTCAGGGCTACCTAATCAACGTACACGTGTCCCATTCAGATGATCCAAACCTCCCTTTTGTGCTTTTTGAAAAAAACTTGGTTTCTTCTTTGTCCCACTCATTTTCCTCTCTCTGCTCGAAAGAAACTTCGTCGGTTATCTCAAAGCGGATTTCATCTTCCATTTTCAGTCCTCTCTTCTGATCTCACTTATCATCCTTCACTCAGATTCTCAGCGGCTGGAGCTCTCGCAATCGCCGAGATGTTTGTCAAGAAACTCGTTGAGAAGGCTTCGCGGAAGGTAAGTCGTTCTTTAATTTCTTTCCACTCCGTTCATTATCTCCTCTTCTTCTGATCGATTGCCTTTACTGAATACTGAAAATGATCGCACTCTTTTGATCTCTAAATGCTTTTTAACTTCGTTGCCTGATTATTACTGCTTCGATTAAGTCGTTCTGCGTCGTTTTTTTTCGGATTTGATTTGTTTTTGCGGAATATACGAGGTTTGAAAGAAACGGAAGCTCGAATTGAATTGAATTGAAATTTCTTCAGCTTTAGCGACCTTTTTTGTATAAAATTGATCGGAGTTTGACGAATGCGAAGTTCAGTATCTTAATTTTGTTTACCGATTTTTTATTTCTTGAAAGCGTGGGAAATTTGAAAATCGTTGCGACCTTGAAATTTATCCGGAAAGTCTAGATGTAGGAGTTGAATCTCTAAGATTTGTTGCCAATTTCAAATGCGAGGCGTTTCATGTTTTATCCTTCCTCGATTTCGCTGCTGCAAATCGGGCGAAGGTCATCGAGTCGAAGAAGAAGAAGAAATTGGTGCGTGGTTGAGTTGTTTATATGAAAATAGAATCCAATTGTCGTATTATTGGCGACGCTTGGGTTCTTGTGTGACACAGTACGAGACATTTTAAAAGTTGGCGAAGGGGATTTATTTGTTAATAGTTCGTTGCCTTTCGTAAATTTATTATTTACCATTTATTTCGCCTTTCCTCAGTCTCAATATTTTTTTGTAAAAAAAATTGTTAAAATATTTTTGGTGAGAATTCTTTTTCCACTTTGAACAATTAAATATTTTAATTCATATTTCAAGTTTTTTTTTTATATTTATTATACCCTAAAATATTATTAAAAAAATATTTTTCTATTTAAAAAAAGTGATAATTAAATCTCTGATTGAGAATAAAATATTTTCTCATTTTATAAAGAAATGCCTCTCTTTTGACCAAAAGAATATTTCTTACCACCAAAAATTTGAAAATTGGTTAAAAAAAAAAAAAAAAAAAAAAAAAATCTCTCTCATTCTTTTATATTTTTATTTGTTACCTATCAAAAAATTAATAAAGGCGAGGCTAACAAATCATTAAATAGAAAAAGAGAAAAATAATATCAAAATTTTAGCGGGGTAAAATAGGAATACTCTGTGTCACAAGATTTTTTAAATAGTCCAAGATTTAAAGAATTTAGTATACTTCGAATGGGAAATATTATAGCTCCAATTTTTAAAATAAAAATAAAAATATTGTAAAATAAAAAAATATAGAGATCCTCTAAAAATGTTGAATTATAAAATTTAGTTTCACAATCTAATAAATTATTTATTTTTAAAAAAAATTAATGTCCTGAAAATTACCAAAAATTCAAGAACAGAATAGTTTGAAAATTTATTAGAAATGAAGGCGTTCTAGAGTGCTAACTAATTAAATGGGACTCCATTTTTGTAAAACTTTCTAAAAAAAAATTAAATGTAAAGGAAAGTGTTTCTTGCCCAAAATTATTTTGTAAATATTTGAGATTAATGATAATTAATGTTTGTGTTTGTTTTACCAATTTTGTAAATATAGAACAAAATTAAATAATTACAGTAGTATTAGTATATTTATTAATTTAAATTTATATATTTAATTAATATGAATATATTGTGGTAATCATAGCTTAACTTTTTTAGTATTATTTAATATACAGTTTAATAAATTAATCACTTAAAATATATTTATTGATACTTTAATTAAAAGTAATATTGATAATTAAAATTTTTAATTTAATTACTAAAAATAAATAAGTATAATTAATTAGAATGATAAAAGTATGTTTGTGATGAACAATTTAATTTAATTACTATAATTGGCATGTTTGTGATGCAGCCAGGAAGCACCATTGATGGTTTGAAAGGATGCGAGGTGGAGCCTCGTCTTGCCTTCCACTATGGCATTCCATCAGGCTCTACCATGTCTGCTTATGATTCCATCCAAAAGATACTTGCTCTTTCTACCGGGTACGTTTCCATTTCTTCTTTCATTAATTACCCATTTACCGTTAAGAATTACGACTTTCCACAAGGATACAATATTATCTACTTTGAGCATAAGGCTTTGTACCAATGGTGATGTATTCGTTACTCTAAATTAGCTAAAATTAGTCAACGTGGGACTCCCTCCCGATAATCTCGACATTTACCTGTATTTTCAGTTTGTTCATTGGTGAAATAATTGAATGTTTTAACTTTCAATGCATATTGTTATTCGTAGATATGGTCAGATTAAGCTCTTTGGAAAAGATAACTCTCAGGCTCTACTAGAGTCTAAGGAGGCACTTCCTAGCAAGTTTTTGCAAGTATATACTGATTCTTATCTTTTCAGTTCTGTATCTGTTTTTGTTCAACATTTACCCTTCAAGAGCTTCCTGATAAGATAACTTCTTAAGATATTGAGGTTTTTCATTTTCAGTTCATGGAGAATCAGGGATTTCTTCTAAATGTTACTCCAAAGAACCAAATTGAGGTATTTAGGCTATAATCTGTCTCCAATATAATGTAACATTTGCATTGACAACCCCTGCTTGTGTAGGTATGGGATATAGACAGGAAGTTGTTGGTACGTGTGCATGCTTACGACGAAGAAATCACCTCTTTCACGATCTTGCAACAGAGTTCATACATGTAAGTTTGTTCTACTGGGCGTGTTACTGTCCTTAAGTCTGTATTGAGGGGTCTCTGTTACTAAAACTTGCAGTTACGTTGGAGATTATCTCGGTAATGTTTCAATTTTAAAGCTTGATCAAAGTCTCTGCAACATAATACAAATGAAGTACATCATACCTGTTTCAGCCTCACGTGGTGAGAAGACCCTTTTCGTTCTTCATTCCATCTCTGCATTATGTTTGCATCTTTCCTACAATTTGTTTATAATTCAATCAAAGTAGATGATTGTGAGTGTGAGGTCTTATAGACATGACTACATGTTTTTTTCTTCCTTATGTTACTCTTAGTACAATCATTAATGAATTTAGTAAGAGACTAAAATGAGAAAACAACTTTCATGAACATGACCCTCGTTTTAAATTGGAAAAAAGTGGCAATGGTACACTTATGGAAAATGACTCGAAATTGGCCCAAAAATGAAAGTATTTAAGGTTGGTTTTTTTTACTAAACATATGTGTCAAATTCATCAAATTTGAACGTTCCTTACAATTTTGTTGAAAAATAACTTAGTTTTTTTACATAATGATTTAAGTGTCCCCATTAAGGTCTTCTCGGGAGGGTTCAGATTGTGTGAGATCTTATAGACATAGCTACATGTTCAGATTGTGAGGTCTTATAGACATGACTACAGGTCTTATACCGATCATCTTATTCAGGAAATCCAGCTGAAGTTACCAGTGACACTTATATAACCCACATACTACCACAACCGACCGCTGAATTCAAGAGGTAATGCAAGATACCATGGCCTTGACTTACGCTGCTATAACTGTTAAAATTAAAGGTTATCACTGTCATCTTTGTTCTAATCTTGTAGAGTGCTTCTAATATTCAATGATGGCTTGATTACTTTGTGGGAAATTAAAGAATCCAAATCTATTTTCATCACGGGTGGACATACCAAGCTATCATCATATCAAGAAGCAAAGAAGGTGACTTCTGCATGTTGGGTTTGCCCTTTAGGAAGTAAAGTTGCTGTCGGGTATAGCAATGGAGAAGTTCTAGTATGGGCTATTCTTTATGGCCAAAATCAAAATTTTGAATCAGTGTCAGAGAATAGCAGTCGAAGTGGTCCTTTATGCAAGCTTAATCTTGGTTATAAGTTGGACAAAATTCCTATAGCATCTCTGAGATGTAATTATGTGGATGCAAAAGCAAGTCGGCTATATGTTATGGGTGCCTCTTCAAACTCACTGCAGGTACTGTGATGATGCCCTTTCAGAATTGTTAGTTTTAGGAATGTAACTGAACAATTTTAGTCTTTAAAGCATAGTTAATTTGGAGGCAGGTAGTCTTGTTGAATGAGCAAATTGAAGCTCGCATGATCAAAGTGGGGCTTCAGCTTTCTGAACCTTGCGTCGATATGGATATCATTTCAAGTCTCAGTGATCACAACAAGAACAAGCAAGATTATCTGCTATTGCTTGGAAAAACTGGCTGTGTTTACACTTATGATGATTGCTTGATTGAGAAATATCTGCTACAACAATGTCAATCCAGGACGGCAGCCTCACTTCCAAAAGAGGCCAGGCTTAAGATTCCGTTTGTTGATTCACACATAACTGTGGCAAGGTTTTTCACCAATAATTCTTGTTCTCTATATGCTTCTGATGAGGTAGGCTAAAAGGATAATTCATTTCTTGTTTCTATGCATTCTAATCCTCCCCATATACTAATTTCTAGCACTTTCTGATATGTCACTGTAGGATTACATTCAGCGGACAAAAGACATTCCTTCCCTTTTTCTTTCTGAGTCAAAACCAAAGGAAGTATCATACTTGGACACTGTCCAATTTGGTGGATTTTCAAAGGTTGAGAATTTGTATATATCTGGACATAATGATGGAAGCATAAATTTTTGGGATGCGTCATCTCCAATTTTCTTCCCAATCTATTCATTGCAACAACAGGTAAATATTTGTCTATCTGAGTTAAAACAGTTCAAATAAAGGAGAAATTTTAGTTTCATTTTCCTATCTCTATTTTCCTTCATTTGCTACTTGAGTAGCAGGCATGTCATGTGTTACCATTGGCAACGGATTTGGCGATTGTGCGGTACTCACTCTCAGCACTGAGTGAGTCAAGCCAACTTTGGATCGCGTTGCCTATAGTGGGGCAATGTATGCTCAAGCCTCAGATTCCGATTTAAAAAGAAGATTTTAGAAAACGGGGTAGAGATATTTTGGAAAGAGAGTTTAAAAGTAAGAATGAGAGAGAGATTGAAAGTGGAGTTATATAGCATGCAAGCAAAAAGGCAATAGTAATGGCTTAAACAGTATATAACTTTTCGGGGAGGGAGAATTTGACAACTAGTCGCATCCCCTTATAGTACATTATGAGGCATTTCATGTCTATCAGACGTAACCATGATTTTGTCGAAACGTCATATTCTTAGAAAAAACAAGAAGGAAATAATACAATATGAAAATAGTAAACGAAAGCGATGAAGTAGTACAAGGCAAGGGTTTCAGCGTGTAACGGGCATGCGGCCGGGGGCAACACGCTCAGGACAAGTATGACAATAGATTGTAACTAAAGAATAAAACTTCTTACTGTAAAGTACTAACTTGTATAATTATTAATAATGCAGAGTGAGGATGATTTTTCTTTAAGTGGCATTCCGGTGACAGCATTACATTTTGATGGCAGTTCCCAGATTCTTGTTTCTGGAGATAATAGCGGAATGGTGAAGTGATTTGTTCAAATAGTTTTACAAAACTGATAAAAATAGGATTCTCAATGGTTTAATTTTATGACTATTGAATTTTTCAGGTCCGGATCTTTAAATTTCGACCCGAGCCTTATGCAGCAGACAACAGTTTTATGCCTTTCCAAGGTAGTTTTAGATTCATGAGTTCATAATCTGATAAAGATTGTTTTGGTTTGCCTAATAATTTGTGAGATCCTATATCGGTTGGGGAGGAGAACGTAGCATTATTTATAAGGGTGTGAAAACCTCTCCCTAGCAGACGCATTCTAAAATCTTTGAGGGAAAGCCCGAAAGGGAAAACCCAAAGAAAACAATATCTGCTAGCGGTGAGATTAGACTGTTACATTATTCATCAAGTAGCAATGAGTTTGCAATAATGTCTTCAGAAAGTGATCATCTGACATACCACAGGAAGTACAAAGAAACGGAACAATCAGATTATCCAGAGTGTTAAGCTACTAAAAATTGATGGATCAATTCTTGCAATCAACATAAGCCCCAGATCAAATCATCTTGCTGTTGGGTCTGATAGAGGATATGTAAGCATACTCTCTTGTTTTGCACTTTCTTCTCATCTTGATTTTTAAAGCTTATTTCCTTTTAAGATGTCAAGGAACACATTGTGTCTTCTCTTCATTTTTAGGTAAGATTTGCTCTATGTTTGGAGGAAAACTAACCAATCTAATTTGCCACAACTGTTATAATCTTCAACAGGTTTCCGTATTCGATATCCAAGGGTCGAGTCTAATATATCAAAAGCGTGTTGCCAGTGAAATATCTACCGGTATCATTTCTTTGCAGTTTGAAAGCTGCAATTTTCAGGGCTTTGAGAAAAATGTTCTCACTATTGCCACAGTAGATTCCTCTATTTTAGCTCTTGATAGTGAAACGGGAAACACACTAAGTGCTAGCATGGTTCATCCCAAGAAACCCTCCAGAGCTCTATTCATGCAGGTTCTATGTAAGATCTTCCTTCTTCAGGTTTCCATTTTTGCTTAATGCATCCTCTTCTCCTGTAGAGCTCCATTGATGAAGTAGAAGAATCATACTGAACTCCTTTCCTTTGGATTTTTGCAGATGGACAAGATGCATCGACCAGAGGATCAGGAATTGCAGCTGTGGATAGCGTGCCGAAACAGTCGCTAGTGTTACTTTGTTCGGAGAAAGCTGCATATATCTATTCCTTCGTTCATGCTGTTCAGGTAGAAATCATCTGCAGGGACCTAATTGAATCATCTTTCTACATTATATGAGACTACCACTGTGATTGTTCTTTCTTCTCAGGGAATCAAGAAGGTTCTCTACAAGAAGAAGTATCACTCGTCGTGTTGTTGGGCATCTACCTTCTATAGTACCTCAGATGTTGGCCTCTTGCTTGTTTTTGACACTGGGAAAATTGAAATAAGGTGCCTGGTTGTGGTTTGTCATCCTTTGTGTTACATTATTTTCTCTGCTCTATGATTACAATATCCACCAGTAGGAGTAAAAGGTTGCTCAATGTCGATGCTTATCTTTCTGAGGTTTTGGTTTCTATTATCGCTAGACACTTTTCTACTGACAATGGCTGCTGGAACAATCAGACTGTTCCTAAGCCAATCTATCATTTGATTAATTCAGTGTACCACTACCAAATGTCTTGATGATCTTGTCGGTTTTCATCTTCGCATTTGGAGCATGTGTATTTTTGTGATCTGTTTGGCATATATTAAGCTAAATACCTTCCATTACAGGTCCTTGCCAGAGTTATCTCTCTTAAAGGAGACTTCAGTAAGAGGTGTCAAATATTCTCCTTCAAAAGCTAATTCGTTGCCTGAAAGCATTATATGTTCTTCCAAGGATGGGGAACTTCTTGTGGTATGAAGCATGGATGTTAATATTAAAAATTTTCCCACCTCCGAGATTGTCGTGTGTTCTTTTTTTCCCCTTAATGTTCGTCTTCTTTGTGAAATAGGTGAACGGTGATCGAGAAATATTTATTGTCTCGGTGTTGTGCCATAAGAAAAAGTTTAGGTATATATTTGTTTCATGTTGGATGCATTCAAAATATATCAGTTTGTTGCTGTAAAAGGTTGTGTACTTTAGCTTGGTTTGATTTTGTTGTAGGATTTTGGACTCTGTCAGTCACATATACAGGAAAGATCATATGCTTTTACAAGAACTGACCACTGCTCCCAAGGAAAAAAGGAAGGTACGAATATGGCTTAAGCTTTCCTTACAGCGAGAATGTTCCATGAAAAGGGTAACGAAACATGTTTTCCGAATGAATGGTAGGGTATATTTTCTTCGGTTTTCCAAGAGATTGCTGGAAACAAACCAAAACAGGCTCCTGATATTGAAATAGAAGATAATAGGGAAAGTATTGAAGAACTTTCCGTAATCTTCTCATCTTCCAATTTCCTTAGGGATGTTAAGATCGTTGAAGGTAGTGAAAACTTGGTCCCAAATGAAGACGACAAGTCAGCATTGGATATAGGTATTCACTCTGCGAGCTACTTTGAAGTTTAGCACAATTTTCGTATTAATCTTTGTAAATGTTTCAAAACTAACCATAGAGTATAAATTCATTTGAATATTTCTAATTTCATCCAACATTCTAAAAGATTTTTTCTCCAAAGTAGCTTTGAAATGTTTATAAAACGTCAAAAGATAATATTGGAACTTAAAAAAAAAAAAAAGGGATAGTTTTAGAAGTTTAGGAGTATTTTTTATATATTCATCCTCATCGCGGACGAAAGAGAAGAATAAGCTGTATATATTTTTAGCCTTCTTTTTTTGCCAATAGTTTTTCCATAACTTATCTAAATCCATTGTAGTCTCTAGTCAATATCCTATTGTTTAATGAATGTATAACCTGAACAAGTTATCTTGTCTGTGCTATCCTTCCTCAGATGACATTGAACTTGATAATCCTGTTGAAAAACCAAAAGAACAGAGCAAGTTGGCTGCTTTAAATAAGCAGAAGTTGGCGAGTACATTTAATTCTCTTAAAGGTCAGTGTCCTTCCAACTTCACAAGGAAAAATCTTTTCTTGATGGATTTTTTTAGCTGCTGGTCACTTTAACAGTTTGACATTCGAAGTGAAGATTAGTGTACAATAATATCATACAAATGGCAGTCCCAAATTTAATGTTGGCTGCTTGCTTTGAAAATGTAAAATTTTAAGTTTTATTGAACTATTGATTATGGGTTTCACAAATCAGAACAATGCTCATATCCACCGCTGTGCTAATAGAAACAACCTCATAAATAAAAATTCAGGAAAACTGAAACAGATGAAGGTCAAAACGGAGAAAAACTCAGCCAAGGAAGAGCAACCTGATTGGAATAATGCAGCAGATAATAAAGCAGGTGCAGTTGATCAAATCAAGAAGAAGTACGGATTCTCATCGGCTGGGGTAAATATAAATTGGCTTCCAACCATTTCTTAAGTTCCTAACTACGCATAGAAGTGGAAAAGAAAAAGGAACTATTATGTCAATATCACCAAGATCACCAACATCTAGATCTTGGTGATGTTCTAAAATGCGATTATGGAGTAGTAGATAGATATAGTGATTCAGAAAGTATTGTACCAAGAATATTTGTTGCAAGTCCCCGTTGATCTGATCTCCATCGTTTTCAGGATACAAGTGTTGCAAAAATGGCAGAAAGCAAGCTGCAAGAGAACATAACGAAATTACAGGTACAATAACCAAATTGGGTCCAATGAAATCCTTATTATCGTTAAGAAGAAAAGATTGATCCAAAGTTTTGGTAGATATATATATAGATAGATACAGATATCGTTGAAAATATTGGGTTTGAGCATAGGGAGGATAAAACGATGATAGTTTTTTGTTTGTTAAATGCTCAGGGAATCAACTTAAGAGCTACTGATATGCAAGACACAGCGAAGTCCTTTTCATCCATGGCAACTCAATTACTGCGAACTGTCGAACAGGGAAAGCGTAATTAAAAAGTTCAACATCCATGGAGATTTGTAAGCCAATGTCATTTTTCGATTTGGGGGTTTTATTGTGTTTGTTTATATATTTTGTTTGCTTTGCTTTGCTTTTGTTGTGTGTGCATAAGTTAAATACATATATAGACTTAGGCATCCCCCGGGTGCTGAAACTGCCTCTGATTTTTTAGCAGAAGCTAGGCCAGCACCCAATACTCAAATTCCCTTTCAACTTTTTTTTTTTTTTTCTTTCTTTCTTTCTTGGAGATCAATTACTTTCATACAAATCAAATTCACATTTCATGTACCACCACATTACCTAAAATTATAGTACGTAAATTTTTCACTTGTTCACCTGGTTCATCTATATTTTTTGTTGATCAAAATTGATGGATAGTAATATCTTTAATATCTTTGTCTATCTAACTTATAAATATTGCCTATTCAAACTTAGTTCAATGAATGAATGTAAAGAAAACGAGAGAATTTCGAAGAACATGGGAAGTAATAATAAAAATAAAAATGATATTAGGCAGGCATAAATTTGAGAGTGCATGCGTAAGTAGCATATTTGCATGTGCTAGGACCTGGTCTAGAGATATATATATAAAGAGAGCATTTAGCAGGCCTCTTGTTTAGTGGAAGCAAAGCTGGCTAATCAGAATTAGAGGTCATAAATATAAGAGAAAACTAGAATAAGATTAATAGATTTGTAAATATATCCAGATGGACACCACTAAAACTTAGTTAAGCAAGCACATGGAAGGAACTGGGTTAGCTAGATAGAAGCAAGCATGTTGAGATAAAGAACCACTCAAATGATGGATGCTATATCAACTTTAATACCCTCCACAACAACTTCAACTCAGTTCTCGTAGCATTGCATTACAAATTAAGCAAAAGATCAGATTAGGAGGGATTATTGGAGCTATTGGATTAGACAGAGACAGAGACAGGTGAGCACCTGGACATGGCAATGCCAATTTCACACTCTCTGTTCTCCACGCTTTTCAAATTCCCACCACATAAATCAACTTTACTCTCCTGCTCAAATGCTGATAATTTTTTCTTAAATACAAAATAGCAATAATATTGTGGTGTTCTAAATTTGAGTAAGAATTGAGGTGGGTAAATCCATCATCCCTCATTTGTTAGCTATAGGTAGTTCATGGGGGATTACAAATGAACGTGTAGTTAAGTTATATTATCATCCCTCATTTGTTAGCTATGTCAGGAAACTCGATTATTCAATATCATATATTACGCCATTTCATTCAATTTTTTAGCAGGGTTTCTTACTACGAAGTAAGAGTTCTTAGAATGAGACCATTTACCATTAGTAATCAAAGAACAATAAAGAGACACATCATTGCAGGCATAATAACAAAGACAATCCACCCAAAATTCTTCAATATAACATCAAGTTAACACCTCAAATGAAGCTATCATCCAGTAACCAATGCTCTTTTTCGTAACTCATTCCATCCAAAATACCAACAGATCTGTGCATCACAAATCAAGGATGAAAAGTTAATCAGTTTGGACTTCTCCGGCATATCACAATCCAAAACCGGTCGTTTTCAACTTGGGTGAGAAACCAGAGGAGAAATATGATGATGAACAATAAAAAAAAAAAAAAAAAAACCAGATTTCAATGAGAAAAGTAAAGTGACGTCAACCACAACACCATCATCTCAAACAAACATCAATGACCAAAGCTGACACGGTTGGAGAATCAAACAAACTTTCCAACTCCAATCCTGTCAGCAAGAAAATGACAACTCACCCTACATTCTATGTTAATCTCAAGACAAATTAATCCATTTCCGTGGCGAATCGAATGGTCGAGTCAATGAGTAATGTAACCAGTAAAAATATGCTGATTCCAGACTTCCCCCAACAGAGAATAGAAGAAGCACACAAGATTCATGAGGTAATATCAGTAGAATAATCAACTGAAACTGAATGATTGTGAAATTACTAACAGATTTGCTTGAATACAGAAGCATGTCAACTTAAGGAATCTAACATTCAACCCGAACCTTTCTTGACTTGATTTCTTTTCTCCCATCTATCCTAATTACCAAAAAATAAAAATAAAAAAAAAGGAAAAAAGAAGTAGCTGTTCATCCGAGACATAAGAAAAATCTAAATTGCTGAGTTTTTTTTTTTTTTGCACCGGACTGTGAAGGAGTTAATTGTTGCTTGTTCTTCCACCACATCATTCCTCGTCCCTAACATTTACTCGTCATCGTCTTCCTGCGATTCGAAATCAAAGATTGTCTGTCAGGCATTCTCTAATTCCTTTTACATCTATAAATACATATGTAAAGCATAACTTATTTACGAACCTCTCCACTCTCATCATCATCTTCATCCTCATCATTGACTTCTGATTTGGATTTGTCCGATTCTTCTTCTTCAGCTCCATTACCTCCCTCCGCCTAACAGAAACGCACATGTTTAAGACGGTTGAGAATAATGAATGTGTATAAAACTTATTGGAAATGATAATAAAATCAGAGAACGTACAATTCTCTTATTGTAAGCCTGCATGGTCTTAGTGTACTCGGCTTTCCTTTTCTCAGCCTTGCTTACGTAAGGTGCTTTCTCCTGATATCAGAGTGAAGATATGAGGAAATCGTAATTTCATGCAATTCACAAAACACTCGGTAAAAATGACATCAATTTCCATCTAATTACTTACAGCTTCGGACAATGACTTCCATTTATCACCACCAGCCTTTCCAACCTGTTCATTTGACAAAACGAAAACGACCTAAGAATCTTCTACAGAAAAACAAAGAGAAAAACAGTGCGCAGATCTAAAATCACTTACAGCCGCGACAGATTTGTTATTAGGATGCTCCTTCTTGTACTGCTTCCTGAACTCCTCCCTACAAATTCATCAACGAAGAAATCGAACAAGTAAAAATCCGTACAAAAGTGACCTAGACGTCAAAAAAAAAAAAAACACGGATCTGAAAATTGATTAAAAAATGGATAAGCTTGATGGAGAGAGAGAGATATACATGAAGACAAAGAAAGCACTGGCAGGCCTCTTCGGCTTGTTAGGATCCTTTGCAGCCTTCGCTGATTTCTTACTAGCTCCAGCACCTTTGCTCTTCAACCTAGAAAAAAAATAAAAAAATCAAATAACAAAACACGTCATAAAAACGGAGATCAGAACCAACAATTACAAAACGAACGCGTCCGATCCAACTATCTACTTGGCAACATGGTAACATGAAGGAAAAATATACACAAAAAATGAGATGTAATCGAGGAACTCACTTAGTGTCGGTCTTTTTGGGCGCCGCCTTGGATTTACCGCCCTTCATGACGAATCCTGCAGAGGAGGAAAAACGTAAAGAAAAATTGGCGGAGAGAGGCAGAGCGTGCGGCGGAGAGATTGGGAGTGTACCTGTAAAAGTCTAGGGTTTGGGAAGAAGATAAGGGAAGGAGAGAGTGTGAGAGTGAAATGTGGCGGAGAAATATGGCTTGGTTTGTTTCGTGGGACGCGTAATGGGATTGGGTTCGATAGTTATGTTATGTGAAAAACCCTCTGAAGAGAAGAAGAGTCGAAACGAGAGAAATCGCGATGTCAATTGAAGGTGTCTGGGTTTAGGCGGGATTTCAAAAATCTTTCGCCACGTCAGCGATCCGCGTCCTCGTTTCTCATTGGCTCCTCTTCGCCTCTCCCCCTTTGCTTTCCGCTCTTTTGTGTTTCCTTTGTGTGTTGTTTGCAATTTCTTCGCTGTGAATTGTTCCCTCGAAACAGATCCAGACACGTGAGTTAAAGCCCGTTGTTTGAGCACGAAATGACGTCTTTGCCCCTCCCTCCTTAAAACTCGTCCCTCTCCTAGTGCGCAACTTATCACAATAAACGTGATAAAACGATTAACGCGTCGTTGAGGTAATCAATGATCTCATTTTTTGGGGGTATTTTCGTAACTTCGCTTCTTTTCCTAAGATATTTTCTCGTTTGGTTAACACGCTGCGTTTTGTTTCTCCACGACTTTGGGCTGGGCCTTAGATTTGGAGACCTTCTACTGAAGTCCATTTATTCATGTTTGAAGCCCAATGATAGGCCCAACTTCTTCCTGAATAACCTCCGTCGTATTCCAACGACGAACGGAGTTTTCTGGTTCGATTAATTCACTGTGGTGGTACAAAAATCCTCCGGAAATGGAAGCGGAAGCGGAAGCGGAAGGAATCGTAGAGCATCGAAGCTCGATAGCGGCGCCATGCATTTTTTTGATCGTTATCGCTTTTCAATTTCTCGCTAGATGGCTGGAGCACCTGAAGAAGGTTCGCCTTTTCGCTTGATTTTTTTTTTCCGGCGGAATCTTGTTCATGTTTGTATTTTCTATCATTCTACTTGATTTTCAACCCTTAACTTGTTATTGATAGTCGAATTTTGAGGCCTACCTCAAATTTTGGGGCTGTAGCGCGTTTCAGTTTTTGCGCTGACAAGCTTAAGAATGCAATATTCCCTACTGTGCTTCGTGAAGTTCACGATATTGGATTGAAGACATTGTGATTTGATTAGTTTTGCGGCGTGATGCATTCAATGTGGAGATCTATTGATGTTTTAAATCTTAATATCTAAGAAATTTGATATGTTATAATTGTTATCCGTTCAATCTTGTCAATCTTTTTTGTTTTGAAACTCATGTTTCGATTATGTATGTGCTTTTCAGGGAGGTTCCAACAGCCAGGTGGAAATGGAGTTGCGCAAATCAATAAAGCAACTTCTGAGGGAGGCAAGCACCTTATCGCAGTAAGTAGTGTTTTCCAGCTGGATTCAACATTAAACAGTGCCTAATTCGGCTCAAATCAATAATTCAGTAGAATTGCTTGTAACTGTTATGATTATCCTGGGGATCATATTTATTTGCTTTTATGTTCGTGTAGACCATCTACATTTGCACAGGCTGCAAAACTTCGGAGGTTGGCAGCCGCTAAGGAGAAGGAGCTGGCAAACTGTGAGGCTAATTAAATCATCCCCTAATATCTAATATCTTCACTCAATTATTTTTCTGTTTTTCTTTTTAACTAATGAGTTGCTGAAAGAGTATTGTGAAATGAGATACCACTTCTTATCAATGGGAATAATTTTGCTATTGTATGGTAAGGTTTGTTATATGAATCAGCGATACATGAGCAGTTTTGAGGATGTTGCTTTGAGTATTGACTGCTATGTGATATAGGAATTTCAGGATTAGAAGCTTGAGCAACCATTAAGCTATTGTCCATTAGAAAAGAATGGTTGTCTATTTTTTTTTTTTTAAAAAAAAAATTGCTTATAGACTCCAAACTAAGAGTAATACGGGTGTCTGTGCTGGTAAATGTTATAACCCATTCCATCCAAAGGAACTGGGTACTTATAGATGTAAATTCATCCAACATGGTGCTCTTGCTGCCAATCTTGATTTCATATATGGATTATGGTTCGACTGTTCAATGAATTGGGATTGTAGAGACCCTCGAACAACCTCTAATCTGTTATTTGCTTCTGCATAGGAGGGAGCCAAAAGAAATGTTATGTATATCATAGCAAGTTGAAAGCAACATCTCATTGGTAAAGTTGGTCTTATTCTGGTAAATGTATGCATTAGCACATGTACATTGAAGAATCTGATTAGGTCTATTGTAAAGTATTGAATGTTCCATGGATAAAGTATCAGTATCCAACAAATACAGATTGTTGGCGTAGATTAACTCATGTTGTGGCGCCATTTTTTATACTAGACAATGTGTTATAACATCCTTTTTTCCCTCAAATCTAATATCACCCTAAATTTTACTTGAAATGTTGTGTATGTCATATGTAACGATCCATGTTCAAGATTCGAATTAGGATTCGGAATCCGAACTTGGCACTTGATGGCTCTAGCACTCCCCTGCATCCCTGCGACATGGTCACATTACCTACGTTTAAGCCTTTTTAGCTATCTTATCTTTAGGATCCCTCTCATTCGGATGTAGTCTCGATTAATTCATGTTCCTCCTCCTTTACTCAAGTGTCACATCATAGTTTGTAGTTTTTAACTAGCATATTTTCATGTTTGTGTATCTATTTCTTTGGGCACACTAAACCACATTTTTCATTTGGCCCATGTTAAATACCACTTTACAGTTGCTTGGGAAGCACTTATATATAGGGCTTTACCAAGTTTTTTATTTTCTATAATTCGTTTCAAGTTATCCAACTAGCAGAAGCAATGATTTGTGGACTTGTATTCTTATTTTGTCTAAAATCCACTGTCACTCAAAATGCATTTTGAAGGCAAACTATAATATAAGGGCAGCAAATATTCGTATTTATCATCATAAACTAGGCTCAACTTCTGTTAATCTTATTTCCGCTGTTTTCCCCCAATAATTGCTTTTGTTCCCTTCAGTACTACTTAATTAGATACTTCAGATTACATTATAGATTCATTTTGAATGACATTGCTGCCAGATCAAGAATCACGTAATAAGGAGATAAAGACATCCTATGGTTTATACAGTCGAGTACTGTTGATATCAAAGGTGATTTATTGTACTGAATGTTCTAAGTAATGTGTTTATTTG
Source organism: Cucurbita maxima (assembly GCF_002738345.1). Lineage (NCBI taxonomy): Eukaryota > Viridiplantae > Streptophyta > Magnoliopsida > Cucurbitales > Cucurbitaceae > Cucurbita > Cucurbita maxima. The sequence continues at coordinate 3,347,392 of NW_019272044.1, forward strand.
TTGGGGGTTCTTTTACAAAGTTACTTATCTTGTGGTCGTGTAGGTTTTTATGTATATTACGCTGGTTTTCTGGTTTTGGAGAGTTTCTGTTGCAACTGTACCTCATCACCTTGTGCAGCCATTTGGTAATCACTCTCATTGCCAGAAAATTTCTGAAGAACAACTAAAAAGAAATTTCATTTCATTTAAGTATTAACTATTATAGTGTCTTGATGCTCCCCCTTCTGCAGGAAGAGTTTTATCTTGGAAGGCTGGAGGTATCGTAAATGATTATGTGAAGGTAGAACAATAATCACTACTCAATTGTCCGTAAATAACCTCTTAGATCATAGTCAATTTATTTTATCCCTCAAGCATAATACCACTACCCCTATTCAAAAAATGATACTTACATGTTCAGCATCCCTATACATGATATGATAGAATTAGGAATATGATTTAGGGTATTGAGGCTGTGATAGTGGCTAATGTTTGGCATGGGATGGTAACTGTTGAGCTTTGATTGAGGAGGTACTGCTGGGTTTGCTTTATTGGGGAAGAAGGGAAAATTTTGTAGCATGCTAGTTTCATTACTATCTTGTGGGATTTGTCTTGAGAGAGACAATAGGATTTTTAGGGGGTGGATCATGAAATGAGGTGGGGGAGGTGGTGAGGTTTAACGCTTCATTGTGGCATCGGTTACAAGATCTTTTTGTACTTATGATCTTGGTTTGATTTTGTTACGAGTGCATCCCTTTTTATAGTTTTTCCTGGAATTTTCTTCTTGTTTTTTGTATGTCCTTGTAAATTCTTTCATTTTTTTTTTTTCACTAAAAGCTCAGTTTCTTACCCCAAAAAATATTATAGAGTAATTCGAGGGGAGTTAGAGTGATTCGTAGTAAACAAAGTGAGGGGGGAAAGTTAAAGGTAGGCAATTGTTTTGTTGGATTAGGGCTCGAGTTAGTATACTATGAGAGCGAAGTTCCCAAGTACCTTGAATATGAGGGGGTGTTATATTTGATTTCTTTTGTAGAGTCGATATGTTCGGTAGTTCTATTAGCATACTACTGGTGATAACATGAAACTACTGTCTAAGGCTACAATCTTTACCTGATTAGTTATGTTGTAATGATGAATTGCAGGTTGGAATTATACCTTGGTTGATACTGTCGACACGGGTTAGCAAATTTGTATGTCAGGTTGTCCGCTGAAAAGGTGATTGAAGATAAATGTGATGTAGAATGAATGATACATCACCGTATGCTATTGTGTTACGGTCATGTTTGAAAAGGCGACGATTGTGACACTATGTAAAATCTTGGGCAACCCATCTTTTCCTAAATTTCAATTAGGAGAGGCTGGACAAGTTTTTCAGCCCCACCACTTTTTCTTCTTATATTCATTCAAATGAGGTTCAGCATTGTTGCTATTTTCCTTTTCAATAATATTCTTATTCTTTTTTAAAAAAATTATAATATTATTATTGGTATATCATAAGTATTTCAAAATTATTATAGAAATTATTTAATAATTTTGGACATATATTAGGATCTGGAATAGTGTCTGTTTCTATATTTTTATCACTGACAATCTTTTTGAATGAACAATGCAAATTGCAACATTCATTGAATTTTTAGGGTGAAACCATTACACCATTCTCTGTTTAGTGTTAAAATTTGCCAAAATCTATTTGACATCGTTATTTTGAAAGGGCAAAAAGCATTGTTATTGTTTGACTCCATCTTTTTTACCATTTAAAAAGTATTTAATAAGATGTTGTTAGATTTTTAATTTTACATTTATTTCTTATTTTATTTGGCATTTAAAAATAACATAGACCTAGCATATAATTTAAGGATCTGTTACATTTTAACCTAAACTGGAAAGTTCAATAAAATAATTTTGTAATTTAGTCTTATTTTTATCCTGCCAAATTATATAAAATATTAATACAAAAAACATGGTAGACATTTTCTCTTAAAAGATGTATCAATATTTTTAAACATTAAAAAATAGTCGAAAAAAACTTTAACATTGTTAGTATACGAAGGATCGTATTATTAGTATGTGAACGAAAACTGTTTATACACATTTTGTCACCTCTTCCTCTTCCTCTCTTCAATCTATGTCGTAAAATTCTTGCAAATTCCCTATTTCATCAACTTCTTTTTCGATGCTCTCTTAGTTGTGCCATCGATCAATTTTTCTTAACAAGAGAGTTGATAAATAACTGTTATTTTCAATTATCTAAAAACCTTGTGAAATGCAAAATAATGAACAAAATTTTTATTTTTACAAATTTGACAATGCAAAGGTTTTCTGTGTCACCCTCAAAATGATGGTTTAAATTATGGGTTAATTTGTATTTTGTAAATTACAGTCACCGACCATGAGAGGGTGGTCGGGTCCCATGGTATAGCGGCCTTTTGACCGTGGGCCGAAGGAGGAAGAAGAAGAAGAAGAAGAAGAAGAAAAAGACATTCCATTTGGAGATTGTTTCGGAGGCAGCGCCGTTGGAGCGACGAATCATTGTGTTTAGTTGCTCCAATTCATTCTCAAAATGACCGACCTTTCTCCCGACCCTCTAATCGATCCCACCACCTTTGACCTAATCGTGGTTGGCACTGGTTTGGCCGAATCCATCATCGCCGCCGCTGCCTCCGCCGCCGGCAAAACGGTTCTCCACCTCGACCCTAACCCTTACTATGGAGGTCACTTTGCCACTCTTCCCCTACACGACCTTGCCTCATTTCTCAATTCCGCCTCTGTCCCGTCACCGCCCTCGCCCCCCTCCGCTACTGACGATGCTCTTGATTACGTCTCTGTTGATCTTCAAACTAGGTCTTTGTACTCGGATGTTGAAATCTCCTCTTACGCACCTGAAGTCCTTCAAGAGCATTCCAGAAAGTTCAATATTGATTTGGCTGGACCGAGGGTTCTGTTTTGTGCCGATAAATGCATCGATGCGGTTCTGAAAGCGGGCGTCAACCAGTATTTGGAATTTAAGAGCATTGATGCGAGCTATTTTTGGGATGAGAATGGCAAATTGGTTAATGTGCCTGGTTCTCGAGCAGCTATATTTAAGGACAAGAGTTTGAGTCTGACGGAGAAAAACCAGTTGATGAGGTTTTTCAAACTTGTTCAGCAGCATTTGCTTCCCGCTGAGGATAATGAAAATTCCAAAATTTCCCAAGAGGACTTGGACAGTCCTTTTGTGGAGTTCTTGAATAAATTGCGGTTGCCCCAGAAGATGAAATCGTAAGCCAATCGGTTAGAATTGTTAATGTATGAGTGTTTAACGTTTCTTGTTCAAGTTCTGAAGGGCCCTGATATTATCACATTTGACGTCCAGTTTTGGTTATTAATCCCAACCAAAAAGTTTGAGCAACTATTACACCCAGATTTGAACTGAGTCGTAAACTTACTACTTTATGATTTCCTGTTGCTCACGATCCTCCTATTCTAATAATGTGCAGGATAATTCTGTATGCCATATCCTTGGCGGATTATGATCAGAACGACACTGAAGTTGGTAAGAAAAAATTACTTACAAAAGAAGGAATCGACCGTTTAGCTCTCTACCACACTTCTATTGGCAGGTTATTGTCTTCTTTACGTTCACGTTGGACTTGTTTATGGTGTGACGCACCTTGGCTAAATGAAAAGCTCTCTGACTTGGCTAATTTTATGAATCATGGCTTTGATTGCTTTCGTTGACATAAACTCCAGCATGCCTTTTTATAATTTGAAAGTTGTATATCAATATAAGATTTCCCCTGTTACCTTAGTGCTGCTTGTCTTTACTTCTGTAGCAAATGGAGTAGCATTTCTTATGCAACTTTTTTCTTTACTCTGTTAATTTCTAATAGGTTTCAAAATGCACAAGGAGCTCTATTATACCCTATCTATGGTCAAGGGGAGCTTTCTCAAGCATTTTGCCGTCGTGCTGCAGTTAAAGGTTGTCTTTATGTAAGTTGCCTTTAAAGGATTCTAGTCTCTCTACCCACAATAGAATGTCTCTAGTTCATGAAATGGTCGTAAATTACTTATTTATTTTTTGTTCAGCAGCATAACACATCTTCATTCTTCTCCCTCTTAATGAAGCAGTTTTGTTTCTATAACGCTTTAATACTATTCAGTCTAGGGCTTAATTTCACTGCCTTACACTATTATTATTGTTATTTAAAAATTGATCTCTGCGTTATTATGAAATTGTAGAATTCATGTAACTTACCCTTCTTCCATCGTCAGTTTGCAGAAGATAGTATCGTTTTCTGCTATCATATAGAATTATTGCTTGTCTTCCTGAACAATTTTCACGCATTCTTTGAAATCATTTTTGGGTTCAGCTCTTTGGTGTCTCCGGTCAAGGTTAGAAAGTGTTTTGAAATGGTCAGGTGCAAGGTGGGATCCTTCCCTTTGTATTTAGGCCTCCTTTTAGGTCATAATTCCAAATGTCTGTCGTTTTGGAACTCAATTGTTGACATGATTCGTGATAAGTTCTCCTCTTATTTGAGGAGTGTTATTTTGGAATTGGCGAGTTAAACTTTGGAGAAGTACATAAGGGATTTCTTTTGGGACGGATTGAGGGAGGGAAAGAGATACACTTAATAAAGTGTGAGATGTTGACAAACCTATATGTCTTTGGAAATTCAAGAATTGGGAATGTGAGAGCTCGCAACAAAGTCCTCTTGGCTAAATGGTCGTGACAGTTTCATCAAGAGTAGTTCCTTTTGGCATAAGGTCTGAGAAAATCTGGGTTGTTCCCTTTTGAATGGACCTCGAGTGGTTTTGGAAGCACATTTAGGTATGGTTGAGGAGTTTCCCTTCATATTGACTTTTGTTTGTAGTTCGATTGGGTGGTCACCTTATTCTAGTAGGATAAATGGCTGGGGGATAGACCCCACTAATCTTTGTTCCTTTGTTTATTACTATTGTTCTTTATGAGGAATCAGCTAGTGGCCGCTATTTTGTGGCCGTTCATGTCCTTTCCTTCTTTGGGTTTCAACTGAGCCTTATCTAATAGGGAAACATTAGATATTGATAGAGTTCTTATCTAATAGGGAAACATTAGATATTATTGATCCCTATGATGCTAGGGAAGTTTGGCGGTAACAGGGAGAAGGGATGTTTGTGTTTAGAACCCTTGTCCTTCTAAAGAATTCTGGTATAAATCCTTCTTTCTTTGTTTAGTGAACCTGTCTTCCTTGAGTGATTCAGCCTTTTCCTCACTATAGAAGGTGAAAATTCCAAAGAAGGTTTAAGTTTTTTGTTTGGCAAGTTATCCATGGAAGAATAAACACCTTGGAGAGAGTTCGAGAATGTTGCAACCTGATGGGACCATTGTGTTGCATTCTTCGCAGGAGGGAGCAGAGAATCTTGATGATATGCTTTGCGCTCATGACTTTACTCATGCAGTTTTGATTAAAATTTTTGAAGAGTTTGTTTTTGGTTTGGTGACACATAGAAGCTGCAAAGAGATGATTGAGGAGTTTCCTTTCCATCTTTTTTTTTTTTTTTTTTTTTTTGAGAGAGGAAAGTTGGCGTTTGTGTCATTGTTTGATGTCTTTTGGGAGGCTCCTGAGAGGTGTGGTCCTGTATTAGGTTCAAAATGTCACTTTGGGCTTCTATTACCAAGCGTTTTTGCTGTTAAATGTTATTCTGTTAGATTCAAGGCTATTTTTGTAGGCTTCTCCTTTTTGGTGGGCTTTCCCTTTTTGTTTTCCCATGTATTCTTTCATTTTTTTTCTCAGTGAAAGTTTGGCTTTTAATCATTTAAAAAACTGGTATAGGATTCTGATACTGAAAATAGCTTTTCCCGGTGCCTTGATGACATGTAGTCAATGTGGCTATTCACATTGTTTTAGGGTTGATCTTTGGTGGGGATTCTTAGGAATTAGGTGGTTCTAAGCAGTTGATTGTCCAAGGAAACTTGTTATACAATGTCTATTGCCTCTAGCTTTACCCCCACCTCATTGGCAGAAGATGACCTATGAAGATTGTGGACTGTTACTAAAAATATTTCTTATTGCCTTATTTGTGCGTCGGATTGCAAATAATACATCTATATTGCTTAGGCAATCAACTTTCCTTCTTTATATATTAGATGCATCTCTTAATTAAAATATAAATGTCGGTTTCATTTTATTTTTTCTTTTCACTTCTGCTGAGTATCAAATGGTTTAGCAGACTCACCTTTATCTTTCATTTTCTTGATAAGATTGAACTTTTACTCTTACTTAGATATTCTCTTTATTGTACAGGTATTGCGAATGCCTGTGGTTGCTCTATTAAAGGACAAGGTTTAGAATTATGATAGTATGTTTTTCTTTTTCTTGTGGGCACTACTTGGAATGAAACTCTGCCATTGAGATGAAAATGGATTGATATAGTACATTTTGAAATATTGCAGAGTAATGAGCATTATAAGGGTGTTCGGTTGGCTTCTGGACAGGACATCTTTAGTCACCAGTTGGTGCTGGATCCATGCTTTATGGTTCCCCGACAGTTAAACTTATCTCTAGAAAGCCTTCAAGACGTTAGCTTGAGGGATGCTAACGACAAGGTGGCCAGAGGAATATATATTACAAAGCACTCCTTGGTATCAGACGTCAGGAACTGCCTGCTGGTTTATCCTCCTAAAGGTAAGCAGTCCTTGGTTTTATCTATGTTATCAACAAACCATTTAGTAGGAGAGAATTAACAATTTTCCTTCATTCACCTTAGCTTTGTTTCCCGAGCAAGTTTCATCAGTTCGGGTTCTCCAGATAGGTGGCAATTTAGCTGTTTGTCCAGAGGATATGTAAGTTCATTTTAGTTTTTTAAATAACTTCACTGTTGTCATCTATTTTCTTGTGCTCTCATTCTTTGAACCTATTCTTCACTTTCATTAATGATAAATTATTTTTCTTAACCAAAAAAAAAAAAAAAAAAAAAAAAAAAAAAAAAAAGAAAAATAGTTGATACACTTATTCTGCCCAACAAAATGACTAACTTGTTTTTTGAAAAGTGCTCAAGGCCTGTGGATTGTGGCCATCGAAATATTTTTGTGAATGTCTTCTTAAAGCCACGGTCAGAGAGGTGCTGTCTTGATATGTTTTATTTCCAGCCCATTGGTTAGGCACTATCAAATGTTGTCTTTAGGTGGTAGTCTTCAACTTTGAACCCAGTGAACGTGAGAAAAATATTAGGTTCTTCAGCTTGAGAACAATTTTGTAGGCTTGTATATTAAACAAATTTTACTCGTATAGACAAAATTGTTTAACCTACTGGGCATTCAGCTTTGTTGGCTTGCATCCTCAAAGGGATGGCTAAGTGGAAGTAAATCATGCTCTTGATCTCAAACATATTAATGGATAGGGATGCCAGGTTGACTAATCAGTATCATCAGGCTTCGAGTTAGGCTTATCTTCGTTTCCACCGATAACATCAGTTGGTGGAATGGAAGTGTGACACCCATTTTTTTCAAATTTAGAGGTGGCATGATCTAGCAACTCGCTGGACAGGTTTGGGAGATCGGTTGGTGGGTAATTTACCTGATCCAACTACCAACGCTAGCACTCTCCTAAATCTATTCATCCTTATTGCATGTCAAGTCATATTTATCCAATTCAACTGGCCAACTGACTGTTAGATCGTGTCAACTCAAATTTCAAACGAGGTGTCAGGCTTGGTCTGGCTCCTATTGTGATGAGTTTCTTTTTTTTTTTTTTTTTTTTTTTCCTTCCCTCTCTTATTTGCTAGTGTATATTCTTACCTTTACGAAGTCTGAAGGTATAGTTTGTCATCATAATAAAAGAAAGTGCCATCCTTGTACCCATTAACTGTTGTAGTTCACTTGGACAAAAGATGAGCATAATTCAGTGTAAAGACATAGTTAATTTTTTTAAAAGTTCAAAGATTTCGATACAATGCTTGAAGTAATGTCTAATTTTAACTAAATCTTTTTTTTTTTTTTTTTTTTTNTTTGTAACTTATCTATCACTCTTTAATTAAGCAAACTTACTGGACAAGAGCGAGCATATGCTTTTATTCTCCCATAAATTTCCTGTCATCCCCTGTTGATTTCTGCCAAAAAGAAAGTGGAGGTGATTGTTGAGAAGCAGGGTACTGATTACAATGGTAGTTAATTTCTGATTCTCAACATTTATTTATTATTATGAGCAGTTCGGTTAATAGGAACATATTAAGTTATTATGATTTTTTTTTTACATCTAACAAGTAACGCAACTTATAGATATGCTTTTTCAAAACATGAACCAATTTTTGTTTTCATCATTTTCAATGTTTTGCAAGCTTTAGTTTGGAGTTTAAATGATGCTGTCATGCCACTTGAACCTGTTTGACAGAATTTCCTTCTTGCTGTAGGTTTGTCATATACATCTCTACCTTATGTGCTAACGCTAATCAAGGAAAAGAGATGGTCCGTGCCGCTATAAATTCAATCATATCACTCTTTGCTTCTGAATGTTCTGATGCTAGTTCTGTTGATCAAAATATCAATGCTGAAGAGAAGGGTTCATGTTTACTTTGGAGTGCATCATACATTCAGGAATCAAGTGCGGTGAGAATTGCTGGATGTCCACAGAACTGTGCTTTTGCTTCTTAATCATATCCTCATATTAATTGGTGCCACTCATATAAAAATATAAGTATCCGCGTCCTTATTTTTTCCTTATTAACAATGATAAGAGAAAAGTACACAGAGGGTCTCTAACTGAAACACAACGAAGAAAAGAAGTTCGAGAGCAGTTACAAAGTCTAAGAAACCAATAATAAAAGCAAAAACTATAAAAATTCTCACAGTTCCATAAAAAACTTGGAGATCATTTTGTTAACCTCTAGTCATAACTGTAAAAACATGGCACTTAAGCTTCTAACCTGTAAGATCTGAGCTATACCTCCATGATTTCTGAAATAAAACTACAAAAATAGCATGATAGAAATAATATATATTATATAATACTGACATTCTACTGTGACATTCTGATATGTAGTGGCTAGCTTTCCTTCCACGATTGAGTAACAGCTTTTTAACCTTCTTGAAGTTGTGATTAGTGAGGAGAGGATGCCCCAAGGCTATTAGGTCCAACCTTAAATTCCAAGGGAGTGCATCATCAAATAGATTAGAGAAGTACGTCCTAGAAGAGGAAGTGTGATGACAGTGAATCATATGCGATTTTGAGATTATTCTGCTCTCTCACAAAGGATGCATCTATTTGGAAAGAGAGCCAAAGAAGGGTTCCTACTTTGGATCTTATCTTGGTGTTGATGCTTTCTAATAGAACTTTTTAATGAAGATCTTTATCTTTCTTGAATTTAATAGATATCAGTGTTTAGAATCTGTTTAGTTTAGGGGAGTCAGTATCTTAGAGGAGAGAGCTGTAAGTGAAAGAATTCGAATGATCAAGGGGTCAAAAAAAAAAAAAAAAAAGATTGTTGGAGTCCAAAATACTCTCCAACCAGACGGTTTTCGTATGAAGTGTGGACTAGGGTCTTGAAGGAGTTAGTGAAGATGGCATAAAGGTTGAGGAAAAGAGAGGCAAAGGAGAAACTTGATTGCCTAGTATCATCTCTGAACTCCGAGATAATCACTAGGACATGAATCAATGTTCCAAATTTACATTCCATCACAGGGAATTTTCTTCATATGAGAAAGGCTTTAACAATTTAGCTCGAAAATATGCCTATTGTTGTAGATTTGACCCATACTTAGGCCACCATTGACAATTGAAATAGAGACCATATTCCAGTTTACCGTGGGGCTGCCTTCATGAAGGACTGAACCCTTTCCGAAAGAAATCCCAAGACCCTAATGTTTGTCTCATAGCTTCTGGGATGTTTACCAAGGGTATATTAGATAGTTGGAGGAGGGATTGAACTTAGTCTTTTGTTTTGTAATGGATTTTAAACACTTATAGGCATCCTTAGATAGTTGAAGGAGGGATGGCTCCACGTCCGAGCATCTGAATCCACTTCAAAAGGCTGGGTGTTGGGTGCCCACCTTGAGTTATCAGTGTCAAATCTTAAACCCAGAAGAAATATGTTGTTTTTTACTCCGTTAGAGTAGATCTTTCTATTTTTTTGCTTCCACTGGTCATAAAGATATTGGATCTTTGCATATTGATGCATATTCTTTCCTGCCAATTTTGGGGCTTAGTATTAATAGAGGTAAGAGTTATGCTACAGGTGTTGATCATGAATTCATGATCAAGGTAATTGTTCAGGAGGGCTTCCTTTGTTGATCATGAAAGGTGGTCTTCGAGAAGGATGAAGATCCATAATTTTTTCTTTGCACCTTTATGTCCCTTCTTTTTATCCGTAAAGTTATGGTCTCTTGATGTTTTGAAGGCATACAGTTAATGATCATTTTTTTATCTGATCTATAGTAGAGAACTAAATCATTTGGGATGATATTTGTGATTGGATGATTAAACCCTTTGTTCTAACCTTGACATGCATCTTGTTCAGCTGACTGCAATGTAAATCTACCAGTAAAATGTTGTTAATTTTTCAGGGTCAATTTGGACCAGTGAGCTTCACTCCTATGCCTGATGGAAATCTGAACTACGATGACCTTTTGAATGCAACATTTGAGGTATACGGTTCCTTTGACATATCTGTTGAGTTGCATATTCACTTCGAACCCGCAAGTTTCTCTAAGAAATAAGGATTCTGCCTACCGCTAGTAGATATTGTCCTCTTTGAGCTTTCCATTTCGGGCTTCTCCCAAGGTTTTAAAACACGTGTGCTAGGGAGAAGTTTACACATCCTTATAAAGAATGCTTCATTCTCCTCCTCAACCAATGTGGGATCTCATAATCTACCCCCCTTCGGGGCTCAACATCCTCGCTGATGCACCGCCTGGTATCTAGCTCTATTACCATTTGTAACAGCCCAAACCAACCGCCAGCAGATATTGTCCTCTCTAGGCTTTCTCTTTCAAGCTTCCCCTCAAGGTTTTTAAAACGCGTCTGTTAAGAAGAGATTTATACACCCTTATAAAGAATGCTTCGTTCTCTTCTCCGATCGTTGTGGGATCTCACAGATTCCCTCCCCCATGATCGTTTCCTGTCAGAAATCTAATAACCACATCCAGCATCTCATAGACAGAATCTCAATAGACATATCCTGTCATATTTCGAGTGTTGCCACCATGCATGCATGAGGGATTACGAGCAATCTTTCCATGTCTTAATGAATGTATACATGCACAACATTTTGGCACTAAAACGTAAACATTCTTTTCCCTTGGTTTGTACTTGACAGCTATTTCAGAAGATGTATCCTAACGAAGAATTCTTTCCCAAGACAACTTCAACTGCAGTCCATCAAGACGATGATGGCGAAGAGAGCTAATGATGATGGCATATTACGACTCGTTGAATCTACTTATCATGCATAGTGTTGTCGTCGTAGTTGGCAAATTGGTCCTGGAAAACTTCCCTGCAACCTCGTCTCTGAGATTGGTCGGGTGTCGGGCATACCTCCATTTGAATCAACAAAGTATATGTTGCTGATGTTTCTTTTGGCGTCTGCAGGATTCAATCAAATACATGACAATGCAAGACCATGCATGCGACCGAAGCACTCCCTTAAAGAATGCAAAAGAACGTAGGTGGATTTCCTATACACTATATGATCAAACACTTCATGTTACACAAGTTTAGTTTAATTATATGCATTCTCCTTAATGGGGGAGAAACCATAACTTTCCCTTGAGGTTTGTTTGTTTGTTTGTTTGTTTGATGATGCATAGCGTTATCGTTTTATTTTCATCGATGCTGTTGTGGTCTTATTTAATCAGACTGGGCAATGTAAACCTTTGTCAAACTCTGGAGCTTTATCAGCTAGGAAAAAAGGGGAAGAAAAGGGGCAAAATGGTTGTTCCAAGTCAAATGGAACGTTGGACTTTGAATTTTTCTATTGAAATATTTAATTACTCTTTTATTTTCATTAATTTCCACACAGCTGGAGCCGACCAAGATGTGAAGGTCTGAATGCCTTTACCACATATTTCTTCCCATTTTTTTTTAATTAAAAAAATTCTTTCTTTTGACTTTTTTTCTTTATGTTCTAATTAATTTCTAATTTTTCAACTATATTTTTTAATTTTATTTATTTTAAGTAAAAATAATAGTTTATTTGTTGCTATTATTTTTACCAATTAATATCTATTTACTAATACTCTCCCCAAGCAACCCCCTATGACCGAGGTGACGTGTTTGCAACTCAAATTAAGATTTTTGTCTTTAACATTTGGATTGGATAATTCAAACTCTGACCTAATCCAAATTCGGTAGTTCATTTGAATACTTTTAATATTAACAATGTTAAATATTTTGTACTATTATAAATACTCTTGACGTTTAGGTCTATAGGTCTATGTAATTTCACGTTTTTAACATTTTATCCCTTTAAAATTGTACTTTGAAAAATGGGTATATTGGCTAAGTGACTAAGTTTTGTGGTTTCTATAAAAGGTAGTCATACGATTCAATGATCCAAACAATTATATATAAACCAAAGTATGAGAGCTGAGTTGGGTTACATTTTTTTTCGATTTGGATTAAAAATCGATAGGGTTTTAAGATTGTTATAAAATAATCTAAATGGTTAAAATTATTGTTGTTATTATTATTATTATTAGAGTTGTAACAAAATTATAATAATTTTTAAAATAATGGGGAGAATGATTTTGTTTTTGTGAGTGGATTTCAATCATTAAAAAAACTTAAAATTAATCATAATTCATTAATTAGGTCATCACCTTGTGTAAAAATAAATAAATAAATAAATAAAAGGCATCACTAATGTCTTTGTTTATATTATTTTCCACATTTCATGAATCTTTAAACGATGGTTGATTAATGGAATAAATTAAAATTTGGTCACATTTAAAATGTATTGCTTCCTCAATTTTTTATAATAAATAATTAATCTTTTTCATGTTAAATCTGAAACTGTGAAAATAGGGATAAAAATAGGAATATTTTAAAAGTAAAATAAATAAACCTTTGTTTCTATTTATTATTTATTTTTAGTTCATACAAAATTTTATTTTGTATTTTACAATATAATTAATCCCTTGAACGATTATATATTATATATATATATTACATAAATGGTCTGAATTCTCAAAGGAAATAAATAAAAAAATTGAAGTGTTCAATGAGTTTGAGAAGACTATAATTCCAGTCTTCGCCTCAGAGATGATTTCGAAATCGTTGCGGAGAGAGAACTGAAAAGTTTGAGGTCTGAATGCGTAATCTGTTATCAGATTACAAGCTTGAAAGTCTTTTTGTGCGTTTTTCACATCAATTGTCAGCGATTACGAGAGTGGATTTTTCTTTTTGGTTCCATTGACCGAGAAATTCAAGCTCCAGTTATGGAAGAGTGCGCAATCCAATGATAAGCGACGTATAGAGGCTTTTCCTTTTCTTTCCTGCTCGCTTTTCGCCGATTCCCTAAGATTTTGGTCTTGACTTCAGTTTCTTCTTCTTTGATTTGCGGACGAGAATTGCTGAAGTTTTTGTTTCGTTGATTGAACGCAATAGAACTGTTAAGAATGGGAAATTGTTTACATTCTTCAACTCCTCGTGCTAGTTCCATTAGCAGCCAGACGCTATCTTCTACTCCAGGTACTAATTTCAAACGATTTATCTTCTAAGTTACTTTTAGAATGCATTTCAGATTCACTTTCTGCTTTGAGCTGTGATTCTTTTTGTTTCTACCGTTGATTTGATTGTATCTTGTGCCATTTCATAGGGACATCGAGCAATCACAGCAAGAGCGTAGGGTTTTCAGGTACCAATAGCACCGCCGGCGCAAGTCTATTTTCAGAGGCGGCGAGCGTGGATGTGAATGAGCGCTATCCGAACGGGAAAATCCTTGACCAACCAAACTTGAAGGAGTTCAGCTTCGCTGAGCTGAAACTCGTTACCAAAAACTTCAGACCTGAATCCTTGATCGGTCAGGGAGGTTTTGGGAAGGTGTATAAGGGCTGGGTTGATGAGAAGACGCTGGCTCCTTCTAAGAGCAATTCTGGAATGGTGATTGCCATTAAGAAATTAAACACAGAAAGTGTCCAAGGTTTTCAGGAGTGGCAGGTAAAAATTTAGCTCATTCTTGGATCATCTACTATACTGTATTGAGTATTCTTTGGTCAATAGAAATAATTAGTTCCCGTTCTTGCTTTATATGGAACTCTTAGCTACTGAACAAAAGTAGATGAACAATATTATTATTATTATTTGTCCTAAACAGAACTACGAAGATCCATCTACAAATTTAGAATTAGCCTAAATACTGCAAGGATTAAAGGGCTTTTCATTTTCATGTTCATTGACTGTTTGAGGTATCAATTGAACTGGTGACATAGTCCATCAATCATTTGACGTTAAGTTATGTGTGCCAGAGAATGTAGCCTTTGTTCTGTCATACTTGACATGCCATTTTTTTGCTCGAACTTTTTAAAATTTCATTTTTTGCATACCTTGTTTGACACAGATTAAATTGGAAATTTGTAGTTACATGTTTCTACTCATGAAGCCCAAAAAAAACATAAAACTAGAACCTGTAAGAACTGGCGCATTTGTTTTTTTACCTGTAAATGCTATTAGGACTTGGGAGCTCTGCTGGTGTATGTAGATGGTTTTTGCAAATTTATCGATTCGATCGGAGTCTACTGTGCAAGGTCGAATAATGTCCAACTCTTCATTTGATATAATGCAGGCTGAAGTGAACTTTTTAGGACGGTTGAATCATCCAAATCTTGTCAAATTATTGGGTTTCTGCTGGGATGATGAAGAATTGCTTCTTGCATATGAATTCATGCCCAGGGGAAGCTTGGAAAACCATCTCTTTGGAAGTATGATTTCCTTAAACAAAGGATAAGTTTAAATTGATTCTTCATAATCTGTGCTGATCTTTGGCTTTTGTGATGGACAGGGCGTTCTTCCATAGAACCCCTTTCTTGGGAAAGAAGGCTCAAGATTGCCATTGGCGCAGCTAGAGGCTTGGCTTTCTTGCATTCCGCAGAAAAAGAAGTTATTTACAGAGATTTTAAAGCGTCCAACATACTTCTAGATATGGTTTGTCCAATTCTCTCTGCAGTCTATTTTTAGCTAATTGCAATATTTAAATGATGTCTTTGTAACTGGAAATTAAATAGCTGGTAATTTCATGTTATCCATCATATCTTTCATTATTAGATATGTTTATATACTCATGGATAATGTTAACACACTGTTGAACTTCTTGGTCCATCCTGATTTCCCCTCATTTCATCTTTCTCTTACCATTCTATCTAAATTTTCCCTTTTATATTCACGTGTAGAATTACAACTCAAAAATCTCGGATTTCGGCTTGGCAAGATTGGGGCCTGCAGGTGAAAAATCACATGTAACAACAAGAATTATGGGCACGTACGGTTACGTTGCCCCGGAATACGTTAGTACAGGTGATAATATCTGTCATTGTTGAGTCAAATATTGCAAATAGCTTGGTTATTCGATTTTCTTGCAAATGCATAGAGGAGAAGTAGAAACAATGACCATCTGGAGGAGTATGTTGAGGATTATTGAGAGAAGTAGTCCCACGTTGGCTAATTAAGAGGAAGATCATGAATTTATAAGTAAGGAATACTATCTCCATTAGAATGAAGCATTTTGGGGAAACCAAAAGCAAAACCATGAGAGCTTATGGTCAAAGTGGACAATATCATACCATTGTGGAGAGTCGTGATTCCTAATAGAGTATATTGGTGATACAGGACATATATAATTTGATTTCACAAGTTCTCTAATCAATCTTATTGCGTCAACATTGAAAATCATGTTCTTTGCCATTACTGATCCTACACAGGTCATCTATACGTGAAGAGCGACGTTTATGGGTTTGGTGTGGTGCTGCTCGAGATTATGACAGGCTTGCGAGCACATGATCCGAATAGGAGCTACGAACAGCGCAATCTGGTCGAATGGGCTAAGCCACGCTTGGAGAAGAAAAAAAAGATCAAAAGGTTAATGGATGCAAGAATAGAAGGTCAATATTCATTGAGAGCAGCCGCTCTAGTGGGAGATCTTACTCTAAAATGCCTGGAAACAGATCCTAGAAAGCGCCCCTCCATGCAAGAAGTTCTTGAGGCATTGGAACAGGTCGAAGAATCGAGGGAAAAACCGAAAGAGTCGAAGACTAGCAACACGCAGTCTAAACAGCTTCATCAAAAACAGGCAAACAATTCATCAGCTAAATGAGGCCATAAGGTGAGAAAAACTGAACATGATCATTCAACATTGTTTACATTTGAGATTGTGATAGAAACACTGAACATTTTTTTGTTGGCCTTCGCTCATTGGTTGCCCTTCTGTAGGGGATGGCAGGAGGTGAGGTTGGAATATATTTGATTGTATGTATAATGAAATGAGTAGGGATTGTTCTTCTAAATATAGATAATGAAATAGGTAGGAATGGATCTCATGAACATTTTTCTAATCAGGATGTTTTAAAATTGTGAGACTGACGGTGATATGTAATGAGTTAAAATGGACAATTTTTATTAGCAGTGAGCTTGAGCAGTTACGGATGGTTTCAGAGCCAAACACTAGACGGTATGTGCCAACAAGGACGGTGAGCCCGAAGAAGGGTGGACGGTGAGCCCGAAGAAGGGTGGATTAAGGATTGGTCAACATGGGGTTGGGATTCCACTCGTCTCCCACCTTGACCTTAAAATCTTAGCACCAATAAGACCCAAGTAAAGTCCACTAACCTTCCAACCACTACTTTTGTCGGCTCTCCCCTTGATTTAAATCGTGTCCCAAAGCTTTGATCTTTCACCCGCCATAATCAACACCATGGCACCCTCTCTCATTCTCTCTTCCCTTTTCACTCTAATTCTCTCCTCCCTCTTATCTTCGCCGGCGCTGGCCGAGCCCAACGCCACCCACCATCCCCGCCATCCCCACCGCCACCTCCGGTCACTCCACTTCTCCCTCTTCCAGCACGAAACAATCAACAAAACCGGCTACTTCATCGTGCCGGGGGTGGCTGGCCCAGGAGTGAGCCAAACCACCACCCCATTTGGCACCATGTTCGTTTTTCACGACCCTTTAACCACAGCGCCCGACCGAGCATCGAAGCTGGTCGGCACGTCGGAGGGAACCTCCATAACCTCTGGCCTCGACGGCTTGCGAAGCATTAGCATAGCCAAGATCAGCTTGCGTTTGAGGAACCATACCGGTTCCCTCTCCATCGTGGGTGGGACCCATAATGTTAAACCGTCGAACCACCCCATCGTGGGAGGGACCGGAGATTTCTTGTTCGTACAAGGCTACGTGACGTCATCTCCGGTGGATCTGGTCGGAATCACGGTGGTTTACAAGTTGGAATTTCATATTTACTGGCCGCCATACGCATAATGTACTTTACTTTGTACAAAATTTCAGGTTTATTTTTACATTCTCAGTAACTTTACTTTTCTGAATATTTGTGTAATAAGCTCAATTGAGCATCTCCCATTTTCTCTCCTAAATATTAATATATAATTAAAAAAATATATCTATATATATATAAACAAACCCCGATTACTCATTTGTGAAGATCACTTTAGATCCTAAGAGTTAAAATTGAAGTTTAATTAATTAACGTTGTAAAAAATTTAGAAATTTGTATTAAGTATAAGATATATTAAATAAAAAGGGGAAAATATATTTATTGTATTTAAAAAAAATATTAAAAATAGAGTTTAAGTAGATAAGAAAAGAAAATCACAAATAGGCTCCTGATTTCATCTCTTATCGAGAACAGCCATGTCACAGTTAAAAGACGCCCGTGAGGACTGTTGAGAATTATTGAGAGTGAGTCCCACATTCGTTAATTTAGTGGAAGATGATGGAAAAGTCCTTCCTCATTTTAAATAAAAATTTTAATTTATAACTTTTATTTTTTATCATAGACTTTTAATTAATTTTGGTTGAGACTTTTAATTAATTTTGGTTGGATCATATTATTAAAAAAGTAAATTAGTTATTGATAAAAGACTTTTAATTAATTTTGGTTGGATCATATTATTAGAAAAGTAAATTATTTCTCCTACAATATTAAATAAAATATAAAATTAAGCTGTGTCTAAAGCCAAAATTTGATAAGAAAAACACGGCCAATCTTCGTTATATTATTGTTTTCCACATTTGATTGGTAATCTTTTTAATTTAATTTTAATTCCAACCAATAGTGTTCAAATTTAATGCGCAATTCTTAACATAGCAATGCCAAACCTAAATCCTAAATTCGATAAAATGAATATTTGAAATATCGATGAGTATTTATTAGGTTGCCTTATTAAAAATACGTACCGACTACTATATAAGAAGAGACGAGCCGATGTTAATATTCGCCACTCACAAAAACATATTATCCGAAGAATTAAGAGTCGAGAGTGGCCCTCGTCTTCATTTCATTGAAGTTTTGATTTGGAAGACGAAGAAACCTATTATCAACTAATAAAGCTCGTAATCGTCAACTATAGGTTAGTTGTCCTTTCTTTCTTATTCTTTTATTTATTTATTTAATTTCTTCATCTTTAACAAATGGTTAAATTTTTAATATTTAACTCAAAATTGTTTTTCGGAATGAAAATGAATATAATTTCGTGAATAATTTTTTCCCAATTTCATTTTGTCTCCGGTAGATATATTCACGAGGCGGAGATGGTGAAGTCTTTCTCCTCCCGTCTCCACCTTCTATTTCGATTCTCATTTCTACGAAATTTCTCATTCAAAGATCTATTTTTTGGGAATCATTTTTTATCTTTTTATATATTTTTATTAAAAAATATTAATTTCAAATAAGTTTTTAATGGCAATAATATTTAATAAGAAAAATATAATATAATTTTTAATAACTCAAATTTTAATATTCAATATAATCTTTTATATTTACAAAATATATATTCCCGACCCAACTAGAAGAGAAAAATATTTTTCATTAGGGTCACACACGAGTTCATACTTGTGATTAATTATTATTTTTATTAAATAGAAAAATATTGTTAAAGATGTATTTTTAAAATGAATGAATTAATTAATTAATATTTTGGAAATGCAGGGATCCTGAAGATGCATGCATGATGTAACCGTTTGGGCATAATTTCTTCAAAATTTGACATTGGATGAATTTACAAAGATGTGTTAATTCTGGATATTATTACACGCCCGCCCCGCCGCTTCTCACTCATCGTTCTCACTCTCCGGCGGCTGCTCCACGTTGAGATCGAACCCCACGCCGCCGCTCTTCTCAGGCGACCCACTCTCCTCAGCAGCGGAGGGCTGGTTGAGATCAATATCCAACCCTCTTCTCGACGCCGCCACTCCCTGAGCCACCGTCAGCAAAGTGGAAGCGAACTGCTGCTGACAGTGGCGGATATCGAGCTCGGCGGCGGTTGGCGGCGGAAGAGCCCCACGGTATGTCCGTTCCGGGTGAGACCTCAAGTGTCCAAAAAGTGCTTTCCACGATTTGAACACTTTATTACAAGTCGCACATTTTGGGTCACCTTTTGGGACCTCCGTTAGCTCTCCCTTCTTCTTTGCAGCCTTCACTTGCTGCTGCTGCTCTCCTCCGTCTCCTCGCCCTCTCTTCTTCCCTACCTCCGTGTTCGAACCGCCTCCCACATGACCATGTGACGACGATGACGACACTCCCACGTCGCCTGTTGTACCTCTTTCTGGGGCAGGTGCTACGGACGAGAGGTTGATGACGGGAGGAGTAGGGTTATTGTCGTCGATGCTAGCGGGTGGTGGAGAAACCGCCATTGGAGACCTTTCTCCGCCATGACGTTGGTCGGGAGAGGTCGACTCTGGGACGGTATTGATATCGGCATTGGCATTGGTATTCTTCTCCATTGCAAGAGACAAAAGGAAGGAAATGAAAGAATTGAGAATGGAGCAAAAGGGATGAATATGCAATAAGAAGATAGCTATTGGTGGATGATGGCTGTCTTAGGGTTATGTCTATATTTATACTCAAATTTTAGACATTATGTAAAACAAGTACGAGGTTAATCCAACGTGTTTGGTTCCATCATAATCTAATATTTTAACTAGTTAGAAAGTATGATCAATACTGAAACGATATGTTTTTCTTTTATTGTGATTGTATTCGTTCCAAGACATAATCTTTCATTTCTAGATTTTTAATTCCGTTAAATTCAACTTGATTTAATTAAGTCGTAAAAATGTGAAAAAAAAAAATATATATTTGAATTTGATGATGGTATATTGAAGTAATTAATAGTATGAATATTTGAATTTTGTATTTTAATTTACCAAATAGTAGGAATTTAGTTTAAATGGTAATGAAGTAATTAAATTTATTTTCACCAAAAGTGTATTTTGGTATTATTTAGGTTACTATAAAAGGGTATGTGCATATACATAATTTGTCAAATATTAGTTATAAAGTCCTTTTTCGGAATTTTAAAATTATTTTGGGCTATTTTAGGGGGAAAATGCATGGAATTTGCTGTCTAAATTGTTGTTCCTTATCCCATTCCTCTGTTTTGCATTATTTAAATGATTAGAACTTAACCCCAAAAACATTATTATGAATATCAAATGTCAACAGCAAAATAGGTAAAGAAATTTTCAACCAATTTATTTTTTAAAAAATGGTACTTATTATTTAGCTCATAAAATATTTGAATTTAAAATTGAATCGTTCTCTAAAACAAATTTGGTCTAATGTGTTAGCTACGAAGTGGCAAACTAGGTATTAAAGGGACATAGATCAAAATACCCGAATACAAGATAATTTAAATATTATGACAACTTGGTCTCAAAGATTATAAGTTTTGAACTTAATGTAATTCTCTCCCACACATATATTAAAAGGAAAATCGATAGGGCGCAAACTAGGTAAGGAACAAGGTTTGGTCGTAATTCCTAACACAACATCCGTTCAATGCTCACCTCCCGTTGCTGCAGACCATTACTCGCTCCATTTGAACCATTTTTGTCCTATACCTCCCACTCCCTTAGCTGCTTGTGCAATGCCTCCATGGTCACAAGTTGGTACCGTCGTTGGTTGCCCATGGCCGCCTTGCACAATTAACAGCTCACACTTGTCAATTATTGGTCACTTACTCCTCCTCCAACCCTCGTAAGGGTGTGAAAGCTTCTCCTTAAATGCTTTTAAAATCTTGAGAGGTAGCCTAAAAGGAAAAGGCCAAAGAAGATAATAACGGTAGACTTGAGTTACAAATATTTATCAAAGAAAAACTTCTCACATGAAAATACACATATAGCACTAACAATCGACAAACGGTTTACTCATCGCCCGAAGTCTTAGGTCTAGATGGCTAGTTCCCACTTCAACTAATCTTATGGGACCTATATGGTCCTACAACATTTAGGTGCCAAGAGAAAATAATTACGTGCTAGATCTTTATTTGACTTGTACTTTACCATTCCCTCCAAGCTCTTTATTGTATCGATAACTAACTAGACCAATCCAAGATGGTTTTTATCACAATATATGTATATATGTATATATATATATATATATATACGCCCAACTCCATCGCTAGCAAATATTGTACTCTTTAGACTTTCTCAAAGTTTTTAAAATGCATCTGTTAGGGAGAGATTTCCACACCTTTATAAATAATGTTCCGTTCCCTCTCCAACTAATGTGGTGGAGAGGGAACAATCTTACTCCATTTCAGGCAACATCCCAAAAACTATTCTCACATGTTAGTGCAGTATCCACTCTTCTTTCCGAGATGGCGCTGCCGCCACATTTGCCGACGGTTCGGAGGCCTGAACATTACTAACTCAAAAGCCAATTCCTCTTCGAGACGTCTGCACTCCGCCGCATGGAGTGAAAGAAAAATGGCCGTGCCGAGTGGCGTATTCAAGCATACCGCCGTAAAGCGCATTTTAGAACTTCCCCAATGCAAGGACGGTGCTAGTTAGTACAGACGACATGTCGGTTCGAGAGTGTTTTTTAAGCAGAATTTCCAACTTTACCAAAGTTCTTAAATTTAGAAATTATTATTACAATTTTAGCTTCTAAAACTATCCCATTTAATTTTTTCTAAACGGTTGAATAAAATTCATAATAAATAATATATTTGAAAAACTCACATTATGGAATTTTGAAATAGTAATTAGTATCTTATTTACGGGATGGAAAAGTCAACACATTGCTTACAAGACTAGGCAGCTCACGTCATCTAATGCAACGACACATCCAAATGTCAATAATAAATGTCTTTATACCTAACCGAACCTCATTTTACGTACCTATAACTTCAGTTGAAGTTACTTAATCATCGAAACAATTTTAAAACTAGAGTAGCATTGGATTGAGCTGTGAACCTAGCTCAAAAACCAGATCGAAAAGTTTAAAATTTTAAGATATTCAACCCAACATTTATTATTTGAATTGGATGGTGTGGGTCACATGAAAATAATAATGATAAATTGATTAAACATAATTAATGATGAAAATGAATATTTAGAAAAATGAAATAAAAGTATAAGGTAAATTAGAAATAAATAAGGTGTTAGCTTGCACGGAATAGAGAGCGAAGGCTCCTCATTAACCAATCCAATTTTCGCATTTCTATTTACATTATTTTATATTATTATTTTATATTATTTTTATATAATTTTATTGTTAGGCAACGCATATGCATCATATTAAAACATGATCTTCAGTTTTCCTCTGGACCTGAATTTTCTTCTTCTCCGTCTTCTTCTTCTTCCTCCTTCCCAAACCCTAATTACACCTTCTTCCTTGTAAATTCCCCGCCTCTACAGTACCAGAGATCAGGTATTTGCTGTGTTTTTTCATCTCCTTTTACACTCCCTTTCCTTTTCAATTCTCTCAATTACCCTTCTGCTCTTCTCTCTCTCTTTTTCTCCCCCTTCCCTTGAATCCATTGCTGATGCCCTTTTGATGTTATTAGGTTCTTTCTATGTCTCGTGTTTCTTTCTGTTATTGCGGAATTCGACCCGTTCTGTATTCACTGCGTTCTTTGGTTTAATTCTGGTTTCATTTTCTGCATGTTTGTCTCATTTGATTGTGTTGCGATTGCTTTATCTTTATTCCGTTTCACAATTGGATGTCCATGTCGGTTTCTGAGTACTTTTCCCACGAATTGAAATGCTGTTGATATTCAAGCGATGATTCTGCCCATAAAACCTTGTAAGATTGGCAATCCGTTTTGTGGGATCTTCCTCTTCTGCCAGATCGCGACAGCTTCAAATTTTAATTTCTACTTTTGACTACTGAAGAAATGGTTTGATTTGGATGTTATTTTATTGCTTCCGAGTTTTCTGATTGATGTTAGAGTCTGATGGAATTTGTGATGGAATAGAATTAGAAGCTAATTTTGTATTCTTATGATTGTTTTTCAGCGGAAGTAAATGTTAACTCAGTTTGTTGTTCGTGTGGAGACGACACATTAGCGATTTATGTTTAAAGCTATAACTTGGAAGGAGAAGAATGGAGGCCAACATTTGTGACGCGAATCATCTCGATTCCGATGTTCTTCTACCGCCAAGAAAGCGCCTTCTTGCTGGCTTGAGAAAGCAAGGTGCCGATGGTGATGGTACTTTTAATCTGCCACCAGTTGCCTCCTCCTCTTGTTCTCCTCCTCCCTCTCCTTCCTATGGCTTCACATCTATTGAGTTCAATATGCGGCTTAACAATCTGTTGAGTGCTCATTCAAATACTAACCTATCATCTGAAGAGATAGTGGAGGCCTCAAGATCAGCTGCAGCTGCAGCTGTGAAGGCTGCGGAGGCTGCCAGGGCAGCAGCTGAAGAGAAGGCGGCGATTGCAGCAAGGGCTGTTGCGGCTGCAAAGAGTGCCATGGACTTGGTTGCCACCATTTCTGAAGAAGCAGCCTATAAAGAAATAAACCTGAGAAAGAACAAGCTGAAGAAACATGTCCCAGTTCAGCTTCTATACACAAAATATCAACCGCTTGAGAATACCAAGACAGATGAAGAGTTAGCTCGCAAATTGCATCGAGCCATAAATAGCTCCCCGAGAATTTTGAAAAATTCATCTGGTTCTGATGCTAGAGGCCACAGACATAAGAGGTTCAAAGGTTCACCTGGTTCTGAGAAAACTAAGGTTTCCAACTGCGGCATCTCACAGGAGTTGGACCCTACTCCCAGGTGCAATGGGCATGCTAGAACCAGTGAGGCTGACTCTGAGGGCAGCGTTCAGGAAGTACGCAAGCTCAAAGCTGATAAGAAGAACAATCAGTCCGAGATGGATAATGGAGAAGCAGAGACAAGTCAGAAGGAGAAAACGTGCGACAATATTAGTGTCGCTGTTAAAAAAAGGGGAAGAGTAAAGCTTAAAAAACTGCCCTTGAGTATTTGTTCTTTCAGGGATCAGACAACTCTCAAGGAAGATATGAATAACGGAAGTTCCCCAATATCCAGTGTGCAAAGCCCAACATCATCTGAAAATGTTATTTTACATTCTGTAGATAGCCCGACTGAAGGCGTGATGCCAATAGAACCCGCATCAGTATGGAAATGCCAGGAGTTTAATCCTCCTCTTTCTGTCAAACAAAATAAAGTTATGCAGTCATGACCGGAATACGACATATGGTAGAAGGTTGGTGCCAATAGAAGTCGATAGTCGAGGTAGGATCCGAGCAGCATTTCTTATAGAAACGGCTTTACTCTGCCTGTCTTCCTTTTGATCATCCTGCATATTTTGTTTCACAATGAACTGGGACACACCATTGTAAATTTCATATATGTGTTTGAATATTCTCCAGAGTTCAAAGGTATCCTTTATGACACAGAGCTTGAAGTCCAAATAAGAGGCATTTTTGTTTTGATTTGATTATATATTGCTGAATATACTAAAAAGGCATCCCCATGTATCTGTAGGTAAGATCTGTAGATGGTCGTTTTCATGGTTCTGCTACACTTGTATCAATATATTACACTTAATCACGTACAGGAAAAGGCAAGCTGTTTGCTTTTTGTTGGTCATCTATTCTTCTATACTCTCATAGTGTTGTTTTTATTGATTAATTGAGATTGAGATTTGTATTCTCTGGCTCTTCCTTTAAGAGGAGGAAACCCTTTCTTATTGTAGCATTGTAATTGCTCTTATTTGTTAATGAAAGCGTCCCTTTTCTATTGTTTTCTGTGCTCAAATAGATGATGCTGTATTTGAAGCCTTGTGCTCTGTTCTTATGTTCACTGTCACGAAGTTGAGCTGCGAAACTCAGCTAACTGTTTGTAATAACGATGGGAAATTGCTGGTTTTATATTCGGTTGAGAATTGAACTTTTTCGGTGATCTCTTAGTTTGTTGTTAGTAGAGGAGGAGAAAAGTTTCTATACAAGAGACATAACCGCATTATCAACTTTCGAGAATAAATCATTTTAGCATATTTTGTCATTACCTACATGTTAATTTAAATATAGTTTCAATATATTCGGTACCTTTTGAGTCGAGCATGACATAAAAACTTAATAGTTGCTTGTTGCTTCGCTTTTGGAATATATTAGGGCATAAATATCACTCAACTTGTTTTAATCGACAAATATAGGAATCATCAAGACTATATGAAACGGAACAAAAATATTCCTTCTATTCTAACCGATCATGTGATCACTATTAGCAACGAATACAAAATGGGTGAGACCATTCTACTCTACAAAGAGACCCAAGCCTAGCTTTGGGTCTATTATTCCGATCATGATTTTTCTATCTTCAAAGGGAGGGAATTTGGATCGATACTACGATTCCTAGCCACGTGCTCTAATACTCTCACCCAAATAGTAAAAATAATAATAATAAGAAAAAAAAGAATCAAGACAAGATCCACATGAAGATTGCACCCCAAAGAGCAAGAGAAAGGGCAGCGACCAAATAGGTCCAAAGCATAATAACAGAGCATTCCTCTTGACCAACACCGAACAACTGAGTCATTGTGCTAATGGACATAGCCGGCGGCGTGGTGTACTGAACCATCAACATGAAGTGGTAAAGAGGATCCGCCGCCAAACACCCCAATGTGTCGGCCGCCTTCACAACCAAAACCCCAATTGCCGGCAGCGCAAAGTACCGAACCGCAATCACTCCGACAATGGTCTTTGGCTTCACCTTCGACGACCTTAGCCCTTGAGTCAGGTTACCGCCCATTATCAGAGTGGTGCAAGGAATCGTCCCATTTCTGCACACAACACTCAACCCTTTAAAACACTCTCCAATTTCATCCTTTAAAACACAAAGACTTAGCCACTTACCCGAGCAGTTGAACAGAATCCTGGACTACTCGAAATGGAGCATTGTCCCCAACAACCAGGTTTCTAAGCCACCACACCGCTCCAAAGATGAATCCCACAAGCTATTCATAATCATTTCTTCATATCATTTTTGGCATTCATAATCATCTCTATAAACAACAATGGATACTCATTACTTACGGCTCCTAATGATGGAGGGGTCATCGACTCTTGAACAATGCGGCGCAAAAAGTCAAGCGTTTTAGCCCAAATGGACGACGTTGATGATTCCCGTTTCTCTAAGCTGTCTTCTTGGGATTCAATCTAACAAGTAATATTGGTTAAAATATCATCCCTAGCCAGATCCACCCTGAACCCATTATATATTTATTTTAAAAAAATGGTTTTAAGTATTTTAAGAATAAAAATATCTAAATATTAAAAAAAAAAATTGAGATATTTTAGAAAAAATGTTTAAAAATTTTAAGAATAAATTGTCTCCGCTCTACTATAAATACTCATCCTCCCTACTTAGGTTTTCATCTCAAGAAACACAAAGCACAAAATGGAATAGTATTCTACAAAGTGTCAGTGTTTCCAACAGAGAGTTGTGTTCAACAATCTATCATTAGAGTCATGCTCTTAACTTAACCATGTCAATAGAATTCTCAAGGGTAGAATAAAGAAGTTGGGACCCTTGAAAGTGTAGTTAAAAGTGACTCAAGTGTTAAATAAAGGGGGTACTTTGTTCGAGGGATCCAGAGAAAGGAGTTGAGGAGGCTGTTCTAAGGCGCTCCATAGACCTTAGGGGAGGCCTATGGTGTACTTTGTTTGAGGAGAGAATTGTTGAAGATTGAAGTAAGGAATACATCTTTATTGGTATGAGGCCTTTTGGGGAATCCCAAAACAAATTCACTAGAACTTATACTTAAAGTGACAATATCATACCATCTTGTAGAGTCGTGATTTCTAACCAAATCAGCTACCCACACCCATCAAAACCAGCTTCATGAACCAAGCAAACTTGTTGTAATTTTGAAGTAGTTACCTCTTGGAAGGCCTTGCTTGATGAGACTGAAACAGGGCCATTTTGTTCATGGAGAAGGCGAGCTTGCAGGTCGCCAATGGAGGCGTGGCTGGGTGATATCAACGGCTCCTCCAAGGCTTTCAACCGCAAGGAGGAGGTTTTCACAAGATGGTAAGTATAAGTCCATTGGCAAAATCCACTTAGCTGAAAGTTCACCAATTCAAGATATTAGATTAAACAGAAATGATGCCAAATTTGTACTGAATCACCCAAGTTAAAACTGGATAGGTTAATAACTACCGCCATGGAAAAGGATGCATAAGAGAGTCCAAGAGAAGAACAGGTATCATGGTCGCCAAAAGGGGTGCCATTTTCATCACAAATAGCAGGGATAATGATGAGAAGAAGGTATCCCAAGTTGCCTAAACAATCATACACTCACCCGTGTTAAATCACTAATTGTAATAGCACAAGTCCACCGCTAGCTGACATTGTTCTCTTTAGCCTTTCCCTTTCGGGCTTCCGCTAAAAGTTTTAAAACGCGTCTGGTAGAGAGAGGCCAATGTCCTTACTGACACACTACTTGGTGACAACCAATGTGGGATCTCACAATCCACCCTTGGAGTGATTTCTCCTCTCCAACCAGGGTGGGATCTCACAATCCACCGTCTTAGAGGCCAGCGTCCTCGCTGGCACACCGCCCAGTGCCTGGCTCTAATACTATTTGTAACAGCGTAAGCCCACCGTAAATAAATATTGTCCTCTCTAGACTTTCCCTTTTTGGCTTCCCCTCAAGTGTTCAAAACGTGTTTTATAGAGAGAGGTTTCCACACTCTTATAAACCAGGCTTAGTTCACCTCTACCACTAATCAACCTAAAAGTTTAAGCTCGAATAAAGTAGAGCGGAAGGAAGAAAACGAACCAGTAGAAGAGGCAGCCATGACAAGGCCTTCAAGATACGGCTTGGGTTTGAGAAGCTTAATAACTATCCAACCCAAAACCCATCCAAAAAGGAAGGTAAGAGCAATGTTGACGGGCATGAACCACCTAGAACTCACCAAATCAACAACAGAAAATAAACAAAGCATTGAAATGAGAGGCTATACCATGAAACAATGTCCTGAAAAGTGACTGTTTGGGCCAAATTTGCGAACATGAGACAAGGAGTGAACACAGCGAAGACGATCTGCACAAACAAACAAACAAACAAAAACCTAATACGATTAAGAGATGGAAGTGCAAGATTATTATGAAAAATGAGAAGAATACCTTGTTGAGAGAGGCTCGAGCCTGGGCCGGAAGAAGATTGGAGTAATCAGTGGCCAAAAAAGCCCCCACTAAGCACATCAGAAGGACCTGCAAATTGGGGATGAACGCCACTTCCAATAATGACAACAAACCCATAATTTTTGTTTCTTGAAGAAGAAGATTACAAGTCGGAGGTCGGAAATGGAACGCATTATATGTATATATCAACAGAACTGGAAGAGGGTGAAAGGTAGAGCCTCCCTGGCTACGAGACAGTGGATTATCAGTATTCTAAACTGTGGCGGCCAGACGTCCCCAGCCAAGGGATGTTTATTATTTATTTATTTATTTATTATTCTCAACTAAATCTCAAGGTAGACTTTCTTATTAGAGAAAGGGGTTTTTTTATTTTTCATAATTTTTTTTATTAATTTGACCATTCCTCTATGAAAGATATTGATGATTAGTTGGGTTCCAGAACCATGTGCATTGAAAAGGCCTCGAGGCTCTTCCGCTACCATGAAGAGCCAAATGTCTTCCCAACCATTAAAATAATAATTTTTTAAAATATCTAATAGAAGGCAAAACTCTGCCACCAAAACACAGAATTAGATTGAATATTTTCACATTTTTTTTATTTCATCAACATACAACTCAAATTTACTTATTTTCCTTTTTATTTTTGTAATAATTTAAATATAGGTAGATATTGTCATTTTTGGCTTGTTGAGGTATTATCATCCGCTCTCAAAGTTTTAAAACACGGGTGTTATAAAAAAAACAGATGAAAAGAAACCAGTAAAATGGGGGGAGGCGGGGACAGTAGTAAATCTCACAAAATACCCTCAATATTAATAGTTAGTGAGAAGAGAAATTAAAAAAAATATATGTATGTGTGTGTATGTATATTACAATAATTATACCAATTTAAAATTTAATTGGGTGAAACTGAAAATTTAAAGTTAAAATTAATGTTTGCCAAATAAAATAATCCCACACAATTGCTAAGGGCAGGTTTGTAATTATGATTCCAATTGCATTTGGGCCCACCTTTCCCTTTCTTTTTCTTATTTTCTAAACTCTCCCCCAAATAAATATATATGTATTTATAAATTAATTATATAACTGCATCATCCACTACATCATCACCTTAACACATTTCTTCTGATTTGAAGTTAAAAAATTAGTTTGTATATTGTTCCAATTTAAACTCCACACAATCTATTTAGCCTTTTAATTAAAATTTCCTTTTAAAATCATTAATGTTTACGTGGACATATTGATTTAAATATAAACATTAATTTAAATTATAAAGAAATACACCATTTTATCTAAATGAATTTCAACTCGTTTTAAATAGAATATAATGCAAATTTTTATAAATTAAAAGGCTTAATGAATTTAATTACAAAAATTTAGAGTTTTAAATTAATTTAATTATTAGTTGACTTCATATTTGACCTCCACACAATTGAACACGAAAGAATTTAGTTCATAATAAAATTTTGAGATTTCGAGGATGTAAAATCTCTTCCTAGTAAATGCATTTTAAAAATAGCAAGAAAAGTTCGAAAGATAATATTTACTAGTGGTGGATTTTATTAGAGGCTACTGTGTGCTAGGCACTAGGTCAGGAAGAGGAGGATTGTGAAATCCCACATCGATTGGAGAGAGGAACCAGTGTCAAAGAGAAATTGGCAGGAAATGATAGATTGTGAGATCTATTTATAATGGTGCTTAAACCTCACCGAGAAAAACTAAAAGAAAAATAATATCTAAAATATCACTTAAAATGTTTATGTTTGTGCACAGTGGTTGGAAGAAGAAAGGAAATCAAGACAAGAGCCACATGATGAGTGCAGACCAAAGGGCAAGAGAAAGAGCTGCAGCCAAATAGGACCAAAGCAGAATAACCGAGCACTCCTCTTGACCAACGCCGAACAACTGAGTCATTGTGCTAATGGACATCGCTGGCGGCGTCGCGTACTGAATCATCAACAAGAACTGGTAAAGAGGATCCGCCGCCAAAAATCCTAATCTGTCCGCCGCTTTCACAACCAAAACTCCAATCGCCGGCAGCGCAAAGTACCGAACCACAATCACTCCGAGGATCGTCGTTGCCTTCACCTTTGACGACCGCAGCCCTCGAATCAGGTTGCCACCTAGTATCAGAGTCGTGCATGGGATCGTCCCATTTCTTCCCATAACATTTAAGTTAAATTAATAAAAATATCTATAAACTTTCTATTTTGTCTAAAAAAAAATATTTACCCGAGTAGTATAGCCGAGGCTTGAATTGCTCGAAAGGGAGCATTGTCTCCAACTACGAGATGTCTAAGCCATGCCACTGCTCCAAAAATGAATCCGACCATCTAATCATAACCTTACGTGTTAGTTAATTCTTCTCTTATATCATTTTTGGCATTCATAGGTGACTACTTACAGCTCCTAATGTCGGAGGGGCCATCAACTCTTGAATAAGAATGTGCAAAAACGTCACCGTTTTAGCCCAAACGGATGATGCTTCCCATTTCTCTAAATTGCCCCCTGCTTCTTGCGCTTCAACCTAAAAGTGAAGTGTTAAATTATCACCACTAATTATATGAGTATATATAAAGATATGAGTATATATAAAGGGGAATCTGTTCGAGGATGTTGCGAGTGTTTCTACCAGTTGTATTCAACAAAAAGGAGTTAGGCACAAAACTACAAAACGCAAACAATTGGTGTATTTTTGAAATGGGGAACCTGTTCGAAGGTCTTGGTTGATGAGACTGAAGCAGGAGGAAGGTGAGATTGTTCTCCATTTTGATCATTGAGAAGGTGGGTTTGCAGGTCGCCATTGGACCCATGGTTGGGTGCTTTCAACTGCTCAAGTGCTTTCAATCGTAAGGAGGAAGTTTTGACAAGGTGGTAGGTAGAAGTCCAGAGGTAAAACCCACCTAGCTGAAAATTCACCGATTCATTATGGGGCTCTGATATCATGTTAAAGAAACTTAAACTGCGGATATATTATTTACCGCGGTGGAAAAGGAAGCGTAAGAGAGACCGAGAGAAGTGCAGGTGTCGTGGTCACCAAAAGGGTTGTCATGCTCACTGCAGATGGCAGGGATGATGATGAGGAGAAGGTTTCCCAAGTTGCCTAAAAGGAAGAACACAAATGAAATGAATAATAGATGAAGAAATACTTGCACTCTTCAATCGAGAAAAGATTATAAGGTATTCCGTAGAAACTGCTGTTCTACTTTGTTGTAGACACTAAACCATTTATTCATAAAATACATAGACAATGAAATCATACAATTATTGGGTTGACTCTATTTTCAGCTGATAATAATATTTTAAAAGAGTAATGAACGAGAAGCAACCTGCAGAAGAGGCAGCAATGACGAGGCCTTCAAGGGATGGGTCGGGTCTCAAGATTTGAACAACTATCCATCCCAAAATTCCTCCAATTAGGAAGTTAAGACCAATGTTGATTGGCATGAACCACCTGCAATTCATTTCTTACATATATATAATGACACTAATTAACAATGAATTAGCTTCAAAAAAAAAAAAAAAAAAAAAGACTGTTTACCATGAAACAATGTCTTCAAATGTCACTGTTTTCACTAAATTTGAGAACATAAGACAGGGAGTGAAAACAGTAAACACAATCTGCCAAACTCAAAAAAAAAAAAAAAAAAAAGAAAGAAGTCATTAGATACGTCAATTTAACCGAATTTTAAACTCAAAAGATTTATCATCGTTAGCTAAACAGGGTCAAGACCAGAGATTATATGCGAGATCCTACATCTGTAGAGGAAAACGAAACATTTTTGTATAAGGGTATGGAAACCTCTTCGTAATAGATGCTTTTGAAAAATCTTGAGAAGAAACCCAAAAGTAAAAAGTTTCGAGAACAATATTTGCTCGCGGTGGTTTGGGCTTGGGCTTCTATCACATTATATTTCTTATTCATGTCCCCACTGCCAACCGGGCTCAAATCCCATTCCATCCAACATGTCAACCTTGCCCAAATCCAATTCATCCCTTCTGTCTCACTTGATGTGTATATTGAATATCATATTATTAATATATTTTAATAAAAAGTATACATTAAAATATATTTTTTAATTAAAAGAAAGTATAAATTTTTCTTTGAAACCAATGGAATCTGTACCGAAACTTGTGGTTCTAAAAATAAATGAGAAATTTGGAAGAGATAAAGATTGAAATAGAAAAATAAAAAAAATAATAAAAAATGACCTTATTGAGAGAGGTTCGAGCGTGGGGAGGAAAAAGGGTGCAGTAATCAGTGGCTAAGAAAGCTCCCAATAAACAGATGAGAAGGACCTGTAAATTGGGCATGGAGGCCACCTCCAACAGGGACAACAAATCCATGATGTTTTTTTATGAGTTGTCCTTCTGTAAAACAAATGAACATTAATTAGCCTAATCCATAACTAATTAACTAACTAACTACCTCTAATTGGAATTTGGCATTAATTTGTTGCCATTTTTAGAACTAAAAAAATCCGAGAAAGAAAAAGAGTACAAACAAACCTTGGGTGATAGCTGACGTGGACTCTCCTCGAGAATGAGGTTTGGTTGGAACTGTCAATGAAATTGCGTATTTATAGAGGAAGAGAGAGTAATAAGAATAATGAGAATGAGGTGGAATTACTATTATTTATTCTTATGCTACACTTCATTTAATTTTTTTAATTTTTATTTTATAAAGCCTGATAAGGTGGAATCCAAATTGGTTGGAGAGGCCGGAAATGAATAATTAAAAATTCACGAATTTTACAGCATATAAAAAACTAATTAAATAAGAATATTATTTATTTACTTCAAACATTCCACTACAACATTCTTGTGCAACATCAAATACATTTATCTAATTTTCAAATATATTATTTTCAAACCTCCTAATTTAATCATCCAATTAAACAACCCGTTTGTGGGATCCCACGTGGTTGGAAAGGAGAGTGTGAAAACTTTTTCCTAACCGACACGTTTGAAAAACCTTGAGCTGTTACAAATGATATCAGAGTCAGATATGGGACGATGTGCCATCAAGGAGGTTGTTCCCCAAAAGGGGATACGAGACGGTGTTCTAATAATAACATTGGCCCCATAGGAGTGGATTTGGTGAGAGTCCCACATCGATTAAAGAAAATAACGAGTACTTTTTTAATAAAAAAATTGAGTAAAAATTCGAAAAGAAAAGTCTAAAAAAGACAATATCAATTAGTCGTGAACTTGATTGAAGTTTAGAAGTTTAGAGTTGTGATGTTTTGCTGGTTAATTATTTCATATTTATAAATTTATTCTACTTTAAAATAAATTAATATAATTTTCTTTATTTCTTTTTCAAATCTTACTTTTTTCCTTTCAACATGTTCTCCCTTTCCCACTTGCCTTTTCTTTTTAAGCTCAAAAAGTAAATGTTAATAGTGGTAATACTAATAATAAATAATGAATTAAGAATAAAGAATAGAATAAAATAAAATAAAATCTTGCATTTTTGTAAAATATTTTTTATTTTTATTTTTGAAGACCTTCATTCTACTCGTGAACGTTTATTTAACAAGCATGACCTATAAATTGGAGAGAAATGAGTAATTTCTCCTGGTCAGCTAAACCGAGTCAAAGATGATAGTTATAATCTTCATTTCCATCTTCTCCTCCAACCTCACCCACTTTTCCAATCTCCATCACTTTATTTATATATATATATACTTATACTTATTATATATTTCTTTTATAATAAATATAAAAGATTATATGGTAATATTTAAATTTGGGTATAAAAGAATATATATCTATTAAAAAGTTTTTTGAAACAAATATTTTGTTTAAACTTATTAAATTAAAAAAAATCACAGTAAATCCATCTTTATCAAAATAAATGAAATAAAAGACGAGGGAACGTGGGATAGAAAAAGTTTACTCATCCTCGTTTCACCCATAAACAACTCTATTCTTAACTTCAAACTAAACATCATATTTTACCCATAAATAAATAAATAAACAACTTTTTTTTTTCAAACGATAATAATAGGAATAATAAATGAATGGCGTCACTGTAAAATTATATGAACTTATAAAATCCATCCATCAATAATTGGTGTATTTTGGTTTTGAAAGCTACAATTTACATAAATAAAATGAATAACGGTGAAAGAGTACATTATTACTATAATTATTTACATCGTTGCTCTTCCTAACATGGTATTAGAGTCATACCCTTAACTTAGTCATGTCAATAGAATCTTCCAATGTCGAACAAAGAAATTGTGAGTCTTGAAGGTGTAGTCAAAAGTCAGTAAAGTGTCAACAAATGGTGTACCTTGTTCGTTAACTTCATGGAAAGGAGTCAAGCCTCTATTAAAGGGAGGTTGTTTAAGGGCCCTACAAGCCTCAGGGGAAGTTCTCTAATGGACTTTGTTTGAGGGGAGGATTGTTGGGAAAGGGTCCCACATTGACTAATTAAAAAGATGATCGTGAATTTATAACTAAGGAATACTATCTCCATTGGTATGAGACCTTTTGGGTAAACCAAGAGCAAAACCACGAGAGCTTATACTCAAAGTAGACAATATCATATCATTTGGAGGGTCGTGGTTCCCAACAGTGGATTGTGAGATCTCACATCGGTTGAACTATGAGACTGACAGCGATACGTAACCAACTAAAGCGAACAATATCTGCAAGTAGTGGCTTGAGTTATTTCAAATGGTATCAGAGCTAGGCACCTGACGGTGTGCCAGTGAGAACGGAGGATAGACATTATCTTGGTTAGTGAATTAGGGGTTGAGAGACATCTCAAGAGGGGGAGGGTCCAATTACCTTATGATCAACAGACTTGACCAATAGTTTGATAAAATTTGATTTATAAACCTCTCTTCCATTGGTATGATATGAACGCTTTGATTAACTTGACTAGCTAATGCTTTTGTAGGGTAGCAGCATTATCTCTGTGCAGCTATGTCACGTTTCCGATACACGCCCTTGTAACTTAGGTACACATGTATCTTCACTTTGCCTACCCCTTCCGACTCGAACACACTGTTGCGAAGCAGATTGGTCGGTTCTTTGATGGGCGTTTATGAATCAATGTAGATGGGATAAGGTATGAAGAGGTCAGTCCATCTTTGACGAACAGACATCAAAGACATTCAAGAAATGACATGATACTGTGATATCCCATGTTGGTTGGGGAGGAGAACGAAACACCATTTATAAGGGTGCGAAACACCATTTATAAGGGTGTGGAAACCTTCCCCTAGCAAACGCATTTTAAGGAAACCGGTAAGAGAAAACCCAAAGAGGACAATATCTACTAATGGTGGGTCTGGGCCATTACAGAAAGTTCGACAAGCCTCAATGATTAAAACACTTGGAGGTAGTTCAAATGATGCACCTCTATGCTCCTTTTGACGCTCGTTGCGATGGTTTAAAACTACAAAACACTCCATACGTGTGCCTACGTATGAGGACCTCAAGTCGTCTTATTACGAGGGAGATCTATTGGCAACACCTACACAAGTATCAACTATCGAATCGATTGATGTTGATACACCTAGACAAGGAGATGAGTTATCATTGATAAAGCCTGCACCACTGAAATAAATAAGCTTGGTAGCCATAGCTGAGAGTCAAAATTTAAATGTTCAAGCAGACCAATTGACTAAAGGAATGGACCAATTTGTTCTTGTCAACTAGTTTCCTCATCATCATCTTCACTACTGGCTCCAAACATGGTGGCCATTTTCAGGGCCAACATTGCAGCCATTTCTCTCCTTTGAAAATCAGGCATCAACCTCAAGCTGTCGCGCATGTTCCCTATCTCAGACATCAACCGCTCTAAATCCTCGAGGTCAAGATGTTTTCCAACGAATGGATTCGTCATTTGATCGAGTTCTTCATCGACAGCCACATGGTTTTCTTCAGCCTTGGGTGGCTCACAGATACTTTGACTAGCTTGATCTTGCTCGGCAATATCAACATCGTTTCCAAGAGCTCTGGCATCTATGGACGAACCTTCTCCGTTCGACGAGCAACCTTTGAAACTAATGTCATCCCACATCTCAGCTGAACCCCCAGATAGTATTTCGTAGTCAATTTCAAAGTCAGATTCTTCTTCTGACAATTCTGATGGGATAAAACAAAGAAGGCATACACTTAAAATTTAAAGTGACAGATGAAATAATGAATGCAAAAGAAAAAAGAAGAAAAACCTTCTTCTTTCGGAAATGATGGGTTGGTAATCTTATCTCCAGTTTTTAGAATCATTCCAGGCCACATATGAGCAGAAAGAGCACCATAGAGCCTTTGAACTCCTTGTATATCACCATCAATTGATAAACCTGTAGATAATAGTACATGTCATTTTTTTTAAAAATAGAAGAAAGAAAAGGATGAAGAAGAATAAATTCAAGAATGAACGTGACACTGAATTCATGTAAAGAGGAAGCAATATGGTTAATATTACTGTCTTTTACTGTCCATTTTATCTCACCTTCGTAATGTAACGGCCCAAACCACCGCTAACCAATACTGTCCTCTTTAGGCTTTCCCTTTCGGGCTTCCCCTCAAGGCTTTAAAACGTGTTTGCTAGGAGAAGGTTTCCACACCTTTATAAAGGGTGTTTCGTTCGCCTCCCCAACCAATGTGGGATATCACAATCCACCTCCACTATTCAGGTCCCAGCGTCCTCGTTGGCACTTATTCCTTTCTCCAATCAACGTGGAACCCCCACCAAATCCACCCCCTTCGGAGCCCAGCATCCTTATTGGGCACACCGCCTCGTGTCTACCCCCTTTGAGGAACAGCCTCCTCACTGGCACATCACCTAGTGTTTGGCTCTGATACCATTTGAAATGGTCCAAGCCCACCGCTAGCAGATATTGTCCTCTTCGAACTTTCCCTGACGGGATTCCCCTCAAGGCTTTAAAACGCGTCTGCTGGGGAAAGGTTTTCACACCCTTATAAAGGGTGTTCCGTTCTCCTCCTCAACCAATGTGAGATATCACAAAACTTATCAGGTTAAAGAAAACCATAATAAAAGCAAACAAGCATATACATACAGCATCCAAGTCAAGGGTAAGGCAAGGATCTTACATTTATCAAAATCTGCATTAGACGCACAAGCCTCGATGAACTCAATATTGCGTTCAATGCACCACTCCAAACATGACCTCCTAGTTTCCCAAGAGGAATCTTCGTCTCCCAATAAACTACTTCCTTCAATTTCAGAAATTCCATATTCGCCTGTATCTGAATAATCTATAGAGGAGTCTTTATGTCTCTGCTTTTGCACAAGTTTTCTGTACTCAATATGAACTGGATGACCTGGAACAACATCTACTTTATTTCCTATGCATAATAATACATCAAATTTTTGTACATCAACATGAGCGACCCAATCCTGAAGGGTCACAAGAGATGAAAGCTGCAAAGACAAAAATAATAGCAGGCATAAGAACATATGACATCGATTATCACAATATTCACGTGAAATTAAAGAAGAAACAAAATGAAATGATGCAAATAGAGTTGACTAACATCATTCAGGTCAAAGACCATGACTAAGGCAGCCAACTGATTGAACATAGGCAACGCCTCAAAGGAAAATTCCTCGTGCAAATGAGCCACTGATACCGACACATCGGCTGTGTAATATTGCGTATTGATAGTCCAACTGGTTGCCAAGGAAAAAGAAACCGACTTTGAGCTCAAATTTACATCAAGCAACCTAATTTTCATTTTGATACCTGGGAGAAGAAAAATGAATTTTCTTTTACTCACTTACCCATGGACCGAAATTTGAGAGGATGAGTTCAGAGCATCTTCAAAGTCCACAGTGAGTAATCCTACAATTTCAGAAAGATATTGGGTATTGAGAATGATCAGTTTCTCTTATGCGAACGGTTGAGGATTGTTGGGAGGGAATCCCATATTGGCTAATTTAGGGAATGATCGTGGGTTTATAAGTAAGGAATGCATCTCCATTGGTATGGTATGAGGCCTTTTGGGGAAGTCCAAAAGCAAAGCCATGAGAGCTTATGCTCAAAATGGACAATTTCATACCATTATGGGGAGTCGTTATTACTAACATGGTATCAAACCCATGCCCTAAACTTAGTCATGTCAATAGAATCCTCAAATGTCGAACAAAGAACTGTGAGCCTCGAAGGTGTAGTCAAAATTGACTAAAGTGTCGAACAAAGGGTGTACTTCGTTCAAAGGCTCCAGATAAAGAGTCAAGCCTTGATTAAGGGAAGGTTGTTCAAGGGCTCCATAGGCCTCACGGAGGCTATATGGTGTACTTTGATCGAGGGGAGGATTGTTGAAAATTGTTGGGAGGGAGTCCCACATTGGCTAATTTAGGAAATGATCGTGGGTTTATAAGTAAAGAATACATCTCCATTGGTATGAGACCTTTTGGGGGAAACCCAAAGCAAAACCACGAGAGTTTATGCTCAAAATGGACAATATCATACCATTGTGGAGAATTGTTATTCCTAACACGAACTACCAAGTATTATGCTTTTTTTTTTAATTATAATCCATGAATGTCAAGACACGCAACTAGACTAATCCCACTAACTTTACAACATTAGTCACAAAGGAAAATTATATAATAAAGAAAAAAAGAACAGACAACTAGCAAATACAAGTTTTCCTTCTACGAAATTGTGGCCAATTTTCTCCATTACAGATTTACAAGACGTCAAAAAAAATACTGAGATTGTACCCAGGATTATAAAAAGAACATGAATATTCAATGGTGTTGATAGAATTGAGATGTCGATTCAATCATTATCATAATGCTGTAGTAATTGAGAACTTCAGGGTCAGTATGGTTCCAACTACCAACAGGCATAACAACAATCAGCTTAATAAACTGCAACAAGTAAGAATTGAAATAGATTGAATTTGGATGTGTAAGAGAAAGAGAATTACTAGAGAGGAGGGAGCGCTTGCCAACATTTGAGGATCCAATGAAAAGGATGCCAGGTCGGCTCTCCAAAGGAATTGGATTCAGATGTAATTCTTCACCCATGACTCTTCTTTAATTGGAACTCCCCAACCATCAAATTATTTTCTAATAAATGAACCAAATAAAGCACACATGAACAAACATCCAAAGACATTAGAAGTTTGAAGAGGTGTGGTGTGGTGTAGTTGAAGAATCTTCGAGCAATAGATATGAGTTGGGGTTCGTTCAAAATCCTTTACTATAATTTATTTCAATTCAATTAGAAAAATGTGTAACTACGTGAATGATGACAACAATCAGCAACAACAACCAAAGAAGAGAAAATGGCATACAAACAGAAAAATTATATCGGTTAATCCTTCTCCCCCATTTGACTGATTTACATCAAAGTAACTAACTAAAGCAAGAATTCACCACATCCACCCAGTTCGTTGTCTAAATTCTTAAGAAAAGGTAATGAAACGAGCAATAAGGTCACGTCCACTTTTTCACTGTATACTTGTGCCCAATCGATAACTTTTTTGCCACAGTTCCTCCCATTCCATTAAAAAACTCTATATTACTTGGTAAACAATGCTTCATTCCTCAGGCCTTAAGTTCTTAAGAAAAAAAAATATGAAATGAGTAATTACTTTTTCACTCCAAACTTCCTGTCAATAACTGTGTGCCACAGTTCCTCCCATTTAATTAAAAATCTTCATATTTACCAAGCCAATAATGCTTCATTTCTCATTGTGAGATCCCACATCAGTTGTGGAGGAGAAAGAAGCATTTCTTATAGAGTGTGGAAACCTCTCTCTGGTAAACGCGTTTTAAAACCTTGAAAGGAAGCCCCGAAGGGAAGCCCAAAGTGGACAGTATCCACTAGCGGTGGCCTTGGACTATTACAAATGGTATCAAAGCCAAACACTAGGCAGTGTGTCAACGAGGACGTCGGGCCCCCAAGGGGGTGGATTGTGAGATCCACAGTGATTGGAGATGGGAACAAAGCATTCTTTATAAAGGTGTGGAAACCTCTCCCTAACAGACGCGTTTTAAAACCGAGAGGCTGACGGCGACACGTAACAGGCCAAGGCGGACAATATCTGCAAGCGGTGGGTTTGGGCTGTTACAAAAAAATTACAAATGGTATTAGAGTTAGACACCGGAAGGTGTTCCAGTGAGGATGTTGGGCCCCTAAGAGGAGGGTTGTAAGATGTCATATTGGTTGGAGAATGGAACGAAATATTTCTTATAAGGGTGTGGAAACCTCTCCCTAGTAGACGCATTTTAAAACCGTGAGGCTAACGACGATATGTAATGGGCCAAAGCGGACAATATCTGCTAGCGGTGGGCTTGGGCTGTTACACTCATCTTACCTATACAAACCCATACCACCAGCTTAGTCGTGAAGTATCATCTCACCAAGTGACCATATTTTTCCTCTCCCTTTCCATCCCAAAAGAAATCTATTGGGTTCCTACTTATTTTTTAGAAAAGAATAAACAAATGCAAAAGTCCCATCATGACACCGGATGGTGGGCCAGCAGGGGCGTTAGTCCCCCAAGGGAAGTGGATTGTGAGATCCCACATTAGTTAGAGAGAGGAACGAAGCATTTCTTGTAAATATCTGGAAACCTCTCCCTATCCCTAGTAAACACGTTTTAAAACTTTGAGGGAAAGCCCAAAAAGGATAATATCTACTAACGTGTAGTTGCATAAATTTCCATCTAGACCCATGACCCATGACCCTTTTCCCTTAACATGGCATGAGGACGCTATCAATTAGAATGATCATAGTCTTCTTCTAAATCAGTTTTAAACTATCAACTTCTCCTTTTCATCCCTGTACACTCCTCCAGGATATATAATTCACAAGGGTTGATCATTAGACCAACGGGCATGGTTGAAGCTGTTAAAATATAGAAGTAAAATCTCAAACCAATTCACCATATCATTGAGGTATAACAATAATGGAATGCCAAAATGAAAACAGTTTGGAACTGGAAAAATGAATCCAAAGAACCATCATAATCTAGAAAGTAGAAGTCAGGGGAGTGTTACCTGGACATCTTGACCCAAAATCTGAGATATAACCAGAAAAGATCAGCCCAACAATTGTAGAGATTCGGGGTAAGGAAAGGACGATGATAGAGAACGCCTGATTAAGAAAGTGGCACCCGTGTAGGCGTGCGTTAAGAGAGGGTTTATCGAGCGGAGTTTCCGTCAACGAATTGGGATAGATGGGCGGCTGACGGTAGGACAGCGGGAGGAGATACGGCCAGATTTGTACAGAAACGGCCGCCGGTGTCAGTAATTTAATAAGAGACGGAGAAATTTAAGAAATTTTAACAAAAATATTTATATTTATAATTGCTTTCTGAAAAATCGGATTACGCCCACATTTTATGTATTTATAATAAGATATACACTTCATAATATAATTTGAGTTCTTATTCCTTTCTGTCGGTAGTAATATTTACTTTTTATATCAAACACGTTAGTCGAAAAAAAATGTTAAATAAATAAAGAGATCATACTTCTTTTGACATCGCTCCTATATGTAGATTTTTTTTTCATCGACTCTAACCAAGTTGCCTCAATATTAGAGGCCAAAGTTCTTAAAATGCAACATCTTATTTCATTTCAACATCTTGGTTTCGTTGACACACCGTTGTGCTTCTGCATTGATTTGAGACTTGAATCTTCTTTGGGTCAAAATAGGCTTGATAATTCGAGCACTTACCAAGACAATTCAAGCAAATACCATGTTGATCGAGAACTATCTAATCACTAATGGTTTACGTGCCATCACAAGCTTTGCTATGTTATTTTTTCTTCGTAGCTCGCTTGGACACACTTATCGAGAATTGGTCCACAAGTAAATTTTATAACACCTTTATTTTCACATCAAGTCATTGGTGCATTCTATGTTGAAACCTAACCCTATAAGACAACCTTCGTCTTATGAAAAGAGGTGCATGTTAGCATACTCGTGTCACCAACATTGTCCTAGAAAATATTTTCAGAGCAAGTGTCAAAACACTCGTCTTGCAAGCTTGCTCATGTCATGCCACGCGCATGAGCCACATAATGATTCACTTAAGCTATGAAGTTCAAAGATGGTAGAGAGCAAACATCAAGTCACGTTAGAAACTCTTTTAAAGCGTATGCATATGATATAACACAAAAGTTAATTCATCGTACTTTACTTTTAAACCAACCAACATAAATGACCGACCTCCAAAATGCTATAATATTTTCCCATCTATCCCTCCTCCCCGTAAACTTGCCAAATCAACAATTATATGATAGGGTTCACAACAAGCATTCTCCTTCGACAGTTGTTTTCAAACTAACTTTGAGAAACCCAGGCACAGTCTATTATCAATTACCCTTCCCCTCCTGGGAACCAATTTCTTGGAGGTAATGTTCCGCATCCAATGCTGCCATGCAACCTGCACCTCAAGAAATAAATCTTAGCCAGCAATAGGA
Source organism: Cucurbita maxima (assembly GCF_002738345.1). Classification (NCBI taxonomy): domain Eukaryota; kingdom Viridiplantae; phylum Streptophyta; class Magnoliopsida; order Cucurbitales; family Cucurbitaceae; genus Cucurbita; species Cucurbita maxima. The sequence continues at coordinate 3,390,383 of NW_019272044.1, forward strand.
ATCAACTTGACTTGAAAACCATTATTGAGGACAAATTGAAAGCATTGCAAGTGAAAGAAAGACATGGCTTTCGTACAAGGAGGACATTTTTTAAGGCGAAAAGGAAAAGGGGCTAAATCTAAAACGAGCCAAAATGATTCTTGTCCAATATTGTTTTTGTTTCAAGCCTGGGAGTGTTCAACCTGGAAACTCCAAAATGATTCTTAGACACAAATTTTAAGCCAAGACCAGCTCTACTTTACCATCAAAATACAAATTTAAGAAATAATGGGAAGTTGGATGGCCAACTTTTTTTTTTTTTTTGGGAGGCAGATTTGGAGAGTAGGGTGAGGCAAGAGGGATCTACAATGGGACGTATATCGAACCAAGATTATATAAAAAGTTGTACTTGGTGTAGGGTTTGAAGCTGATATACTCACATTGTGGCAATAACTGTGGTATGTATAAATTTTAGCAATAAAGACCCCAAAGGCCTAGGAAATATGTAGGGCTTAGTAGAAATTCGATATGGTTTTAATAACCCCAAATGTCAAACTAAAGTTTCATGAATGTCCTGCCTATTACCATAATTACACATTGCCAGTCAGTTTCTACTGGTTGGTTTTCTGTGAGATCTCATGTTGGTTGGGGAGGGGAATGAAACATTTTTAAAAGGGTTATATGGGTGTGAAAACCTCTCGCAGTTTAAAACTTTGAGGGGAACCCCGGAAGGGAAAACCCAAAGAAAACAATATCTGCTAGCAGTGAGTTTGGGCTGTTATAAATGGTATCAGAGCCAGGCACCAAGCAATGTGCCAGCGAGGACGCTGGACCCCAAAGGGGTGGATTGTGAGATCCCACATCGGTTGGAGAGGAGAATGAAGCATTCCTTATAAGTGTGTTGAAACTTCTCCCTAATAGACGCGTTTTAAAACCTTGAGGGGAAACTCAGAAGGGAAAGCCCAAAGAGAACAATATCGGTTAGCGGTGGGCTTGGGCTGTTACATTTCTACCCCTACTTCTCATCCATTAAGGAATTCTTCATCCAAACTCTTATACATTTCTTCATCGTTTGACTTTTACCTCTAAAGGAAGCTTTCAATTAGTCCCACAAAATTCCCCCATCCTAACAGATTCTTGCTAACCACGAGAGTAAAACCACCTCTCTCCATTGACCACTCAAACCACCTCAACAAAGACCCGTTTATTTACATATCCTTGTAAGAAAATACTATGGACAATTGGGAAAGAAAACCCGCTATTTAGTGTCATTGAGTACTAAAAGGTTGACCTATATCAAGCATTCAACCTTCACATCAAAATTTAGAATCATTTTATCTAATGGATCATAACATTAACCTGATCTAATCTGAAACAATAACAACAATGCATCGCGAAAATAATTAAACACTCCTACTTCTCTGTTATGAATCAGGTTCACTACCATATTAGCATGTTCAAAAAACCCAATAAAAAAAACAGGGCTCCACAACTCATAAATTTACCATGAAGACTCATCCAATTTTATTTCGGGTTCTGCATAAAGGCTTTAAGCATGTTGGATTTTTCTTTTTCTATTAGGCCTAATAATGATATAACAACAGAAACGCAGCTGCAATTACATCATAAATGCATTTTGTAGGTGCAATAGGATCCTTTTTGGGGCAAAGCTATACAATTCCATGCCCTCAAATTATATATTACCCAAAAACCTGTCACTTGATTTTCTAGTCTCCCCTAACACACCAAACACCGTTTTCTCTCCATCCTCAAGTCATTTCCCTCACTTATGGCCATGTCTTGTGCGCCAATAGTAAAAGGAAGACGTTTGCTAATTAGTATAAGCCCATTAGAGAACTTTTTGAGTAAGAAGAGAATTAAAATAGGAAGAAGGAAAATGAGTGGAAACCGGAAATTTTTTTCTTTATACTGACCCGTTCCAGCAGCTGTGATAGCTTGTCTGTACTTCTTGTCCTGAACATCACCAGCCGCAAAGACTCCCCGGATACTGGTCTGCGTCGTCCCTGGCTTCGTCAGCACATAGCCATCCGAATCGAGTTGAAGTTGTCCAGCTAAGAATTTGGTAGCTGGTTCGTGACCAATAGCGAAGAACAATCCGGAAACCTTCAAATCAGAAACCTTTCCGGAGACCAGATTATGGACCTTCAGACCCCCCAGGGCTCGTCCATTTGCGTCGCCGTAAGCTTCCTTAACCACCGAATTCCAAATCACCTCGATTTTAGGGTTGCTGGAGACACGCTGTTGCATGATCTTGGAAGCTCTGAAGGTGTCTCTTCGGTGGATGATATACACTTTGGAGCCGTACTTGGTGAGGAAATTGGCTTCTTCCATGGCGGAATCTCCACCCCCAATGACCGCCAAGGGCTTATTTCTGAAAAGAGGCGCAGCGCCATCACAGACAGCGCAAGCCGAAATACCTCGATTCCAGAACCCATCCGCTTCGCCGGAGCCAGGAAAGGTTAATCGCTTCGCAACCGCACCAGTAGCGACAACCACAGAGTCGGCAAGGACGGTCATGGAATCAGTAAAGACCTTAAATGGCTTGGATGAGAAATCGACCTTGGTTACGGTCTCGGAGTAGATCTGAGTGCCAAAACGAAGCGACTGGCTGCGGCAATTGTCCATGAGTTCGATGCCAAGAATGCCTTCAGGAAAACCAGGGAAGTTTTCAACGTCGGTTGTGGTAGTGAGCTGGCCGCCGGGAGCAATGTTGTTGGCCATCCATCCTTCGAAGAGAATAGGCTTGAGCTCAGCGCGGGCGGCGTAGATAGCAGCAGTGTGGGCAGCGGGGCCACTTCCGATAACGCAAAGCTTGGTTTTAAGGGTCTTGGTAGCAGCCGCCATGGCTGTCGAGCTTGTTGAGCTGGTGGATGTCGGAGCGCACGCTACTGGAGGAAGGACAGAGGCGGCGCAAATGGAAAAACAACGCTTTTCACGGTAAACTCGGAATGGTATTCAGCCCCCTATTATTCCCCGGCCTCCAAAGCGAGTATCCATTCTCAATTGGACCAGCCTTCTCTTTTTACTTTTGACTTTGACTGTACAGGTTTTCTTTTTGCTTTTTTAACAAAATTGGAATAAAATTTTGTAGACAATGTTTAAAAGAATTATTAATTAGTGTTTATACGATAAAGCACCTTCGATCTTCAAACTTTTAAAAGAACTTAAAAAAAATTACAACTATAAATTACAAAGTCTATGAGAGAATATATTCTAGAATCTTTGGTACCGGATACAATTTATAATCTTAAATTATAGTTTGTATGCTTCTAGCTAGAATTTTATTGAAAATGGGAGCATATGGATTGGTTCGGATCAATATAGAATTAGTACACCACGTTTATTCTATCTTTTCATCCTAGTGGATCATAGTAGGCATAGTTTAAATAATCTGTGTCAACACAATTTTAAAAAAAGAATCACTTATTCCTTCGTCTTTCATATGGGTTTCATAATGTAATATTCCACATTGGCTGGGGAAGAGAACGAAACACTAGGTGTGGAAACCTTTTCCTAGCACACTCTTTTTAAAGCCTTGAGGGGAAGCCCGAAATGGAAAGCTCAAAGAGGATAAGCTCTGCTAGCGGTGGACTTGGGACGTTAGAAATGGTATAAGAACCAGACACTGGAGGCTGTTCCCCGAAGGGGTAGACACAAGCCGGTGTGCCAGTAAGGATGTTGGGCTCGAAGATGGTGGATTTGGTGGGGGTCCCACATCAATTGGAGAAATAAACAAGTGTCAGCGAGAACACTGGGCCCTGAAGGGGGGTGAATTGTGATATCCCACATTGGTTGGGAGGAGATCGAACCACCGGGTGGGAACCTTTTTCCTAGGAGACGCGTTTTAAAACTTTGAGGGAAAGCCTTGCCTAAAGACGACAATATCGGATAGCAGTAGACTTAGTCATTCACATAATTATAGGAATTTGTTATAGGGACTCAATGACGCTATTTTACAAATAATCTGTGATTTTTCTTAGCGGGAACAAGTTGTGATAAAATAAAATATGTTTTGTTTATCTCTTCCAAAAAAGTAGATAGATATTATTTTAAATTTAATAAATGTAATTTGAAAGGTTTAGAGTTGTGGTTTAATTATCGCTGCGGGTGTGACTCGAGATTGGCATCGCAAGCGGCTTGTCTGGACCTACTTGCGATGAAGGGAGCCTTTTCCTCACCATTTACTTGCTCTTTGCATTGTTTCTGCATACACAAGCAACAACGCTTTGAAGCATCAGATATCAAACTATGGGATTCTTTTTCCCTTCATGCTTTATAATTTTATGGTTATGAACCTAGGATGAATAGGGAAAGTAGAAGACATGATAACTGAATTTCGACTCGTTCTGGGAATAGTATAAGCCTATGTTATGATGCAAAAGTTCTTTCAATAACTTTTAAACCAACAAACGTAAATACAAATTATCCAATGATTATCCCGAATAACTGACCCCGAAAATGCTATAATATTTTCGCATTTATCCCTCCTTGTAAACTTATGAAGTCAACAATTATATGACCGGGTCTACAACAAGCACCCTTCAACAATCATTCTTGATATTTGGCCATTGTCTTCAAATAATTTCTCAACGGCCAACTTTGAGAAACCCAGGCACAGTCTATTATCAATCACTCTTCCCCTCCTCAGAACCAATTTCTTGCAGGTAATGTTCCGCATCCAATGCTGCCATGCAACCTGCACCACAAGAAATAAATCTTAGCCAGCGGATCCAAAGCAACTTGAATTGATAAACCGTTACGGAGGACAAATTTGAAATATTGTAAGTGAAACAAAGACATGGTTTTCGTACAAAAGGGAAATGCTTTAAGGCAAAAAGGACCAAAAGTCCCATTGTCTTGAGCTCAATACATAACACAGGCTAAACCTCTCATCTTCTCTTCAATGGTTCTTAGACACGAATTTTAAGCCAAAACAGACTTTATTTTACCTTCAAAAACATAAATTCAAGGGCATGCGAGGAGGGCAAAGAAATAATGGGAAGATCGATGACTAATTTTTTACTTGGGAGGAAAATCCGGAGAGAAGAGTGGGGCAAGAGGGTGAACAATGGGGCATATATTGAAACCAAGATTATGTAAAAAGTGTTAATAAGAAAAATAATAGTAATTATTAGTAAAAGAACTTAAGCATACCATGTTAGTAATCAATTATCACAATGTCAGGAAGCTTCTGACATAAATGTTTGCGTAGAGATTATTGAAAATTTTGCTAGCATATACCGACGTAAGAAGGGTGAATAGCCAAATATGTATCTAGGATTAGCTTTAAAAGGAAACCACAAATTTTTTTCCTCCTTGAAGACTATTATTGAGAAAATAGAAAGAAAATTGTCAACATGGTCATCATGTTAAAATTCAAAAGCTAGAAGGCTCACCCTAATATAAGTCACAACTATCCAACCTCCCCACTTATTGCATGTCTCTATTCGAAATGCCACAAAAAGTGGCTACAGATATAGTAAGGATATTCAGGAACTATCTGTGGAAAGATGACACACATCTTGTTCGATGAAATATCATAAACCTCCTAGCAGAAAAGGGAGGACTCAATCTATTTTTGATAAAGAAGAAGAACAAGGCTCTCCTCACATGATGGATAAAGGGATATCATCTTGAAGAAAATGCCTTGTAGAGAAAAACTTATAAAAGCTAAATATACTCCTACTTCATGCAAAAATCGACCCCTCCATCTTCTGCAAAGGGGCCTTGGAAGTACATAAAGAAATATCACAACCTTATCACCAACCAAATTCGCCGTAGGGTGGGTGATGGAAGAAGCACATCATTGTGGACTGACCCATGGATTGAAAACAGCATATACTAGCCCTACGGTATCTACTTTTGTACAAACTCTCTCATAACAAAAGAGCCACAATAAAAAAAAACACGAAATGTTGTTAAATTAAGCCACAAACTTGCCCCAGTTGTATTGTCAAATGAAACAGACTCATTGACTTGGCTTCACTAACGGGGTCTTCTCTACAAAATCTTTGATGATAGACATAATGGGAAAAAATAGAAGCAATAAATCTCAGGCAAGGATAGTATGAAAAGGAAATCACCCTAAAAATGTGAAGTTCTTCTTTTGGAAAATAGAGCATAAAGCCATTAGAACAAGTGAAAATTTTCAAAAAAGAATGTCCTACATAAAGCTTCTGCTTCCTATGAACATTTCCAAGAATTCAAAAACATGGGTGGTTACTATGATCCACTACTAATGTGACCCATGGGAAGTTATTAACTATATAGTGTGGGTCAGTGGACATATTCAATTAGCCTCCTTGCGCTTGCTCAACAGTGTGCTTGAGAGTATACTGAGTGATAAGGGAGAGTTATACTTGGTGAAGGGTTTGAAGTTTGATATACTCACATTGTCGCTAAAAGTGTGGCAAGTATAAATTTTTTTAAGGAAATAAATAAATTAGCTCTTTGTGAAGTGAGTGTCCAGGCTAAACTCTTTGGCAGGTCTTTTGATTCACTTTTAAGGATTCATACCCACCCAAGATGTGGTGTTAAACTCAAATAGGTAAGTTTTGTCAGTGATTGGGTATCTAACAAAATGGTAGGCCATGCAAGGATGAGTAACGAGATATGCCAAGAAGATCCATGGCGAGGCTGGGAGTTCAAAGGGCAGGAAAAAAAATCAAGTCTCAATAAAGACCCTATAGGCCCAGCAAGTATCTAAGGGTAGGTAGAAATTTGTGATGGTTTCAATAACCTCTTGAATGTCAAACTAAAGTTTCATGGAAGTATACTACAATTACATTGTCAATCTGTCTCTATCGCAAGATTATTGATTTTATACTTATCATCCATTGAGGAGTTCTTCTCCCAATTATACATCTCTTCATCATTTGATTGTTCCCTCCACAGGAAACTTTCTATTAGTCCACAAAATTCCTCCATCCCAACAGATTCTTGCTAATCAGGAGAGTGAAACCACCCTCTCTTTCCATTGACCACTCGAACCACCACAACAAATAAGCCCATTTATTTACATATTTCTCCAGGCTAAGAATAATTGGGAAAGAAAACCAGCCTTTAATGTCATTGAGCAACTAAAAGGTTAACCTACATCAAGCATTCAACCTTTACATCAACTACCCCCTAACCGCAAAAAAGTTAAAAGAACAAAACTATCTCATAATCAAATGATCTATTGAGAACACTGCAAAATGGTCGGTCAAGATAAAATGTTTTTCTAAGGTACTGTGACATGAATTTCTCCCCTTCAATTCAAGCTCACACAAGATTTTTGTAGTAAAAAAAGTATATGTATAATTTGTATTTTTTGGATGATTTGGGTTAAAGGGAATAGAAACATCTCCTCAAATGGTTAGAGACAAATTACGAGAATATTCGGGAAATTACCACCTATTTTACGTATTCATGTTGTACAAGCCATGTAGCTTCTAAAAATTATCTGCTAACCACCATTTGAGCTAATTGGATGTAAACTTATTTTATGTACTCCATGCCCTTCAATATTGAGGGTATACATTAAAGTAGATAAATATTTGAACTTTTTAAAATAACAGTCAAAACAAAAACAGATATGGTTCTCTTTCTTTTACCAAGAATAGAACCTTGCTTCAGCGAAGCAATGCTTTTATGTGCAAAAAGCTTTTGCCTGGTGATGTATCTAATGCCTCAAAACACAGGCACCAAGTGTTTGGAAGTTCATCTTCATGGACTTGGATCATTTCCTTTCTCTAAACTTCATGATTTATAGGAAACTAGATGCAATTTTTGCAATAGACTTTGATATAGACAGTAAGGAGACAATTTTTTTATACATAATTTAACATAATATCCATCTTCAATTTTGTATTATTTAATCTAATATAATCTTCCTGAAGCTTTTTCGTCACTTATGGCCATGTCTTGTGCCATCAATAGCACAAGGAAGACGTTTGTTATACTAAATAAGCCCATTACCAATTGAGAGAAATTTTTGACGTTAAGGAGAGAATTATAATGGGGAGAAGGAAAGTGACGATGGAAACCAGAAAGTTTTTTACTGACCCGTTCCAGCAGCTGTGATAGCTTGTCTGTACTTCTTGTCTTGAACGTCACCAGCCGCAAAGACTCCCCGGATACTGGTTTGCGTCGTCCCTGGCTTCGTCAGCACGTAACCATCAGAATCGAGCTGGAGGTGTCCAGCTAAGAATTTGGTAGCTGGTTCGTGACCAATAGCGAAGAACAATCCAGAAACGTTCAAATCAGAAACCTTTCCGGAGACCAGATCGTGGACCTTCAGACCCCCCAGGGCTCGTCCATTAGCGTCGCCGTAAGCTTCCTTAACCACCGAATTCCAAATCACCTCGATTTTAGGGTTGCTGGAGACGCGCTGTTGCATGATCTTGGAAGCTCTGAAGGTGTCTCTTCGGTGGATAATATACACTTTGGAGCCATACTTGGTGAGGAAATTGGCTTCCTCCATGGCGGAATCTCCGCCCCCAATGACCGCCAAGGGCTTATTTCTGAAAAGAGGCGCAGCGCCATCACAGACAGCACAAGCCGAAATACCTCGATTCCAGAACCCATCCGCTTCACCAGAGCCGGGAAAGGTTAATCGCTTCGCAACCGCACCAGTAGCGACAACCACAGAGTCGGCAAGGACGGTCTTGGAATCAGTAAAGATCTTAAATGGCTTGGATGAGAAATCGACCTTGGTTACGGTCTCGGTGTAGATCTGAGTGCCAAAGCGAAGCGACTGGTTGCGGCAACGGTCCATGAGTTCGATGCCAAGAATGCCTTCGGGAAAACCAGGGAAGTTTTCAACGTCGGTTGTGGTAGTGAGCTGGCCGCCGGGGGCAAGATCGTTGGCCATCCATCCTTCGAAGAGAATAGGCTTGAGCTCGGCACGGGCAGCGTAGATAGCAGCAGTGTGGGCAGCGGGGCCACTTCCGATAACGCAAAGCTTGGTTTTAAGGGTCTCGGTAGCATCCACCATGGCTGTGGAGCTTGTTGATATGGTGGAGATCGGAGCGGAAGGTATTGGAGAAGGTGGGATAGAGGCGCGGCAAATAGAATACAAGGCTTTTCGCAGTAAACTTGGAATGGTATTCAGCCCTCTATTATTCCGATTGCCTCCGAAGCGAGTGGCCATTGACTATTTAGATCTTTTTTAAAAGGCCGTTTTACGTGTCCTTCCGATCAGAGCATAGCTTATAATGAATGAGACATTAAATAAGATTTTAAAAAGTGGTGTCTTATGCCTATCGTGTAAAATAACGTTGAATTATCCTTTGCTTCTCCATTTTTTTATTTTTTGGTGCCAAGCTTGTCACTTTACCCATGGAGTGGAGATCCTTGTGTATATTTCTATTTTGATACGTAATTTAATTTTGTATCATTAATCTGTTAACATGTATCGGAGTGTTCAAGTTATATACACGTGTTGGACACAAACTAATGTGTCTGTGCTTCTTAGGTCTTTGGTAGGTGTTGGTGATCGATTGTGGTTGACAATAGCGATGACAGTAACGAAGTTGAATGATGGCTTGGGACAACCACCATGGATGTGAAGATGGAGAAATTTAAGGTTAATGTAGGAATATTTGGATCATGTAAAATTTTAAAATAGAAATCAATCTAAATAAGTCTATTTTAGGTTTTTCAATCATTTATAGTTTGAGAATCTGTGCCGAGGATCGTTAGGAAATGCCCTTTTAATAAATTAAAAGTAAATTCATGAGCCTATTTTAGGATTTTTTTTAATCATTATAACCGGGGAGATCTGTGCTGAGAATTGTTAGAAAATGATCCTGTATTTTATACATTTCCATTGACGAGCCCTTTAATAAATTAAAAGTAAATCAATGAAAGTTAATATTCAAAGAACAATACCATCGTAAAGATCCTTCTTTCTTGATAACAGGCTAATTATAAGCTGCTGCATCAATGGAAGTGGAAACTGTGGAGGTCTTGATGAAATCCAAGCAATCCGCAACGGCTTCCGTGTAGAAGGAGTTGGAGCGACATCTCAGCCTGCACACGGCGACGCACTTCGGTTGCGCAGCCGAACAAGGGTTTGGTCTCCGCTTCTTCTTAATCTCAATAATGGACCGCAAGCTCCGGGAATAGGAGCGGCGCCACGAATTTAAGATCCACAATAGCCGCACGAACTTCGCCCGCAGCCTGGAGACGGCGAATCTCCTGGAGTTGAGACAGAAGCCTCTGCAGGAGCGCCGCCGCCGCCGCCTAATCCTCCATATGTAATAGGATTCATTGTCCGATTGGGGGTTTCTTTTGGTGGAAATCGACTCTCACGTGAGAATGGTTGAAAGTTGAAACCGAATGAAAATGATTATTTATATGTGCCAATCTAAAGTGAAAGTGGGGGAAAGTTTTGTATAATTATTATTTTAAAATATCAGATATAAATATTTTAATTTTAAAAAATATTAGTTAAATTGGATACTGAATGGCTATAGTAATTAAAGTCTTATCTTTTAAATATAATTATGTATTCTAAAATTTTAAATTCAAAATTTAGATAAAGTTTTAAAAACATTTTAGATTAACATATCATAAGTTAATTCATAATTTGGCCGACCAAATATGTTATTATTATTTTTATTTTTTTAGAAAAGGTAAAATATTAAACTTAAAACATTTCTTTATTTATTTCAAACATAGAATTAAAATTTATATTTATTTTATATTTAAAATAAAAAATAAATACTTATAGGAGGTGATTATTGGTGGACCTATTTTAATTTAAAGAAAAAAGTATTTTTTTAAAAAAATAATATTAATCATATCCCCTTTGGAAGAATTTCACGAATTTTTGTTTTACGACTATTAATATTAATTTGAATTTAAGATCCGGTCGGTTCAATCCTCTTTAGGCTCATTGACGGACCGACTCCGACCGAAAAAGGCTATTAAATCGACCGATGAAGTTGGTTCGGTCGGTTTGGGTGGATGGGCTCGGTTTGTCGGAAATTTTTGGTGGCCTCATTATTACAATGTGAAGTGCAAAAAGGATCTGGCGGGTGGTGGTATTAAGAGTAAAAATAAGTAAAGAAATGGAGCCCCCGCCATTGCTAGGGCTTTGGTTCCATGCCAGATCTCTCTTCATCCAACGACGAAGAACATGGCAATGTCGTTTAAGCCTTCGGATTTGGACTCTTCAGCTTTTGATGCGCAATCTTCGTCCAATCCGATTCCCTCGGATGCTACTCCGGTTCCCTTGGATCCCCCCTCCACCTCCTCCACCCTCTCTGAATCTGAAGAAAATCACTGCTCATCGTCCTCCCCTTCCTCCACACCACCTCCGGTTCATTTACCTCTTTCTTGGCCTCCCGATGACACTCTTTCCCTTCAATGGATTCAGCATCTCATCGCCGCTTTCGATTGGTCTTCCAAAAATTTATCTCCATCCGAGTTTCCTTCTGTTCTTCCCGTCTCTGTTTTCGACACTCTAATCCTCACAGCCTCCAAAATCCTCCACAAAGAACCCAATTGCCTCAGAATCCTCGACGACTCAGTCGCCAGCAGCGACTCGACTGTAGTCGTTGTCGGAGACATCCACGGGCAATTTCATGATCTCATCTTTCTTCTGCAGGATGCTGGGTTTCCTTCTGATAATCGTTTCTTTGTCTTCAATGGTGATTACGTCGACAGAGGGGCTTGGGGTCTTGAAACTTTTATTCTCTTATTGGCTTGGAAGGTATTTATGGTCTGATTTTAATTCTCTCTTAGCACCTTCGCTTACTTTTAATCTTTCATGTAATCATGCTCCGTGTATTGTTCGGGGTTTTATGTTATGCGTACAGTAGCATGTGACCTGCTGATTAATTCTTTTTCTAGTCTCTGTTCAATCTCTATCAGCTCAGCCTAGTAATTGTTCTCCCATTTATTTAAAAAAAAACATGGCATCACGTATATCCTTGCTACTTTGTAGTGTTTCTTTGCCTTGAACAGGGGGTTTTCATTTGATTAAATTCTGATGGATAATATCTAAAGGTGTTTATGCCACATCGAGTATTTCTTCTTCGTGGAAACCACGAGTCCAAGTACTGCACATCCGTTTATGGTTTTGAGAAGGAGGTTCTAACCAAGTACGGAGACAAAGGTAAGCATGTCTATCGGAAGTGTTTGGGGTGTTTCGAAGGGCTGCCTTTGGCCTCCATTATAGCTGGACGTGTATTTACGGCTCATGGAGGACTTTTCCGCAGCATATCAGTTCCTTCATCTAAAAGATCAAAAGGGAAAAAAAATCGTAGGATAATCTTAAATCCTGAAGCCAACGGGTTATCTCTTGGTTCATTAGAGGAACTATCCAAAGCCAGAAGATCGGTTCTTGATCCCCCATGGGAAGGCTTGAATTTAATACCTGGTGATGTGTTGTGGTCTGATCCCTCGATGAATCCCGGGCTCTCCCCAAATAGAGAGAGAGGCATAGGTCTCTTGTGGGGTCCTGATTGCACTGAAGAATTCTTGAAAAAATTCGATCTGAAGGTAATTTTATCTAACTCATCGCTTTGTCAGTTAATTTGAGATGTTAACAATGTGCATGTGTGTGTGTTTGGATTACGATCTCTCTTTATTTTCTAAAAGATACATTTTATACAACCCTCCCTGGGTTTGGGGCTTGACTTTCTTCCCCCCTTTTGGTTATTTTCTGTCATCTATAAAAAGTGTACCTTATAGGAGATACATTGTTATGAAACTCTCGAGGTTTTATCTAACATCTTTGTTGAAAGACAATACCTTTAACATCAACAAACTTTTTTTTGCAACAGATTTTCAAAATCTAAGAAAACCGATTTGGAAGATCTTAAAGAGAAAATGTGTAGATAAGACACAAATGTAACACGTTATAGAATACGTCAACATGAATTGAAGAACATAAATTATATTTTTATATATATATATTTGTGAGACAGAATAAGAACATGGTACACAAACTGAAGAAGAATATAAGAGAATTAAAAGAGATAAACGCAAAGAAACATATGTTCGACCAAATAGCCTAATGCTTTGATACCAAATGTTATGAAACTCTCGGGATTTGATCTAACAACCTTGTTGAAGAACAAGATTTCTAGATCTAAATTATCCAAGGGAAAGTTTTGGAACGGATTACCTTGATGATCAAGATCAAGAGTAAAAAAAATATTGTTTCTAAACTCGTGATTCGAATCACTTCACAACAGGTTTGATTAACACCACTTGAACGACTCTAGCATGCAAGTTCTAAACACAAGAATTTGCAAAGTAAAAAACTTAGCTCTCAACAAAGCTAAAATAGAAACTCTCTTCTTTTCTTTTATTGTGGATATCACATTTTGAATTTAAAAGAATAGAGTTTTTATTTTTACTTTGTTGGGAGCTAAGTTTTTTACTTTGTTGATCAAACCTCTTGTGGAGTGATTTGAATCACAAGGTTAAAAACAAGTTTTCTTTACTCTTGATTTTGATCATCAAGGTAATTTGTTCTAAAATTTTCTCTTGGGTTGATTCTTATCGTTTATGGGATTCTTAGATAATTTAGATCTAAAGGTCTTGTTTTTCAACAAGGTTGTTAGAACAAATTCCTAGAGTTTCATAACATACATTTTTAATGCAAAAATTTAGCTAAGGAATTATTATACTAGTTTTATTGGTGGTGGCGGTCAATGTATCCGAAACTTGTTCTAAATGTTAAATAAAAATTTAAAATCACTCAACTATATAATGTTCTCGAGTAATAAATGGTTGATCAAGGAATATTCTTCGATTATAAATTTTTTACTTGGACTGGGCCCAAGCTTATTTTTTACCTTTGTTGAACAAAAACGTGATTTTTGTATTATAGAAGTCAATTATACGTGACATGAACTACTAAGTCATCTCCGAATCCTTGTTTCTAGGCTCTTCTGTAACTATTTGCTTGGTCTTATTTCTCTTGACGGGAGTCCTTGTAATTTGACTCTTTTTTATGGGCCTTTTCTTTCTTGTATGCATGCTTATTCTTTCATTTTCTCCATCAAAGTCAAGTTTTTTTCATTGAAAAAATCATTGTAACTGTTTGCATGTGAAACTGTTGCATCCTTGAGGCTACGAACTTTGACTTCTTTTTTGAATACCTTTCTTACATTGCTCTCACTTGATATAAATTCTCCCCATATTTTTAGGACTATAGCCTTACTTCTCTTACTTCAGATTTTTTTTTATAAGAGAATATCATTGATGATTGAAATTTACAAAAGAATGTAGTATCCATGATGTTTACAAAGGATTTTTTTTTTTTTAAAAAAAAAAATCATATTGACACCTTTGTCTCTTTTGTAATTACATCTCATCCATTGACACTTGTTTCTCATAAAAAAAAATGAAAAAGCAAAAGTGCCGAGGCAATAAGTATATATCTTTCCAGAAGTACGTTCTGCTTTCTTCTCCTGTTCTTATATATGTAGAAGCTTAATGTGTAGATCAAGCCTCGTGATATGCTTCTAGGGATTTTCGTTACTTGCTGGTTTCCTTCTCCCTTCTTCCAAGAGTATTCCAACCCTCCTCTCCATTGCCGATCTTTTATGTATTTTGTCTCCTTTCATTTCTTCCGCAGCTGACTTTACTATATACTTCATAGATTACCCTTTCATGATCCTTCCCTTTGACGTGGTGATTATGGTGCTTTAATTCTAAAGTCGTCAAAGTAGAGAAGAAAACAATGAACAATATAGGTCATGTGTTTGAGAGGCTTGTTCTGTTCTTGAATTCCTAATTTGCTTCCTCTCTTTCGTCTCCTTTAATATTGTACCCCTGAACTCACTCACTAACTAGTAAAAACCTGTCCAACTGCCTAACTCTCTATCTAGCATCTAACATTAGCATATGCCGTTGAACACTGCCAACAATACTCAACTCTAGGTGTTTCTTTTATGACATAAAGCAAACTGTCTAAAAGGCCTTGGTCAATTAATGATGGTAACCTTTTCCTTTTTTCTTGTGTAGCTAATTATCAGATCCCATGAAGGTCCTGATGCTAGAGAAAAGAGACCCGGTCTTGGAGGAATGGATCAGGGTTACACGATAGATCATGTTGTAGATTCTGGGAAATTGATTACTTTGTTTAGTGCTCCAGACTATCCACAATTTCAGGTATTGACTGGATCTTTATCTCTTTATCTAGCGGTTGACATTGGTTTGTTTTTGATCTTTGTACTTCTTTCAAGTTCTTCTCTTTTGTCTATTTAAACTAAGCTGGAGGGATAAGGTTTCTATCAATCACCTTGGTAGATTGAAAATCAGTGTCAGCCATCCGTGATGTTTTGCCTCTAGAAATCAGTATTAGTAGAATATCACACGTTGCCTGGTAAAAAAGAATTGCAATCTGTACGACATTTTTTGTTTCCATTTGAAAACTACTTGTGCTACGTTTATTTTTCCCCAATGGGTGTTTTTTTATATTTGAGCTTCTGCAGTCTTTTAAACATAATGGTATCATGTATGTTTGGTCGGCACAAGTTTGAAGATAAGTAGTGAAGAGATAGTTACACATAGGTTTTCTTTTTTAAAAATGATTAATTATAAATGTAACCACATTCATTAGTATCTTGTTAATTTTTTCTTTGTTGTAACGGGTGAACAATATATTAGCTTTATTTCCTTAAGGGCAATATAAACATATTTTGAAAAAAATAACAATATCTTTTAAACTTGAATAAGCGTGTGGTTTTGAAAGACCCTTCAAAATATTCTACCAAGAACTTTTTTAGATTTCTCCTTACCTCAGTTCTTTGAGAGAGGTTGATCTCTCCCCCAAGCTAAAAAACAAAAAGATCTTTCTTAAGTCTTCTCCTTACCTCAATTCTTTGAAGGCACATGCCTATCGTGCGCTTTCTTATATGCGTATTGGAGGGTTTTTTAAAACAATGACTACGAACTGAAGTAGGAGATAATTCACATCTAAATATTGCAGTACAAAGGCATTTCATTGTCTTGATAAATGAGTAAATTTGATATTACCTTTTATTTCACCGGAAGTAAGAGAACTGTTTTCCTTTCTCTTTCTCCCTGCAGGCTACTGGGAAGAGGTACAAAAATAAAGGTGCATATATTGTTCTAGAACCTCCAAATTTTGATGTTCCAATCATTCATAGTTTTGAAGCCATTACTCCACGACCGAAGGTAGGAAGCTATTACTTCGTTTAGAAGATTATTTTCAAGATGGTGAATCTTTCCTACTTAGATATTAAAACCATATTTTAAAACAATTCAGGTGCTTGCGTCATGTCCTATGACTTACGGCCCAACACAGTTATCCAATAGCTTAAAAAATCGTATCAGAACATGAGCTTTCAATGTTTCTTTATTAAATGAATTGATGTAAATGTCCATCTTTGTTAACACCTTGATCCCTAGAACTTAATGACACAAAGGTAAAACCTCACACTATGTCTATTTATCCCCCTCCTCCTACTCTCTAATCAAAGGCCTCCTAATGTTCTCGGGCTCCATTAGGAGGAAAACCTAAACATGCAGCTTTTTGGGACCCTGTGTACAACGAAATCAGGAGAAATTGGCCAAGTGGAAGGGATTTCTGATTTCTGAAGGAGGTGGAGCCACCTTGATTGATGCAGTTTTAACTAGCATCCCTTATTAGTTTCCATCTATCTTTAACTTTCCATATCAAAACACCAACTTTCCTTGGACTTAAGCTGATTGTTGAAAACAGGCAAGGAAGAGTGAGATGTCTGATATTTGTATTCTTCAAATTCAATATCCTTCAAGTTTCTTCTAGTTTTCTAATTTCCATTATGAATGAATAGAAACCCAATTTTCATCAGGATAAGGGGGACAAAAGGAAAAGGGAGAAAAGTCTGTTCTGTCTTTTCATTTTTTTTCCTCTTGTCCTATACGTTAATACTCTCGTTTATCAGGGGACGTACCATTTTTCCTTTGCCCTTTTACTTGATGACCATTTAGATCTTTACCATAACATCCTCTCCCCAGGTTTCTTTTTTAAGAGAAGTCAGTTGGAGATAGGGATGTATTATCCCATTCCACACTCTCTCTTATCTTATAATGATAGAAAGAAGTATGTGTAATGCTACGTAATTACTTTTGAGGCCTTGGAAAGGGAGCTAACTAACTGTTATTGCTTTGCATGCAGGTCAATGCGTACTATGATTTTGAGGATGTAATTGATTCTGACGAAGAATTAGATTTGGCAACAATGACAACTGATCCATGAATGCAAGTTGTGTGTAATTTATGAAATCATTAGATTTGGCAACAATCACGAAGTTGCAGGAGGAAGCATCCTATTCTGGTTGATGGTAATCTGACAGTTGATTCCATTCAAGTGTCGTACAATCTATACATTTGTATTTAAATTATATGAATTACATGTGTTAGTTCACTTGAAAATGAAAATTTCGTCACGCCTTTCATTTTTAATGACGACACCATGATGCACCTGTTCTTTAGACCATTGAATAGACCTTGATATCCCACTTCGTTTACATCCTTGACAAGTTTTGGTACTGTATACTTCGCTTCAGGAAGATCAGAAATTCGTTTTTCCTGACTGCTTGCACATTATGTTTTTAGGACAAGTTTTGGTACTGTAGGAAAGATTGGAAATTCTTTTTTCCTATGACTACTAGCACATATGCTTTTAGGACAAGTCTTAGTACTAGATACTTTGCTTCAGGTTTTTTCCTATGACTACTCGCATATGATGTTTTTATTGCTCTTAGTTTATCTTGATGAATATCCACTTGTATGTCGAAACGGAGGACAAAATGAACTATTGAAAATACTTGGGTGTCAAATCATTAAGTCTTATCGACAAGAATAATAAATGAACAATTTACATACTGCTAAAAGGTATAAGCAATAAGTACTAATTTGTGTACAACACAATTCAGTAAACTTATTACCTTAGATTAGAAGGGGCTTTCGCAGAAGATACAACTATAGCTCCTCGATGTCAACTAACCACTACCAACGATCTTACAAAGCAAAATCTTGTTTCCTACCTAGCTAAGCGGTTTTTTGCTACTGTCAAACTGTATTAACATTATAAAACAATCTAACATTATCCAACTACAAGATCGGTTTTGTACATCGAACTTTAAGTGGGGCATGTAGCAGCTTCATTCCAACTGTTCAAATGGAACACGAACAAACAACTGTCCGTGTAAGGTGACAACTGCAGAAGTCTGATGCGGATCAATCCTCGACGGTAGGCTGACCACCTGGCACCAAAAACACGCATTGAATATTCATTCTACATTTATATTAATCTGATTTTTCTCTCTTTATTTTCTCCCTTTCTGAAGGCAAAGAATTTAAAGGTTGAGGGTGAGGAAATCAGGGGAATACAGATTAAAACAAGGAAAAATTTAGAAGGGCCGATAAGTTTCAACAATGGAATAAATTGCTAAAGACAGTTCTAGTTACTCAAATAAACTGTGCCAGAATTGAGTTGAGGGTAAGGACCTTTTTAAAGGGTGTGACACCCCATGGATTATCAGGATGTTCGGGTTCACCACTAATTACCAAGCGTCCGGCCGGATCAGATTGAACACGCACCTGTAGAAATAGAGACAGAAATTGGGAGAATATTTATGCATTGCTTGTTTCTACTATGAAACATATGTGCTGATTCTGACCAAAACAAAAAAATAAAGTCGAGGTATCGATGCCTTGAGCTCAAAGCCTAAGGTCGCAGGAGCTAAGGGTTGCTACAGCCAACGGATGGAAAATGCTCAGCTCATAGCCATCGCAAGAAATCATAAATTTCAAAGAAACTGTGTTGTCAATTGAGCTTCTTAAAAGTATTTTGAAAAAGATACATTTTTTATAGATGATAAATTCATTGATTAAATGAAATAAGTATTTAAAAATAAATAAAGCCAGATTCTCCATGAGAAGAATCATACACATTGTAAGTAATGAAAAAAAATACAAAACAGAAATGATGTACCTCCTCACGAAGTAGTCCGGGAACTAATGCATAGACCTCATAACAATCTTTCTGCAACAAGAATGTACTTGCTTTGTAAGTTGATCCTACGATAATTATTTGATGTGTTTTTTAAGTAGAACATACTCCAGAACTTACAGTTTTCTGCACATTGACTTTGACCCAGTCAGCTGGTTGTCCAATATCAACTACTGCTACGTCCAACCTAGCCATTAAAAAAAGAACAGCAAAAATGCTAAATTGATTTCCATCAGCCCATCTAATGTTTCTCACATGGGTATCTCAACGCAAATTGGCCAACTGTCATATAATGTGTAGCTGTATCAAGATGCGTAAAATAGAAAGCCATAAAAAGAGGGAACACTAACTGTGGTTTTGGTGATTTTGTACGTGCTGATTTCATGGCATGCTCCATGTAAGATGATTTCTTTCGTTTAAGAAGACCTACATCAACCAAAATAATAACATATATTTATATTTATATATCAAGATTGAAGGAACAATGCAGCTATGCAGCTATCCATACTGTAAAGAACTCAAAAGAAGCTTACCAATGCTTTTAAGTTGTTTTTCCCTTTTCTGCATTGAAAGTGAGTTCTTATCCTACAGAAATTATTAAAAAGGAATCACATTGGAAACGGATAGTAATGGAATAAATTGAGGATGCACAAGAGAAATAAATCCATGAAACACCCAGCATTCACCAGACCTTGATAATAGGGTCACTAACTTCACCATTTCCCAGAAGACGTGAGTGCCAACCCTGCATGGCACGTGCTGCAGCATCTCTTCGTGCTCTACCTGATCCTGGTCCCTGATGAAAGTTGAGAGAGAGAGAGGTTTTACTAATAAAAATTACTGCAGAAATTTGATCGTGTACCATTTTGTCTCTTGGGTATTTCCTCGGCAATACAATACAAACATAAGCAGGATCAATAAAACTGCCAACACTATTAATTCGATTGATCACAACAAGACCAACCTGGTGAAAATACTAGCACCTATTGATTCATATCTTCAAAGTACTAGTTCCTAAATAATAGTTAAAATCATAGTCGCTAGCACTGAATTCTATGAAATGAAGTGCTTTGTAAGCTTCTACTCTGTCTTACTTCATCTTGTTAGCAAAAAAAAAAAAAACACCATAATAGATTACTTTCCCTAAAAGTTGCAGTATGGCAGAGAAACATGAATATACTACCAGACTACAAAGTTGAACAAAAAAATATCACCTAGATGCAAGAAGACCATAGCCTTGTATCTTTCATGATGAAATAAAATAATATAAGTCCAGCAGCTTGAAATTCTTACCTGGTTTTCAATACTCATAGGTTCTGAGTTGGAAGCAATAGGTACACTAAGTTCACCACCATGGGTTTTATGCCTCTCATAATCAAGGAGAGCCTAAAAAAAACTCAAGGAGTTACAACCAAAAGTATAGTGTTGCGTAACTTATGCAACTATATGTTTATTTTTCCATGTGTAAATGGAAGATGGACACACTTGAGTTTTGATACAAAGATAAGGTACAAAAAAGCACCAAAAAAACTCAGATAATAAATTGAAATAATACTTGGTATGGTAAAAATACATGGATTTAGAACTTCATCCATTTGAAACAAGTGCAATGGATTATAACATCATTACAAGAATTCAAATGACCCAAAAGTAGCCCTTACAAACCCATTACATATTTTTTTTTATAAGAAGCCTATGACTATGAAGATCCCCCCATAACACTAGCCATCAATTCAAAAAACTTCCCCATGTGACCAAATTGATCAGCGCATACAAATTACAGATATAAATACATCAATGAAAATACAAAATATTCAAAGAAAATATCTTTCCACCATCACCTTTTCATAAAATCCTCGAAATGTCCATGAAACTGTCGTACATGTCCTGCAGAAAAAAATAAAAAAAAAGAGGTGACTAAAAAAATCTTATCATATCTACGGCGAAGGATAAGGCAATATAAAAGACCCAACAATTCCTCCCCAAATGGAGATGTTACAATTCAGTGACTATGGAACCATATATTCTTCAAACTACGTGAAGAATGCATCAACAATGATTTTAATGTAAAATCCGCATCAGGTTAGGCATTAAGCAAGGATGTTCAATGCTTTCAGACAATATAACTGCTTTTACTCTTAATACACGAAAGAAAGACAGGTGAAAGAACATAAAATACTATAAATTGGCAAAAGTAGCAACTTGTCTCCCACAATGTCACATGGGAAGATTTTGACAACGTAATCTACAAATTACTTTGGGGGCTTGAAAGACTCTCCTACTTGCCGCCACAACTTGCATGAAGTCACCTGTCCCAAAAGGATGCCAGTTGTGTCAAAAATAAGATTTTAGAGCTGCAAAATTAATCAAATGAAACAAGAAATCTCATGACAAGAAAACAAAACAAAAAAAAAAAAATAATAGACCCGCAATTTTCTAATTTCTCCCCCCAACTACCTATGAACTAAGGCTGTTGGAAGAAGAGAGGTTAAAAGACTTTATATGGAGTTGTATATATCAAGTGCATTTACTTGACCATTAAATTTAGGCACATTACAGATTTCAGAAAGACTAATGTGGTCATTCACACCACTTCATAACTAGCCACTCACTATGTATGAAGCTGCTAAGCCCACAAACAGAGAATCGTATGAGAACTATCTTCAAAATATTTATAGTAAATTTTATGTGATTCAAAAAACATGTTCATTGAAGCAAGAAACTAGTTTTCAATTTCAGATTATTTTTCATAGGAAACGTATATGCCAGAGAAGAAACACAGTGGTCGTTACAGAAAGAACAACAGAATATACCTTGTCATAGCCTCCCAATCTAGTCACAGCCCTCCATAACCTTATAATAAAAAGTTTAAAATGTGAGCTCAAACTCCAATTCCTATTGGAGGATGAAAATCATGCTGCAGTAATGAAGAGTAAAAATATTACTTGAGGCAATTCAGACCCTCTCCATAGAACTTGGGAGGTTTGAACTCCAGGCTTCTTTCTCTGAAGAAGTTCTCAAGCTCCTTCATGAAAGCAGATTGCTCTTCTTCTGTTCCTGATTCACTACCTTCAGCAATATGATTTTCATCCAAAATAAACGAGTGACTCATATTTGTATGCCCATTATGAGGTGTAGTAACACTGTCTTCATTGACCTTCAACCCTACGGCATTTTCTGTTTCCGCTTTAATACAAGATGACACTGGATGGGGAGTTACAGGTTCATCATGATTTGCTATTAAAGCATGATCAAGAGAACCAGTTTTAGTTTCAGGCATCTCAAAGGCCTCAGATTTGGCATCCATGGAGGACTGGACAGTTTCTATGTGAGAGTTGGAAGTAGCAGCATCTAAACTCAACTCCCTTGGGGGCAACTCATCAGGGCCAGTTTTGACAAGAGTCTCAGGTGAGTCAATCTCTTTTTCACATGAGTTGGGAGTTGCCTCAACTGTCACACAGAGAGAATCATGGAGCTCATCTTCCGCATTAACTTGGTTGCCTTCACTTAAAGCAACTGAAACATCCTGTGCAGATTCCTGTTTCTCCTTCGCATCACACATCTCCGGTTATAGAGAGTATTCTACAACTAATGAAAGTTAGGCTTTCAGAAGAAAGTTTAAGTAAAGAAGGAAAGAATGCAGCTCATGGAATTTAGGTTTTCAGAAGTCTGTTAAGGAAAAAATGCTACATTAAAGAAAATGGAAACCCAACCCAGAATCCGGAAAATAGAGTTGGGCATCTTTACATGGAAAGTAGTAGGACTAGCAATACTCGCTAGATGGGCTACCCAAAACGCTCTAGCCAGGATCCTCATCTTATTTTTTCAGGAAAGACCTAACTCTAAGAGTCGATTCTCCCGCCCTCCCCTTAGCAAGAGAATCAAGTAAAAGGAACAGCGTGCACATGTGCCTCAAATGCGCAAAACATCAAGGCTCCAAAGATGAACGGCGCAATGAGGAGAGAGAGAGAGAGAAAGCAAATATTTCATATGCATTTTGAGGGGGTTGGTGAAGGGGGAGGAGAAGGAAGACATTATCAGATGCTTATTGCTTAATTTGGAAAAGAAAAAGGAGTGGCATGCTTCAAGATTCATACCTGGAAAACAAGAACGAGCTATGGAAACGGAAATTACTGCTTTGATGTTCTGTGGTAGTTTTACGAACATGCAATCCAGAAAGAAACCCTAAAAATCACCTGCACGTCACCGTTCTTCTTTTCAAATCCGATCGCACGTTCAGTTGGGTAGTAGTGAAATTTGAATTCGACGTCGTCTATTTCTAGTTCGACTCGCGCTGGAACTGCGCGCCTTGAATGAGAACCATCGCCATCAGAACTTGGACGTTCGCAAGTGGTTCAGGAACGAACATAGATGGGCTTTCTATTTGGTAGGGAGTGTGCCATATCACAACCTTACTATCAAACAGCAAAGTGGCCGCCCTTCCTAGACGAGTTCGAGAGGATGATGTATCATCTAACACACTATAAACAGTGGCCATTAAAGAGAAGATGAGACATAAGGGTCGAATAGGGCCTCATGCCTGCCTTAACCTCGAAAGTTGAGGTTTCAAAGAAAATTTGGGCATGCAGTTTGGAATCAATTTCGTCCATATGACATATAAATGCTCGTCAAATTTGGTGTCAATCGAACACCATATGACTGTTTGCCAAAATAGCGTCTACCTCGAAGACGATTGAGAACTCCTCAAATGTACCTTAAGGGGAGGTATGATGTCAACTCTCCACCACCCCTGACCCATGTGACATAAGCAAGCTACCCTAGGGCACATATATGTGTTACAGTGAAGACGAGCGTTGCGGACGAGTGTATCAATCGACTTTCTTTGAAATAGGTATTTCAAAGATAGTACCGAGCGACGTGAGTGTATTGGTATTGTGCTATAGCCCGTGTGTTAAAGGTTAAATTTTGCACTCGCTATCTGGTATGGACTTCATAAATGATATGACATGGACATAGGGGTCCAATACCTCGATAGAACCCGAATTGATGAATGTTCAGGATGTTTCGATGTTTTGAACGACACGTGGGATCTTCTTGATGGCATAACCAACAACTCTATGCTGATTGGGAACCAAGATGATGTGAAATGACACATGGGTCAGTTCTTGAGATGTTGTCAAGATATATGGGCCATGTTGATTGAGAACCAAGATGATCTGGATGTAACATTGCACACGAGAAACCTTGACCTCGAGGAAAGGCAAAGTCTAGTCGAATGACTTGGTCTGGTGTGAGGCAAGTTGATTATGCCGCAAATGATTGAACACGTACGCGCATACTACAAAGTGAGACGAAAAATGGATATGGGGCTTGAATTCTCCTAAAGGCTAGTCGTAAGCGTGTCAAGATTATAACACTGCAAAATACCGCACAATTGAAAGAATAAGTGTTTCTAAATGTGGTATTTAAATTTTAAATTTTGCATATTACACCCATGTAATAAATATAGGTTTGATGTTATAAATTTGCAATTTTCAACAAACTTGTTTTATATCATAAATTTGTATAATTATTAATTTGCATATTTCAGTTTAACAAAAGTGAAACTTAAAATATTATATTTATCAATTTTTTTGGCAATTGAAATCGGTTGCTGTACCGCTTGTTTTCAATAGTTTATATCTAACAATAATTTGATACCCCACGATCAAGATAATTAGTTAAATCTCGTAAAACCATTTCACAAAAATTGATAACAAAGATAATTAGTTAAATCTCGTAAAACCATTTCACAAAAATTGATAACAAAAATAATTAGTTAAATCTCGTGAAACCATTTCACAGAAATTGATAACACGAATGCTTGATACTGCATACTATAAATTATAGCATCATTATAATGCAACTTTTTTTTAAAAAAATCTGTCTTTAAACTTTGCATAAACAAATCATTTAAACAAAAAGAAAATTAGTTAACAAAAATGTAGTATATACAGGGAGGGAGTAAAGTAAAAGATTTTAAAGTGGAGACAAGAGAATTACATCCCTGATTTTCTCTTCCGCTTGATCACGCCCACATCATTTACCCAAAAGGATGAGGAATACGAGTAAATAATGGGCACTCCAACAGATTATCATCATCATCTTGAATACAACAAATGAGCACAGGATTGGAGTTGGATCTCATAAATATCTCTTTTATCTCAATCTTAATCAAAGAACTTTCAGCTGTAGATTATCATACCCAACCTGTGCTTTGTATCTTTCAAATATATCTTCGAGTGCTTCAACAAACTGACGGTGTAAATCAAGCACCTAATATACCAACAATCATATAGTTACTAACATAACAACATATAGGACTTATCAATAATGAAACATAGGACTTGGTCATCCCTCAAGCTCATAATTCTAAAGGATTTATAATTGTTTGACCTCAGAATTCCTGGCTGTTGATTCATAGAGGAACCTCTTTTTTTGTCAATATTAATTATGCTTGAACATTCGTTGAGAATTGCAAAAGGAATGAAATGGGCCTTCAAGACACCTACCTCATCACTTGAGGGATTTGGATTTTTCTTCACCTCGATGGGTTTCCCCACCACCACATGCATCCGCCGTCTGTAAGGAAGAGGTGATCTGAAAACAGAACAATATTCAATGATCGCTGGGTGATGATGCAATAATAACTACAGAGATTATCTTATAAGCATAACCAAAGATCACAGACCAACACCCTTCATCCAAAAGCTGTACCATTCTATCGAACTTTTCCATGGATTGTCTTGTTCCTCATACACAAATTTCTCAAAATAAATTGCACGTATACAACATAATTAACAAAAGAAAGACTCGTGCAAAGTTAATTTTTCCTGATCCAAGTTCCCCCAAAAAAGTAAATATACAATTCAAAATTGACTGTGCGGTGATAACAATGACATCAAGAACAGTCCAGGAATTAGGTGGTTGTTAATGACCCAAAAACTCAACTTGCCTCAAGGGGTGCAGTCTATGCAACTCCTCTAAGGTTCAACAAAGGCCTACAATAGGTATCCCTGATCGAAGGAGAGTAACCCTATGAAGTGAGGTGGGCAAGATTTATTGAGCTGTGCACATATCAAAGAAGGGTTTTTTCTTCATTGAACTTTGTCTTAGAAGCTAAAAGTTTTATAGTGCACAATTGATATATTATATGAACTAAGACTACGCGAATATTTAAAGAATAAATGTAGTTCTCTTAAAAGAAAGAATCAAGACAAAGTGCTATTAATCAACTTCTTATAGAAAGATGAACCAAAAAAACACGCATAGTGGAGAATAGAAGAGCATGATATTTGTGAAGACTCGGAGAGAAAATCTACACATACCCAAGAACTCCCCAGAAGATAATAGGCGTGAACTTGATCGCTCTAGAAAATTGGAGGAAGAACTTACCGCCAGGTTTCCACCACTGGTAGACGCTTGACTATATAAATTTAGAGAAAACTGATTAAAATAAATTCTAGAATACAAATTAAAATCAGGATGATAATGTAGCATACTGAAAGCAGAGAAATAATCGAAGATACAAAAATACCTGACCAAAGCAGAAAACTGGGACCAATGGTGTACCCATCTCTATCGCTATGCGAACAAATCCTCGTCTTGTCTTGAGGAAGACAGTCTACAAAGTGAATTTCAGAGTTTTCTATAAGGAGAAAGAAGATTGAAAACCCAACTCTCAGTGGAAAAGAAAATAATCATATAAGAATTCCAGATCAGATTGCACATTTTTGGTTTAGAAACTCAAGAAGTTCCACCAGCTACATTTCCTTTTCCTTTCCCCAAATGTATCCGAAATCGTTTGAGGTTTAACTGTAAGCCTTGAGGTGCCTCAAGGCTTATGCCTTTACCAAACAAAAGGAGGCTGACAGCTCTGATGCTTATGTCCTTGAGGCATCAAAGGCGTGAGCCTCATGCTTATTATTAAGAAGGGGGTTATTTGGCGGTGGTGAACCACAATTTAATGGGAAGACAAAAATCATTGCCTAGGACATTTAGACGATCTGACACGTTGTTTTGAAACTAAGACCTCGTAATTTTATGACTAAAAAGTAAAATGTGACACACTAGAACATACTTAATTTTATCTTCATTAGGACAAGATAATAATTGATCTGATCGTTGGCAGCAGGCAGAGGAATACTTTCCATCTTTATTTCCTTTTTATTTACTTTTCCTTCCACAGTGTCTTCCTTTCTCTTCTCTTTTGTCCCCTAATTTTTGGTGTTACCTTTTTTGTAGTGGGGGTGAAATTTGGATTTCTTCTTTTTTCTTTCCTTCTGTTTCTTTTTACTTATCTTTATTTTGGTACCACTGCCACCTCAACCTTTTTTCCGCAACAGTATTTCAATAAATATTGCATCAGAAGATTATTCAAGTTTCTAATTCTGTTAAACATCTAATTAAAAAAATAATGTTTTTCCCATTGTTTTTTTATTTCCCCAATGTCTTCCTCTGTTTTTTTCTTAATATATATATATAGAATTGTTTTTAGTTATTTGTGACTGAAGAGAGAAAGTCTAGCAATGTTCTGGCTAAGTTCAAAATGGACGGACAAGAAGAGACTGCAATTTTATCTATCTTGCCTCCAGTATGCAAGTGCACAAACCTTAACCTTCTAGTAACATGGAGGATAGTGTAATAAGTCAAATAAAGATAGCATGATCAATGTTAAAATTTTCAGGTAAAAAATAGATGGAGAAAGACCTCGGAATTACGCTCCATATGAAATGTCTCTTGAACTCCACCAGGCACAATGATGCAACTATAGCCAGCTGCCAAGAGGGAGCTAAAGTTTTTCCTTGTTGCTGGCGATAGACCCATCCATGTCCATATGTGCCTCAAAAACGGCGTATAAAACACCTGGTCAATACCCCCACATGATGAAACGATAAGAAGCAACGGAGGATACCAGTAAATTCCTATAATAAAGAGGAAGAAGTCTTACAGCGGAGCTAGCAAGGACTTTCAATTTATGGAGAGGCATCAAACCAGTGAGGTCAGCCAACGCAACAACACCAATGGGTAAAACTGAATGTGGCTCATAACCAAAAACTACATGATGGAAAAATAAATTACATCTATTTTATGGAATGTTAAAATTTGAACATAATAAAATTCCATATACCAACACAACAAAAAAATAAATCAAATATGAAACAACCATACATCATGTGAGAGGAAACAAAACTGAAGATTAGTTACAAATAACTAAAAGGTGCCATTAAAATCAAGCAAACAAATAGCTACAACATTGACACTTTCTTTTTAAAGTTGATTACTAAAGGGGAACATCAACACGAGCTTTTTATATCAACCAAAATGTAGGATTAGGCGGGAAAGTGATTCTCCGGAGAAGAGGAAGAAGAAATAAGAAAATGTGTAAACCAGAAAAGGGCCAGCTAAAAAGCAAAATGGTTCAAATAATTCCTTCAAGAAAATGAAAGCAACACCAACGGTTGTTAATAGACTGTCGTATGGCAAAAATGGAAAGTGGATATTTATTATGATAGTGTTTGAGTTGGCTATTTAAAATCAATATACACAAAAACTTAGACATACAAAATTTATTTTGGTAAAGAAACTGAACAGGAAAGAACAATATACGAGGGAAGAGGAGAAGATAATCCCTTCTCCCTAAATAGATCCTCTAATATGAAATGATATAAAGTAGGCACACTACCTCCAGAGTTTCTCAATCAGTAAGAGGATAACGAAAACCCAAAGACAGTGAAGAAGACACATCCTAGGAAGACACAACGGATGTCACTGAGTGCAACTCCAAATCAGACAGGTGGAACAGCCGTGGGAACAACACACAATGGGCTTCTCACCCGCTTACCAGACCTCTAAAAAATTCGTATCAGACTCGTCCCAGATGGAACATTTAACAAACTGAAAAAAGATCAGAAAACCCAAAGCATTAGCAGTCCAAATGTTTTCGCTCAATCCCTTCAACCCACTACTTAGAACCCACTCAAAGGGGTGCTGATCCATGCTCACTCACAATAATCCTACCCCAAAAAGAATGCGGTTCCCTGAAGATCCATGTAACACCTGGAATTTTAAGAAAATAAATAAAATATATATATTTTTTTTCAAAAAAAAAGGGAAAAAACGAGAGGAAGGAAAGCAAAACGGCATGCACACAAGTAGGAGAAGATGACCGTACAATCAGTGGTCCGTTTCTCAACCTTCTCTTTAACAAATTTGAAGCTAGTCATGTTCACCAGTTTTATTCTTTTGACTTAATTTAGGCATATTGAGGAATTTACGAGAAATTTGGAATATCCTTGAAGACCCGAAACAAGCTCGGGAAGTCTACAATCAAGTGACCATATGGAGCAAGTTTCTAAGAAATACTAGTAGGAGTCAATTAGGATTGAGGGCAATGATTGAGTATTATGTTTTGGAGCCTAGTTTGACCTAATTTCATGATAATTGTGCTTAGATAATGTGAACGGTTTACAACTTAGTTCTATTTACAATTGTATAGCTTCCGCACTCATGGTTTATGAACTCTGATGGATCATTAGCCTTTTATGCTTTCCAATATGCTAAGGTTGGATTATTATCACTTAATGAGCATGATAAACATATTGTATGTCTTTTTACTTTTGTTATGCATGATTTAGGGTTTGGATAGCCCGTTATTGTCGAGTTATGAGTTGGACTATCGCTATGTGCCATAGAGTGCTAGTTGTGTTATCCATAGACTATGAGTTACTGTTTCAGGTATTTTGGTCCTAGTACCTAGACATGAGTTCCATAGCCTTCTTGGGTCCTAGTACCTAGACATGAGTTCCATAGCCTTCTTGGGTCCTAGTACCTTGTAGGGACGGATAGAGCGCAACCCTATTCGTGAACTAACCAACAAGGGTTAAGGTTTACTTGTTACACATGGTTTAGTTGTCACCTATAGAAGGTTTTAGGAGTCATAAAGGGTTTACTACTGAAGTACTATCGGTGGTGCCTAGTGGGGAGAGCCATGACCTTTTTACTAATACAGCCCAAGTGGCGTAATGACAAGTAGTTTACTGTTCTAGCCTGAAAAGGCAAAGTAACAGATAGTTACAGCTTCTAAGACAAGTAGTATTATTGTTCTAACCTAAGGAGGGTACATCAGCAGTTAGTTTACTGTTCCAGCCCGAAAAGAGATAGTGACGGGTAGTTTACTGATCTTAGGAACAGGTAGATGTAACCCGACATCATTAGGGAGAACCCATTGATTAGAGCTACGTAGGTAGACATGCATGAAATACGGTCATCGTTTTAGAGCAAAAAGGCTCCTCCAGACTTATGAGTATTACCTTAGGGCTTTTCCACAAGCCACAACACCTCGAGGCGCACTTTGCGCAAGACTGACGAAGGACATAAACATACATGAAACCTAGAGCCAAGAGAAAACAAAAAACCTCTAGGTTGTAAACCTAAGAGGAATTGAGTACTCCTTAGAGGAGGTATGCTAAGGGCTAGTTACACAATGACCTATAAAGTTTGGTATAGACGTTAAGCCACAGTATGACTATTGCTAGGGACAGTTATGAGCACATAACCTAAGCTTCCGTGTATAGGATTAAGTCCGACAAGAGCATACAAATAAATTGATTACTAAGTATTTTTTATACTCATTCCATGTTCTTCTATTTTTTTTATTTTCAGATGGAGTGTATAGGATGGCGGGAGCGTGCAGAGTTGTGCAGCTGCAGGGGTTCCCTTTAGATCAAATCGTCTTCCTTGTCATTTCGTTATTATTTGAAATGCTACTTCAGTTTCGAATGCATATTAAAATTTTAAATTCCTTGTGTCTCCCATTTTACTGCCCTTTTCACCCTTGAGTGTACATGGCGACCTATGATTCGAGGTAGCGAAAATCAGGTCGTTACAATCCAACACAAATATTTAGCCAGCCTAGCCTTATTCTGTAATCTTGAAGGCCCAAAAAACCAAGACGCACCCAATAGGATGTCACGTGTATTTGCTCCTATAATCTTTTGCCACAAACAATGTATTAAGACAAGAGAGGAGGAGCCAAATGTTGAATTCTAAAATTTCCGATAACCGAACTACCCCTTTCTCATATTTGTTCTACGTTGTTGAGAGAAAGAAATGACAAACAATTGTAGAAGGGGAGGGGGGGAAACAGCGGTCACTAACCATAAGCACGATTGGGATCAAAGGCATGTATATCTTCAACATGTAGATTAACAGGAAAATAGCTGCTAGCATTTTGACATATATACCTGGAAGCAAAGAGCAGATAATAGGATGAAAGAAGGAAGTGACGGAAAAGGAAAGAGGGTGCAGAACATACCTGGCCAATAAGCGGCCGTATTTGCTTTTATCGTCGACAGGGATTAACACTAATATCAAAAGTAAAGCGAAAACCCTAAAAAAAGAAGAAAAAAAAGTGATGAGAAAGAGATGCGGAGAAAAGGGAAAGGAAAAGCGGATGAGAGAAAATGAGAAAAACAAAACTCACAAGAGGGCTTTGGGGAGGGAGAGGTAGAAGAGGGAGATAAGGGCGAGAGCAACATTAAGATGAATGCCGCCGAGCCAAATGCCGAGGGCTACCATTATGTGCATCGTCCGCCATTTGGTCGGCGACCCACCGACTTCCTTGAAAACTGTGACGGTAGATCCTGAGATTTCATCCCTCCCCATCCTTCTCCGCCTTCTCCAGAAACGGAAGAGTTCTCGGATTTTGCAACAGATCTAGAAAGAATCGTGTCTGGTTCTTTCTAGTCCACTCCCTTCTCGACTCCTTGGCAGAAACCAGGCGTGGAAGCTGTTAATTTTATTTATACAATCTTTTCGTACTCGGTGAGAGTTCCGTGGGAGTGATTGATTCCCCAATTTCTAAGTTCTCTTTAATCAATTTATGTTATTAATATTTGTTAATGATCGTTTCTCGAGTTTGTCTCATTGTTTATGTGAAAGTAGTACAAATTTGGGTTTAAAACCCAAAATTCATTACTTCTAGAGTTGATCTCCAAACTTGGAGAAAAGTTCAAAACAACATATTTGACTCAAACAAGTTCGAAATTTTTTTTCTGAGTCACTGGTATACCACAAGTTTTATTGTTTTAAATACAATAAATGCACGAAAGAAAAAAAAAAAAAAACTTCAAATGGATCAAGGAAAGCATATGGTACAAAAAAAAAAAAAAAACAAAAAAATCTTATTTATAAACCCATGATCGCTCACGTGGAATTCTCTCCCAACAATGCTCACGAATATCAAAATCGTCCAGAAGGCCAATATTCATCCGCTAATAATTTGTTTTGTTGGCTTTCTTGTTTGTCTACATTCTCAATAATGGTAGACCTTGAAAATGAAAATAATGTTGGAATTCCATACAAGGGAATTGAGTTACAAACAAGAGTTTTTAATCTAAACAATGCAATGAATTTGTTGAGGCAAAATTAAATCTTCAGAGCACGTAGTTTCTCCATAACACCTCGAATTTGATCTGAGATATAAGCATACAAGAATCTCTGCGCAGCCTCATCCAGTCCCGTTGGTTCGTCAGTGGCAGGCCATCCTAGTAGAGGAGAGGAACAATTACGCGACATGGAAATAGCCATCTGCTTCATGCTAGGTAGGTCGAAATCAATAGGCTCACCCACAATAATCTCAATCTTCTTACTGCACAAGGGAACAACAGGCCTCCTACCAAAGATATAGTTTTCAGGCATTATCTGGGAATCCACATAGGTCATCGTAAAGTGAGACGGGGTGAAAAGATAAATATTGGATTTCCAATCAAACAAATAGACTATTGAGGATGGTTGGGAGGGAGCTCGTCCCACATTGGCTAATTTAAGGAATGATCATGAGTTTACAAGTAAGAAATACATCTTCATTGGTATGAGACCTTTTGGGAAAGCCAAAAAGCAAAGCCACGAGGGTTTATACTCAAAGTGGACAATATCATACCAATGCGGAGATTCGTGATTCCTAACATGGTATTAGAGTCATGCCCTTAATTTAGTAATGTCAATAGAATTCTCAAGCATCGAACAAAAAAGTTGCTAGCTTCGAAAGTGTATTCAAAAGTGCCTCAAGTATTGAACAAAGGGTGTACTTTGTTTGAGGACTCCAAAGAAGGAGTTGAGTCTCGATTAAGGGGAGGCTGTTCGATGGCTCCATAGGCCTCGGGGGAGGCTCTATAGTGTATTTTGTTCGAGAGGAGGATGGTTGAAGATTGTTGGGAGGGAGTCCCACATTGACTAATTTAGGGAATGATCATGAGTTTATAAGTAAACCAATGAGAGCTTATACTCAAAGTGGACAATATCATACCATTGTGGAGGGTCGTGGTTCCTAACGTAAACTCGTGGATTCAGGCCCCCGGTGAATTTTTAAGGCAACTATTTACATCTAGAAACCAGTTAGTAGCATGGTTTCATCTAGACAGAATATTTGCAGGATTAGTAGAATTACTGCTGTAATTTTGGGGGAGAAAAATTACCTCCTGAAAGCCACGATGGACGATAGGCAGAACTATTGGTGTTACAGGAGAACGAACAATAAGACTAGATGTTCCCCATTTTAATCGTCTGATGGGCACATCTTCCTGGGTCACTTTGCCTTCAGGAAATGTATGGAGCTGCCAGATGGGTCCATGACCAGAACATAAAGAAAAGAATCTCATCTAGAGGTATGCATTTTATAGTCAATATAATTCATTGTGTTATCAAGACAGATAAAGTACCCATTCTCCATTCCTCAAGTGCTCAAGTGCTTCATCCATATATTTTTGATGGATTCCAGCACCCCTAGTAATAGGTATGCATTTTCCTGCAAAAAAGAATTAAACATTTTAAAATTTTGAAACGGTAGTTCACACAATACTCTATAAATTATGCATACAATCATACGAGGTCTCAAAATTTAGAATGCTATAATGAATATGTTTCTGCATTCATTCATGAGCCTGTCCCTGTCCCTCTTTAACGACCCCCCTCATATGGTACAATTTCCATGCTGTTAACTGGGAAATGGTGGCTAAGCCAAAAGACCCTTTTCATTGCCTTGCCACTTTGTTTCATGATCTGCAAACCAGCCTAAGCCAGCCCAACCATAAGAACTGTCTTCTGATAAATATTTCTCAATATGCTGCACACAATCATCCATATTTAGCCATGATTCGAGCTGTCAAGCCACTATACCAATCATCAAGGAAGTGTTCGCAAAAATTAGTATAGGGATAAGTCGAAGAAAATTGATGCTAGGTTAGGGACCAATCTCACTCAAAGAGATTCTGAATTCTCCGTGCATTGGTAGACAAATTAAATACACTGTAACACCCCAAGCCCACCGCTAGCAGATATTGTCCTCTTTGGGCTTTCCCTTTCGTACTTTCCCTCAAGGTTTTTAAAACGCATCTACTATGGAAAGGGTGTATCCCTCGCACCGTCGAGAGGGTCTAGCCCTACTCCAACCAATGTCTCGCACTGTCTGGTGACTGCCTCTTATACCATTTGTACCGGCACAAGCCCACCGCTAGCAGATATTGTCCTCTGTGGGCTTTCCCTTTCGAGTTTCCCCTCAAAGATTTTAAAACGCATTTGCTAGTGGGAGGTTTCCACACCCTTACTCTCCCTATTCTTTCCAATACTACAAAAACTTTGGGTGGGAGCTACAAAACTGTCCTTCCTCATCACTACAAGTAACTTACATAGAGAGAGCTACAAAAATTCTTCGAGGGCTCTAAGTAAACCTATTTTGTAATGACCTTTCACTAACCAACTCCTACTAATTGAATAAGGTAGCACCAAAAAGAAAACTGTAAGAATGATACCTAGTCGGAAGAAATAAGATAGCACTGCGTTCTTAAAGCATATATCCTCCGCGGCCAGCACCCACCTACCCAATGTTGCGTCAGAGGTAGGAAAACCTTTGAATCCCCACATCACTGGATCGTCTAACCTGTTAAATCCACCAAAGCGACGTCGACTTAGAAATTTCAGAGACAAAGAGTGAAATCCAACCAATTAAGCTATACACAAATCGGAGGAGAAGAACAAGGTTGCGATATAATAAACTTAGGAGCTTAATAGCTAATGAAAACGACGCAGCAGAAAGGGAGAAAGACACGGACGTGGACATATGATTGCTAACAGTGATGAGCGGCACTCCAGTAGGTCGGTATCGGACAAGTCGAAGGAGGGTATCGGCGTTGCGGACGGAAGTGGTGTTTAGAAGGTTTGCTACAGTCTTGGCGAAAGCCCCCACTGCCATGAACATCATTTTCCTCGGAATTCCCCACATGTGGTCCATTCGCCCTGCCCACTCCATATGCCGTCGTCCCATGCCCGCCGTAGGGCTCCGTGCTCATGCCTCAGACCCACCTTGTCTATTGCGGAGGTAGCGCCACCCGCCCAAGCCGACACAATGCTGCAGTTCGATCGAAGTTATAGCTTGTAGGTTAACTGTGCAAAATCAAGTCAATCACTTCCCAATTTTAGGAAAAAGAGTTGCAAAATAAACAGTTTTATTTATCATTAATTTTTTCTTTTTGCCAATAATTCAATTTTAAGAAGAAAATTGCTAAAATTTTTATAATTTCTTAATAAAATATTTAAGAAAATTTATTTGAGTCCTACACGACCAAAAAAAAAAAAAATTGATTTCATTTTCTTGAGTATAGTGATCATGTAATAAAGACGAAAGAGAGACTAGAAAAATATAAGATACTTTTAGTACAAGTTCGAAAAATCTATTACAAAAGGGTTAACAATAATCATTCTGTTCTATTGTACAAAATACCTCTTCAATTGATGGAATCTATCCGAGAGAAACCAATCAGACAGGTTTTTTAGAGGAATCAAAACCTTAACAAGAAAATATTAATTCGTATAAAACGAAGCAAGCTATTATGAACAAATTACATAGTATATACATTAAAGCTCATGGAGATGGTATGCGCCCAAACCGACGTAATATAATATATCAGTCCTCATCACTGGCATAGTATTGGCACAAGGACTCGAGTCCAGTGTTCGTATCACTGATTTGAACTTCCAAGCTCTGTTTATTCTCCACCCGAGCAGTCAATTCTGGTTTCTTTATAATAGAAACCCTAACTGGCAAAGATTTAGAAACAAACTTCGAAACACTGGAGGTGCCAACGTTGCCATCGCTTCCTGCACAGTAAGCGACAAAAAATGAAGCAAATACATCCAAATTTGAGCATTCAATTTGTTAATGAGACGCAATTATATATAGATTAAAGGGATGGTACTCTCCTTCTCTAGACACAAGGCCACAACAAAATACCTACCAAAAACAGTCTCTCAAAACACCTACATAAACCTCTCCCTCCACAAACCAAACTCTCACGCACAATCCCAAAAACTTGCCCCATATTAACCACTTCTTAGCCATTCCCCACCTTAGCCCTCCTTAAAACATAAGGAGTTTAGGATGTGAAAGATTTTCTGCTTACAACCCTTGTTTCAGGTTATAAGATCACTGCCAAGACCAAGGGTAGATAGGCTGAGAAAAGTTGAGGAAAGTCCTTCATCGCATGATTTCTATTTCTATGAGAACCCATGTCAGTTGGGGAGGAGAACGAAACAGCCTTCTAAGGGTGTGAAACCCTCTTCCTAGGAGACGTTTTAAAAACCTTGAGAAAAAGTCCAAAGAAGACAATATCTACTAGCAGTGCGTCTGGGCCGTTACAATTTCTCAACAGTCTTCGTTACAGGTAGGATTTTTTCTTTTTTTTTTTTGATCAAGTACTCATCATCAATGAAGCCATGGATCATAGGTTTACAAGGAGGAAGGAGTTATTTAAGAGCAGTTGTGAAAGCGTGTGATCATGTTGATAGAGACTTGGTGGACTAAGTCTTGGAGAAAGAAGAGTTCTGGAGGGAAATAGAGATCGTGGATATGAAATTGCATTAGGTCGGTTAATCTCTATGGTTTTTCTAATGAAGCTACACTGGATAATGGTTGGTTGTGGGGGTTCTTAGAGCCTAATACTTTATTGCATAGGATTATCGTGAGCAGATATGGCATACACCCTTCGATGTGGGGTGCAAGGCAAAGTTTAAGGGCCCGAGTATCTTGAGAAAGGTGCAGCAAAAATTGTAACAATTGCAAATTGATTGTTTTCTTAATATATTGAGAGGGGCAAATCAACTAAAGATTTAGTATCATAATCCATTCGCAGAAAATCCGTTCTTTAGAACATTCGATAGAATAAAAATAAAAAGTGGGGGTACCTTCACCCTTGAGGGCATGGAGAACAGCAGCTTTTGTTGAAGTATTGGTAGGGTCATGAGGAAATTCTTCAGAAATCTTTTGCTTCTGCAATCCAATTAGGTAGAAATGCTAATGAGAAAAGGTGACGTCAAAATTCTCTAGATAGTAATTAAAAACTGCACTAAGAATGAGCTAAATAGTTGAGATTCTCAAAGACCCTATCAGGCTTGCAAATTTATCACTATTCATCCACATCTGCATATTTATAAGGAATAAAAAATAACTTTACTTACCTTTGCACGAAAGTCAAATGTTTCATCATTGCTAGTCGAATGTTGTACAAAATGATTGTTATCATCAAATTCATCGTCCGAAATTCTTCTAACATAATTGTTTGAGTTCTACACAGGAGTAGTGATAAACGCATATTAAAATTTGTAACTCCTTGAAAAAGGAAACCAAAAGAAATAACTATAAATGGAAGAGGGAACACACACACAAACAATGAACTCACATTGAAGACAATTGATTTTATCAACGCCTCATCCTCTTCCTCTAACTTCTTTTCCTGGGAAGTAAACATTTATCAAAATAGTTAAAATCACACCCTAAATCAAAAGAGAGATTCTATGTTTTCTTTTTCAATACTATTTCTCATATATTTCATGTCAAGATGATTTCTTGAAGGCAGTGATATCCATACCTTTTCGGCAGCAGTTTGTTGCAAAGCCACAAGCATTGAATCAATACTCACAGTTGCATGTCTGGACTGCAGAATGTAAAAAATCAAAACAAATTAGAATAAATATTTGTCGTTCAAAGCCACAACTACAAGAAAGTAATCATAAACCAAGAATCGTAATGACAAAACAAAGGGTAATAAAAAAAAAGCAAACCTTCATAGATTTCATCTCATCCAACGCAGCAAGGATGTCCATTTCGCGCTTAGAATCCAAGGTTCTATTTTCCAAGGATTTCATTGGGTCCCCCATCTCTTCAGCATTCCTTTTGTGTTTCTCCTTCTCTGAAGCTTCATCTTCATCACGCCATGGTTCAAAATTACGAGTGGCACCAGATTCTACAGTATAATCTGAATTTTTGGGGTCTGTTTTGATGGTGAGCTCAGCCGAACATCGAGTACATTTGAAGTAGAATCTAAACAATTGGATTCCCAAATATGTCTAAAGAGAAAAGAAAACCATGAGAAAATTAATTTCAAAAAGAATTAACGGTCAAGAAGAAAAAAATAAGAAAGGGATTCTCTTGCCTCGCCAATGACGTCCTCCTTGCGGGAATTAAACTTGGTGCCCTTGTATATGTAATTACCACAAGTATTGCACCGGATACTCATAGGAAGCATCATACGAACGTTCATTTGTTGGTTTTTGGGCCTACGAACCCTTGGTAGCTTTGATGGATCAAAATCCGGTGGGTAGTATTTGTTGAGCACCTTCCTCTCTCCCATTTTGTCTCACCACAGGAGAAAATAGAAGAACGGCGTATCACTCAATATCTAGCACATCACGAAAACCATGGAGATTAGTATGCCATTTTTTGAAGTAAAGCACTTAAACAAAGACATTATTCAAATAATGAATTTTACAAATGAACAACCTAAGAAACTCGACACCATCCATGTGCTTCTGATCAAGAGCAAAAAGAATAGAAAGTCTGGGACGTATCTATAGCATCGCTATTTTTATTTTATGACAACAAGATTCCCATATCAAAGAACACCCAAGATGGCCCCTTGCACAACCAATGGAAAACAGGAGAATAGTGTTCAACTATACCTTTTTCTTATTCTGTCTACTCTCTGTATCAAGCATTTGTTTTCTTTCTATTGACAACACATCTTAGTACCTACCCACTATTCAAGCTTCTTCCCCTTTAAGTGCTCCACTTTTTGATTTATGTCTATTCTACCCTAAGCATTTTCTTTAACTTCCTAAATCAAGTACATGAAATACAAAGCATATAGACGCCTTTAATTTCCCAAGTTCAAAGTATCATTGGTGATTGTATAATCAAACT
Organism: Cucurbita maxima; assembly: GCF_002738345.1. Lineage (NCBI taxonomy): Eukaryota > Viridiplantae > Streptophyta > Magnoliopsida > Cucurbitales > Cucurbitaceae > Cucurbita > Cucurbita maxima. The sequence continues at coordinate 3,429,604 of NW_019272044.1, forward strand.
ATAATACACAATGTAAACATGGTTATGGTTGTTTGGTAAATCAAAATAACTCCCATAAGCTAAGGATTTAAAGAGAATGGAATAATACAATTCGACTGATTCTATGATTTCCTGATAAATAGAAAAGGAGATATGGAGATGCTGGAAAATTCATGGCCGCATAAAAAAGGGAATTTCAGCTGTCTAAAGACATATAGAGATGATCAAAGCCTCGATTGACAAACATTGCAACAAATCAAAAGGCAGTTAAAAAATTCCTAATTCATCGCAAGATTTTCTTTCTTCCTATCGGCCATGGTTGTTAAAAAGAAATCAAAACAGCACCTACATTCGTTAATTAGAAAATTCCTAAATTATGTTTTTCAAATGAGAAAACATATAAACGGAGGTTGGGAGAATACCAGTAACAACAAGAAACTAGAAAACCAGTGCAAACCTGCGGCAGCACGATCGGGTAAAAGACGACGGCGACAGCAGCAGTAGACGAGAGGGAGGCAGCTACGGCGAGACACTGGCTTGCTGAAAGGGAGGAAGAGACGGCGTGAGGGATAAATGGCGTAGGGCTGGGAAATTCTACAAATGAGGCAAGTTTCCAATATAAAAGCTGGGTCTAATATTCGAGTTTTTAAAAATTAGCCTTCAACTTCTATTTTGTTTTTGTTTTTGTTTTTTCTTTAAAATATTTTCAATCATTCATTATGATATGGAAGCAAAGGGCTAATATTTAAAAAATAATAATAATAAAAAGAAAATGCATGGAAGGAAATAAACTCTTCATCCCAGAAGAGTTTTGATTTTATTAATAATTACAACAAAATAATAAGTATGAGAGTAAAAATATACCTTTATAGAAATAAGAAAATTCTAAAAGAATTGGAGTACGAGTATCCAAAAAAAAAAAAAAAAAAAAAAAAAAGAGCAAGAGAGTTTCAAGAGAGAGAAAGTATCATTCTAGGATGTGACAGATCCTGTAGTCTTCCTTTATGATAAGTGTACTATTTATAGGTAAAGATTATATATTTGAATATAACATGATCTTTATTAAATAATATAAAATATCTTAATATATATTTAACTAATTTAAATTTTATTTGAAATATTTAAATTATATTTGATTGGTATAAAATATTTTAATATATATTTAACTAATTTTACTCTCAAATTCGTTAAAATAATTCATTAATTATTTTAACGTATCAATATAGATTAATTATTTTAATATATCAAATACCATGCTTATATTTAAATTCTTCAAATTTTTCATTTATATTTAACCATATATCATATATTAATTTTAACCCTTTAAATTATATATATATATATATATATATATATATATATATATATATATATATATATATATTTATTTATTTAATATATCTAATGAAACTTTCAAATTTATATATTTGTTTAGATATTTAAATATAAATTTGAATATTCGTATGTGATTGAATGAGATACATCCTTAATGAGGATAACAAATGATCTATACATTTTTATAAGTGAAAACATCACATAACATGCATAGTTAGTTAAAAAACGTCATCAAAACAAGGACATTTTCTTATTTAAATTTGTAACGGTCCAAGCCCACTGTTAGCAGATATTGTCATCTTTGAGTTTTTTCTTTCGGCTTTCACTCAAGGTTTTTAAGACGTGTCCACTAAGAAGAGATTTCCACACCCTTATAAAGAGTGTTTCGTTCTCCTCTCCAACCAACGTGGGATTTCATAAATTAACCAATGAGGGTTTGTCGTGTATCTTCTATTGTTCTTCATCAATCTCGTCATTGCCAACATATGGGACATATCCAGCCCGTTTCATCTGCTGTAAAAGTGTCCTCAAAAGCATGTAGATTTCTTGCTTCCTTGCATGTCTTTTATCTTTAACCATAAAAACATTCAACTCACCCTGAATTTCAATCCAACTGCAACCTGGTTGTTTAACCACTCCTCTCTGTCTCATCAGCTTCCTTATTCTCATAACATTCCCCCAATCTCCACGTTCAGCATACATATTAGAGAGAAGAACATATGGCCCAGAATTCTCAGGATCTACCTCTAAAAGCTTCTCCACTACATATTCCCCCAATTTTATGTTCCTATGGACTTTACAAGCCGCAAGCAATGATCCCCAAACGATAGCATCAGGCTGCATTGGCATCTCCTCTATTATATTTTTTGCTTCTTCAAGGCAGCCAGCTCGCCCAAGTAAATCAACCATACATGTATAATGATCCTTTAACGGTACCAAACCATGTCGTGCACGCATCGATCGAAAGTAATGGCGGCCTTCATCGAGCAGCCCGGCATGACTACAGGCAGACAGAACACCAATCATTGTTACATGATCTGGTTTCTCTCCTGATTCTAACATTTCACTGAAAATTCCAAGGGCCTTGTTGCCAAAACCATTTTGTGCATATCCAACTATCATAGCATTCCATGACACACAATCCCTTTCCAACATACGTTCAAACACCCTACAACCACTCTCAACTGATCCACATTTCATATACATATCTATTAGAGAATTCCCAACAAAGATATCTGACTCATCTCCATATCGGAATCGAAATCCGTGTTTTAAAACATGAGAGTGAGCCTGTCGGCCAAGCTGCAAATCAGCAAGGTTTGCACAAGCATTGAGGAGATTGCCAAATGTGTAGTGTGTAGGCCAAACAGACTCCCTTTTCAAAAGACGGAAGAGTGTAAGTGCCTCTTCATTCTCTCCATTTTGTGTACATCCGGCAATAAGAGCATTCCAAGTAATTACATCTTTCACCATCATATTTGAAAACATAGATCTTGCAGCTTTAACACTTGATGCTTTTGCATATCCACTTACCATTGAGGTTTCAGACACCACACTCCTAATTGGCATCCGATCGAAAACTATTCTAGCCTCGTTAATCCTATTACATTTAGCATACATATCAAGCAACGCATTGCCTAAAATAAGATCATTTCTAAATTCATCACATTTCACAACTCGAGCATGAATCTGCTGACCTTCTTTGATTGCCGAGACAGTTGCACATGCACTAACAACACTAGCAAGAGTTACTTCATCAGGTTCGACCCCACATTCGATCATCTCGACAAAAATACTAAGAGCCTCATCAACTGGGCCGTTCTGTTCATAACACGTAATCAAGCTATTCCAGGAAACTCTACTTCTCACAGTCATTCCATCAAAAACACTTCGAGCACAATCAACTCTTCCACATTTAGAGTACATATCTACTAGAGCAGAGCCCATATACATATCTGATAAATAATTTGACCTATATATTAAACTGTGGATTTGGGAACCCATTTTCAAATCTTGTAAACCTGCACAAGCACTGAGAGCACTACCGAATGAATATTCATTCATAAAAAATCCATGACCGTGCATTTGAACAAAATATTTTAAAGCTTCATCAAAGCAATCATGTTGTTCAAAACCCGAAATCATAGAATTCCACGAGCATTGGTCAACTTGAGGCATCTTCTCAAAGATGTGGACAGCATCATCAAGAAATCCGGACTTAGTGAATGCACAAATAATGGAGTTCCAAGAGAAAATATTTCTCTCAAGCATTCTATCAAACACCTTGCGAGCAACACCCACACATCCACATTTCCCATATACATCAATGAGCCTATTTTGGATAAAAACTTCGGACGCAAAGGGCGATTTAATTATGCAAGCATGAACACGACTCGTGTCTCTAGCTGACTTCGAGCGAGCACATTGGTTCAAGAGCTTGGAAAGAGGCGATGAATCAAGAAATAAAAGGTCACCCGTGAGACGTTTAACAAATCCATTCCCCGCCATTTCCATAATCCTTGAAACAACAGGCTCATGGGCATGCTCTTATCAAATCAATGAGCGTTTAAAGAGAATATGAAAATTTAAGAGCTAAACCAACAAGTACGACAAGAGAAATTACTTTCTTCCCGTCAACTTTAAAAGCTTAACCACGTCGAGTGGTTCCATCTCCTAGACAAACATCAACTATCTTCCATAATTCAAGCCCTCGAGTAAATTAAAGAGAACGAATGTTGTTCTTCAAGAAAGTATACTCAAAAGAAAATACAAGTGACAAGCGTACCGATAAAAGTGTCTCCTTCACTTGATCTAGTAAGCCAAAGATTAACAACTCTGGGATATGGTTGTGTATTCTACACCATGAGTCATGATAGCAGATCAAATGACGGTGGAAAACAGGGCAAATTTAACTCAAAATTCTAGTCAATTCAAACATGGATAACATGGTCAATATATACCGTAGACCTAGGGGTTTTTATTATTATTATTATTTTTTTTCAATATAGAGACTTGTTTTTACCTTTATTTCTAATAAAAGACTAAAAAAAATACTCGACCTGATATTTAATTACTTTTAAATAAATTATTATTTGAGGAATAGTATAAAATAATATGCTTATGTTCAAACATACTCTAAAATGTAGTAAAAATTTTGATTTTAGTTAAAATTTGTACATTTAGAAACATTGTCTCTTCTTTATTATTATAAACCTTTGGCAAAAATTGAACAAAAGTTGAAATGAATATCTCCCCATAACTAGTTCTCAGCCATGTGATTACTTGTTCTCAGATATCTCCTCATCACGGATGACTGAACATGTTAGTTTGATGAAATACAAGAAAATCAGGGTCGCAGCCCTCTATTGAGCAGCCAGCACTTGCACCTCGCTCTTCTAAAAATAAATTCAAAGTAGCCAACATCTCTCATCTTCTTGTAATGACTAGTTCCTACGAATTTTCCTTCATCCTCTATTGCAGCAGAACCGTCCCCATCTTGACGCTGGAATGGTTTTTCCTGACCAATAAAGAAAAAGTTGTTTCCCTGAACCAGGCCTGGGATATTCGACGAAAAAGGAGGACCCGATGTTATGCCTTTATCCCCCAAAAAGGCCTAGATCCCCTTCCTTTTTCTCCGTCACGGATGCCTAGGCGTTAGTTTGATGAAATGCCATTTGGGTCGTGGAATGAGATTCTAACTGATCTGTACAAGAGTTGACATTTGCTAATATAAAACATTGCTTCAAAATCTACAAGGGTAACGGTACAAATGGAAGTTGTTCATCTATAAATAATGTAGAAGCCAAATTATACACGTAAAGCTCCCAAGTAAATGTACGTCTCCTTGGGCATTTCCTGAAGCTAATTATTGAATCTTATAAACAGGGGATTGGGTACACATGCAACTGGAAGATGGTATTTTACAGATTAAAAGGAAAAACTATTGATTAGAAGCAATGTTCAACCAGGTCGACGACGAAGATGGCAGCTGCTGCTCAGGTCTCGCTTGGCTTTTCTATTGGGTTAAGATCAAGACGTAGATATAGAATAAAAGAATTGTTCCCTAAACCTGAATATTTAACCATTATGTAGAAGAGTGTATAGTCCTACCGCTTCCATCGGTGTCGTCTGTCGCTCACTGCCTGATTTCCCTCCTAGACGTGCTCTTTCAAGAGTGGCTTCAAAAAAATTTCCATCCTCGTACCGTACATGTCGAGGCCGTCAATAGTTGTAATGTAAAACCTATAAATTGGTTACCCAGTATTGTTCAGTTCTGCAGCTCTCTGTCTCATCATTTCCATCACAGCTGCTCTTCTTCGTGAATCAGATTGCTGCTGCAGCCTCCTTAAGTGCTCTTTGAGATCCCTGGAATACATTAAGAATTGGACCTCTCTAACCTCAGTAACTACACACATAGATACTACTACATATATGCAAGCAGATAGTTAAAATATTATACACACACAATACACACATAGATCACAGGAATGCATGAACCCAAAAAAACGAAAAGAAAATGAAGGATGTCAACATTACCTGCAACGGGGTACATGGCATTGAGATTCTTTGCAAGCTCGAGCATGTAGCTGAAGGAGGTACCACATTTTCTTGCAGAGAACACAACCACCAGATGCACGTGTTTTGCATTGTATTCCGTGCCGAAAAAGCCCCTTCACCTTCCGACAATTTGGATATTGACAATGTGCAGAACGACATTGAGATGCATGCACCAGAAGATCCAGCATTTTCCTAAGCTGCAACGTTAAACTAACAACAGTAAGATATAGAAAATCAAGTAAAATAAAAATTGAATGGAAGCAGGAACACATGGGATAAAAGAATTAATAATAACAAGACCACCCAACGAAAGACCAGAACATCAATCGAATTTTAGTCAAAACTCAAAGTTACAGTAGGATATATAGGCCAACGGTTAATGCAATAACAAGAAATATCCACTACACCTGCATGACTCGTAGTTGCCGAGCTTCTTTATTTTGTGCATCTCGATCAACCATGGAAGGATGATTAGTCAACTTATGAGGATGATCAATGCCCCCATCTTTTTGGTAACAGGAATTACATACATCATAATCAGGGCAAACTTCACAACGCCAACCTTGACCAGTTTCTATGTCCAGATGACATATATTGCAAGTTGTGACAAAAGCGGGAGCAGTTGGATTATGAAGATGGTAAAGGACCATCATTGAAGAATGCTTAGCTCGCCGAAGAGTATCATATTGATAATGATTTCCTTGACACAAACTCAAAAACGCTTGCCTGGTGTCAAAAAATTCACTCTCAAGAATCTCATCTTTATCCTTGGTATCAACAGGCACGTCACTGATTTCATCCTGCAGAGTTCAGTCAGCAACCTCATATTAATTATGAAGTAAAAAATATATACAGATGAAAGATACATAAATGCTTTAAAACATTTTCATGCATTTGTTGGACAAAATGTTATTTTTGCAGACAACAGTTAAATCAACAAATATACAAAAATGCTGAATATATTTCCATGGAATTGAAAACATACGGGATAGAGGGAATGTTTTTCTCTTTGATTTATGGGATGTTTCTCTCTTTCTTCACGTTTTTGTTCTGCCTCATAGCACCTGTGATCAGACATCGCATCAGGGAAAGTAACAAAACCATAGGTTGTTTGAAAAGAAACATCATTTTCAAATTTTCCATCCGCCACTACCATAATGGACAACCACAAAGTTAAGAACCACACAAATTCAACTAAACAAAGTAAATATGTTCTGTTTTGAAAGTTGACTTTTAGAAAGAACAATTTCCTTGTTTCTTACATTAAAAAAATAAATAAAAAAAAAAAAAATTGATGAGGAAATATCTGGACAATGAATATATTCCCTTGTTTACATCGATACAAGACATCACTTCCAATTCATGTTGAAAAAACATGTATTTCAATGGCAAAACCACTATCAGCTATGAAGTAAATTACAAAATTATAAAAATTATATAAAAGAAAAAGTTAAATGGCAAAACCGCAGTGAATAGCTGGAATGAACAAAGAAACCATCACCTTCCAGCACTCACCTGTTGGTTTTGAACGTAAGAAAAGGTCATTAAAGAATATAAGAAAACAGCCTAAAACTTCTACCCATTACTTGCGTTGAAACAATATGCTCTCAAGTCACCATCAATATCTAGACACCATTTCCAGTTCATTTTAATAAAAATATACAGAAATATCTAGATAAGCCATCGCCAACTCTATCAATTAAAAGGGCAACGCAGAAGCTAATAGCTGGGACATGGACAAAGCAACCATCCCCTTCCATCACTCACCAGTTACTTTTGAATATAAGGTAAAAACAATGCATAAAAATCAGAATTCAATTGAGCAAAAATGAGGATTACAAACCTAAAAATTATACTCCAAACGAATGAATTACAACTTTTCTTGCTTTGAAATTTTCTTTTGTAATATCTTTTTTATAAGGACCTTTTGTAGTATCATCTCAGCACAAAAATGTTATATAATATATATACCCCCATAGAAGTCTGGTAGAGAAATTCCGTGAAAAACCAATACTCATTTTATAAAACAAAAAATAATAATAACGATGGAAGTCACATGTATTTCCAAAAAACCATAAAATGAAAGACTACTTTAAGTTCTTCAGTTGATGATGAAAAATAATTGTAAAATGATATAATCCAGATTTTGTTGATTCAGTAAAGAAATAACAATTAATAGCAAAAAGGTAAAATTGCATTTGTAATACAGATAAAAAAAATTACACCTTTATGTAAAGAAGAGATTTGATAATCATTAGTTTGGTGAAAGGAGGGAATGATTTAGGATTCTAAATGGATTTGTTTTTTCCCACTGCTCATCAGATCAAAAGCAGAAATTGACTTCAATCAAACCAAGCTGAGACAAATAGTCTATCAAACTAAACCATGAAGGAGGCTACAACACTACATATATATATATGTATATATAAACATAAACAAAGTGTAGCAAAAGAAACATGAGATAATTGGGGGCTCTTACTTATCACAAAGCTGAAAGTTTTTGCATTGGTTGCAAACCCATCTACTTCCAGATACCATAAGAATACAGCAGTGACTGCAAGCGTGTTGTAAATGAACCATGATAAAATCTTCCTTCATTGGAGAAATCGTTTCACCGAGCTGGAGAAACAAAAGATATCAATTTGGGTTAATAGGTTTAGTGCCACCTCACTGCAGCATCACAATTTAAATTACACCCAAATAAAGAACATACTGCAGGATAGACTATGTTATTTCAATTTAACAGGAACGGGCAAAACTTTCTAATATATATGCATACATATAAAGTTATAAATGAGAGAAAATTGTCATCATGGTTTTTCGTTTTGTTTTTTGTCTCTCTTGCACGGGGCTTCATCATCTTTGGTTTTTAATTTCTCCTCTATCATACCATTGCCATCTTCCATGGTTATCATCTTTGCCAGCTCCAGTCGTCTACTGTCATTGAGGGTTCTCGACGTTATTGGGTTTTCTTTTCTCCTACCTGTTTACTCTATTTGTCACCAGTTCTTCTTCATTGTCCTTCTCCATCGCCATATTCTTTTTCTCCTTCAAGTTGCTGCTTTGCTGCTCTGGTTAGGTACTCCTTACCTTTAAGTCAGTGTGGTTTGGTTTGCTGTTTTGGTTCAGTTTCATGAGGTTCTTTGATTTCCTGGTTATGTATTGTTTATCAGAGTCACTTTGTCATAAGCATAGTAGCTGTTATATTGACATCAAGTATTTCCATATTTGTTTTTGAAGATGACCGTTTCTTCATTGAAGATTTGAGTCTTAATTTAGTCATTCCTCAATCTTTCTCTCGCCTTGTTTGGTTTGAAATATTATTTGGACAAGTTAATGAAGGGTTTTGTTTTTGCAGAGTTCTTTAAGCAAGAGAGAGCTGATTTTGGTACCGTCAGAATACATAAGCTACATTCTTCAAATGGATAACTGAGTGCATCGTATGGCTAAACACAGGCAGAAGGAACGGTCATTTGTGTGCCTGTTGGTCATTTTAAGAGGGGTGGTCTTACCTTTTGGGATATGTTGAAGGTTTTTATCTCTAAATTTAATAACTTGTCTGTGAATATTTTCGATGTTGGAGTTTGGCTTCTCGATTTCTTGGTCTTTGGTTCCTTGTTGCTGCCTCGAAGTTCGGTCGTCATGGTTTTGTTTGGCTGTTTCTAGCGTTGTGTTTGGTTTTCTTTGGTTTCTTTTGGGACTACTGGTTCTCTTTGTTTTGCTCACTGGTTTTTCTTTGCTTTCCTTCTTTCTCTCTCTAGTGGAGTTTGTATTATTAAACAATAGTCTCTTTTCATTTCATGAATGAAAAATTTGTTTCTTGTTAAAAAAATAAAAATAAAAATTGTGGCACCACATCGAAATATGAAAAAAAGAAGGTTCTGGAAAAGAGATATTACTTTATGCATTAGTAGCAGATCCTTCGACGCGTTACCAGAAAGATCAGACTGACCGGATGCTTTTAGAGCTCTCTTTGTTATTGTCTTTTTAGTCATTCCTTTTTTGTTCTGTTTTCTACCATCCTCTTCTTGGCGAAGCTGATAAATCAAATCCTCCGCAGTACCGGGCCAATAATCACCATCAAAATATGGCAGCCTCGCTGCTGTAACCTTAGCTTTACACTCACCAGTGGAGACAAAGAAATGATCATATAGATTAGTAAGATCAACAACAATATTCTCCTTGGCAGCTTTTCTCAACATTGATAAATACCTGAAATTGAACAACATGGAAAATAAGGAGTAAGAAAATAATAAAATGCTTATATTTGAAGCTAGAGAAAATAGAAATAGTATCCATAAATGTTATTCCGAGGTTTGATGAACTCTCTCTTACCACTCCCGAAGTTTATCAGATTTTGGAGTTTTCTGGATTTCTGGGTGACAGTATAATATATAATCTTCACCCTTCAATGGAGGACAGGCCCATATATAGCAGCTTGTGAAGCCCCGTTTTTTGCAATATTCAAGATATCCTATCTGAAAGGATAAAAGACAATAGATTCTTGTAAATAACTCAATAACAAAGGACATGACTAAAATCACTCATAGGTATATGAAATAATACTTGTTTAGATAGAGTATTTGAAATAATGAAACTAACCAAGATTTCATGGTAAACAAAAGTTCGAAGAGCCTCCCCATTGTATGTCTTAATCTCAGGTCTGAAATACTTCACTGAATCAAGATATGAGAGATAAACACGGCGCTGATTAGGAAACTGACATTCAGACCCAAATTCTTGAACATACATGCCAAATAGGCACACTTCTACACCTTCAATCTTCTGAAATAATAAAACTGCCTGGCAAGAGATTTTAAAGAAGATAGCTTCAGATAATACCGATATCTAACCTAGCAACTCATGATACACTAGAAGATTAAATCAATATATCTAGAAAATAAACAATACAATGGTCCCAATAATAGTCCATCGTGCTTCTTTTTTGTACCTTGGACTTGTAAGGGAACTCAAACGGGTAATTTTCTTCTTGAAAAATTTCAAGAAACCTTTGCTTAACTTCCAACTTTTTGTCAACTGATGAAACAACTCTGATGACAAGTCCATCTGCTCCAGGAACCTAGCAACACCAACAGAACAAGTGAGTTAAAGAAACTGCATGCATGCTGGAGTTCAGGTAGCAGGAAAAAAGATGAAGCCTCTTGGTGTTTTCCACAAGAAAATTCACAAAAAAACAAACAAACAAACAAACAAACAAACAAGCACAAAAAACTGAAATGTGAGAATCTGATTGAGGAATGGCAGTACTTCATGATTGTGTTATCAAAAGAGAAAATCTAATAACATAACCACAACCCCTCCACCCCCCCCCCCCCCCCCCCCCCC